>NC_086444.1:164556679-164866679 GCF_028390025.1 Pseudophryne corroboree | reverse complement strand
TTTCAGAACGTCATTTAACTACTTTTTTTTGGGCAGATGTAAAACCATAAAAGTGAGCTAGAAACTACTAGAGACATAATGGTCCTGCAGATGGCTGTGTTATGACATGCTGACACATTGTTACATATCACTAGGTAGTGTATCATGGAAACTCAGTTCTGTTTAAATACAGGTTGTTATGATGCAATTGCGGTACAAATAGTATGAGCTACATCTAGAGCACAGCTGGGAGCATCACAACAGATAGGATAGTATGTAGCCCACCCGTTATTTTTATCTAGCTTGGGCGCCTGTGTTTATTCTGCAAGTAGTATTGTACTGCATGATAAAGTGGAAAAGGAGAAGGCTAAAGCTGCTTTGTGTACTCAGCGTATTTTGTATATTAATAAATTTAGTTGCATTGCTAAAACAACACACACATCATACAAGTCAATGACAGTATACTTTCCTACAATAAAAAAATAACAAATGATAGAATAGAAATACAGTGTCTGAAATTAAGTTGCAGTAAAAATACAGCTGTATTAAGGGGTTAGGGCTGAAATGTCAGCGGTCAGAATACCGACCACGGAATCCCGCTGTTCAGAATCCCAACAGAGTTGGAGTAAGCATCTACCCCTTCCCTCCTAACCCTCCCATACTGCAGCCAGCCAAAACCTAATGCCCCCCCCTTGTACAGCCTTACCCTAACCCTCCCCGGTGGTGCCTAAATCCCTCCCCACCCCCCCGCGCAGCCTAACCCTCCCTGGTGCTGCCTAACTCAACCACCCCGCAATCTAAACCTAATCCCCCCTCCGCAGCCTACTTCTAACCTACCCCCCCTTAAAATTCTAACCTACACCCCCTTACCTCTCTGGTGTCCCGGCAGTCACTCAATCAGGAACCCGGACTTTCTGGAAGATGGCACTGGCATTGCGATCTAATTCGGGATGCCGGCACCAGCATTCTGATCAGGGTCAGGATTCCAGCATTGGTATTTCAACAGCTGTGATCCCGACTGGATCTCATATTAAGGACACCCTTGAGTAATGAAACTGCACTTGTGAATTGTTGAGTGTGACCAGACACACAGGGGTATATTTACTAAGGGTTGATTTTAATTGATTTCAGATCGATGTTGGGTTTCCAGGGTTAAAACACACATTTACTAACAGAAGATTTTTTTGTATTAATTTTTTAAAGGCTAGTAAATATGTGTTTTAGCCCTGGAAGGCCAACATCTATTAAGATAATTTCAATCGATCTGAAATTGCTTAAAATTGACCTTTAGTAAATATACCCCATAGAGGAGTGTATTGGATCTAGAGATGTGCGGCGGGCACTTTTCGTGTTTTGTGTTTTGGTTTTGGTTCTGGTTCCATGCTTGTGTTTTGGATCTGGATTGGTTTTGCCAGACCCACCCTTTCGTATTTTGGTTTGGTTTTGGTTTTGGACCTGGATGATTTTTGGGGAAAAAACATAAAAGCAACTAAAATCACAGAATTTGGGGGTAATTTTGATCCTACAGTATTATTAACCTCAACAACATTAATTTCCACTCATTTCCAGTCTATTCTGAACACCTCACACCTCACAATATTGTTTTTAGGCCAAAAGGTTGCACCGAGGTGGCTGTATGACTAAGCTAAGCGACACAAGTGTGTGGCACGAACATGTGGCCCATCTAGGAGTGGCACTGCAATGGCAGACAGGAAGGCACTTAAAAAACTAGGCCCCAAACAGCACATCATGCAAAGAAGAAAAAGAGGTGCAACGAGGTAGCTGTATGACTAAGCTAAGCGACACAAGTGTGTGGCACATACACACGCACAATATTGGTGGCACAGGAGAGCGTACCCCTAAACCACACACACACACATGGCAAAGCCTGTAAAATTAATTTGGATATTAATAATCCTTTTATTTGGAGCTATTAAAATAATATGCAGCACAGGCGAGCGTACCCCTACACCACAAAGGGAAAATCCTGTAAAAATTATCTGGACAATAATATAAGTAATGTATATAACCCTTTTATTTGGAGTAAATAATATACAGCACAGGGCACCACCACTGGAATGATGCAGCACAAGACAGCACCACTGGACTGGACTTATACGGCAGTACCCCACCTGGACTTATATGGCAGTACCACTGGAGTTGTACGGAAGTGTCAAACAGGATGGCACTTTATTAAACTAGTCCCCAAACAGCACATGATATAAAGAAGAAAAAGAGGTGCAAGATGAAATTGTCCTTGGACCCTACCCACCCACATTTATGTTGTATAAACAGGACGTGCACACTTTAACAAACCAATCATTTCAGCGACAGGGTCTGCCACATGACTGTGGCTGAAATGACTGGTTTGTTTGGGCCCCCACCAAAAAAGAAGCAATCAGTTTCTCCTTGCACAAACTGGCTCTACAGAGGCAAGATGTCCACCTCATTCTCATCTTCATCCTCCGATTCCTCACCCCTTTGAGTGTGTACATCCTCCTTCTCACAGAGTATTAATTCATCCCCACTGGAATGCACCATCACAGGTCCCTGTGTACTTTCTGGAGGCAATTGCTGGTAAAGGTCTTCCTGGAGGAATTTATAATTCATTTTGATGAACATCATCTTCTCCACATTATGTGGAAGTAACCTCCTACGCCGATCACTGACAAGGTTATCGGCTGCAATAAACACTCTTTCGGAGTACACACTGGATGGGGGGGGGGGGGGACTTAGGTAAAATAAAGCCAGTTTGTGCAAGGGCATCCAAATTGACGCTTTTTCCTGCCAGTATACATACGTACTGTCTGACAGGACTACATGCCTACTTGGATGCTGTCACTCATATAATCCTCCACCATTCTTTCAATGGTGACAGAATCATATGCAGTGAGAGTAGACATGTCAGTAATTGTTGGCAGGTCCTTCAGTCCAGACCAGATGTCAGCACTTGCTCCTGACTGCCCTGCATCACCGCCAGCGGGTGGGCTAGGAAATCTTATCCTTTTCCTCGCAGCCCCAGTTGCTGGAGAAATTGAAGGAGAAGCTGTTGACGGGTCATGTTCCGCTTGAGTTGACAATTTTCTCACCAGCAGGTCTTTCAACCTCTGCAGACTTGTGTCTGCCGGAAAGAGAAATACAACGTAAGCTTTAAACCTAGGATCGAGCACGGTAGCCAAAATGCAGTGTTCTGATTTCAACAGATTGACCACCCTTGAATCCTGGCAAAGCGAATGAAGGGCTCCATCCACACGTCCCACATACTTTGCGGAATCGCTCCGTCTTAGCTCCTCCTTCAATTTCTCCAGCGGCTTCTGCAAAAGCCTGATGAGGGGAATGACCTGACTCAGGCTGGCAGTGTCTGAACTGACTTGATGTGTGGCAAGTTCGAAGGGTTGTAGAACCTTGCACAAGACGGAAATCATTCTCCACTGCGCTTGAGTCAGGTGCATTCCCCCTCCTTTGCCTATATCATAGGTGGATGTATAGGCTTGAATGGCCTTTTGCTGCTCCTCCATCCTCTGAAGCAAATAGAGTGTTGAATTCCACCTCATTACCACCTCTTTCTTCAGGTAATGGAAGGGCAGGTTCAGGAGTGTTTGATGGCGATCCAGTCTTCAGCATGCGGTGGCTGAATGCTGAAAGTGGCCCGCAATTTTTTCGGGCCACCGACAGCATCTCCTGCACGCTCCTGACATTTTTTTAAAAATTCTGCACCACCAAATTAATTGTATATGCAAAACAAGGGACGTGCTAGAATTTGCCCATATGTAATGCACCCACAATATTGGTGGCGTTGTCCGATATCACAAATCCCCAGGAGAGTCTAATTGGGGTAAGCCATTGTGCAATGATGTCCCTCAGTTTCTGTAAGAGGTTGTCAGCGGTGTGCCTCTTACGGAAATTGGTGATACATAGCGTAGCCTGCCTAGGAACGAGTAGGCGTTTGCGAGATGCTGCTATTGGTGCCGCTGCTGTTGTTGCTGTGGGAGGCCATACATCTACACATCGGCTGTGACAGACAATTAGTCCTTAGTCTGCCCTGTTCACTTGTCCACATGTCTGTGGCTAAGTGGACAGTGGTTACAACTGCATTTTTTAGGACACTGAGGACACTTTTTCTGACGTCTCTGTACATTCTCGGTATCGCCTTCCTAGTGAAGTGGAACCTAGATGGGATTTGGTACCGGGGATACACTTCCTTAAACAATTCTCTAAGTCCCACTGAACTAATGGCGGATACCGGACGCACGTCTAACACCAACATAGCTGTCAAGGCCTCAGTTATCCGCATTGCAAAAGGATGACTGCTGACCTATTTCATCTTCCTCACAAAGGACTGTTGACAGTCAATTACTTATTGGAAGTGGTCTTCCGACTTCCCCTCTGGGATGACGATCGACTCCCAGCAGCAACAACAGCAGCGGCAGCAACAACAGGCGTACCACTCAAGGATCCTCCGGAGATATCCCGGTTAGGAGAGTCTTGCCAGTGACATGGCCTGCAGGTCTACTGACGTTCCTGACTGAGGAGGAAGTTGAAGTTGAGGGAGTTGGTAGTGTGGCTTGCAGGAGCTTGGGTACAAGAGGAAGAAGGGATTTAGGTGTCAGTGGACTGCTTATGCTCTTACCCAAAGTTTCACAACTTGACACTGACTTATGATGAATGCACTGCAGGTGACGTATAAGGGAGGATGCTCATAGGCGGTTAACGTTCTTACCCCTACTTATTACAGATTGACAGAGGCAACAAATGGCTTGACACCTGTTGTCCGGATTTGTGGAGAAATAATTCCACTCCAAAGGGGTGGCTTTTTTGATATTTTGCCGAGGCATCACAATGGGCGTATTCATCCCACGGATAACAGGTGTCTCCCTTGGTGCCTGATTTAAACAAACCACATCACCATCAGAATCCTCATCGTCAACTTCCTCCTCAGAGCCAGCAACACCCATATCCTCATCCTGGTGTATTTTAACAGTGACATCTTCAATTTGAATATCAGAAACTGGACTGTGGGTGCTACTTCCAGCACTTGCAGAGGGCATGCAAATGGTGGAAGGAGCCACATCTTCCCGTCCAGTGTTGGGAAGGTCAGGCTTCACAACCGCCAACACACTTGGACTCTCCTTTGGGATTTGTGATACCATCTTAGAATGCACAGTTCTTTGCTGTGCTTTTTCCAGCTTAACTCTTATCCTTTTTCTAGCGGGAGGATGAGGGCTTCCATCGTCATGTGAAGCTGAACCACTAGTCATGAACATAGGCCAGGGCCTTAGACGTTCCTTGCCACTCCGTGTTGTAAATGGCATATTGGCAAGTTTACGTTTCTCCTCAGACCATTTAAATTTCTTTTTTTGGGTCTTTTTACTGAACTTTGGCTTTTTGGATTTTACATGCTATCTACTATCACATTGGGCATTGGCCTTCACAGACGATGTTGATGGTATTTCATCATCTATGTCATGACTAGTGGCAGCAGCTTCAGCACTAGGAGGAAGTGGTTCATGATCTTTCCCTATTTTATCCTCCAATTTTTTTATCTCCATTATTTTTCTGGAGTTATATAACAATATGCGGTACAGGAGAGTGTACCTCTACACCACACATGGCAAACCCTGTGAAAATGATTTGGAATAAATATTAATAACCCCTTTATTTGGAGTAAATAATATACAGCACAGGACAGCACCACTGAACTTATATGGCAGCACCACTGGACTGGACTTATACGGCAGTGTCAAAGTCAGAAAAATGTCTCAATGCACGTTGCCATATTTGCACCGCACACTGGTCCGCGCTGCGCGTGCATGCGCTCTCCCGTGGATTCGCATACCCGCAATAACGTGCACTCGCAGGCGCGGTATGCGTATTTACGGTAGAGTTTATGTAGTCGTAGCGTGCGACTCATTCGTTACAAATGTTCACAATTAATGTAGTTTATAGATCATGGTCCCTTTGATAGATTCTGAAAGTTTGGTTAAAATACAATGTCCCAGAGCTGAGGAATCCCTCTTTATATCGTACAAAGGGTCTAACAGGAATCATACAGCAGTGTTTGGTACCCATCGGAAGAGTATTTAATTAGCAATATTCCGGTGTTGGTTTGGAGCGTATTAATCGCTCGTGCGAATAGTTATGGACATAAGAAGTTTATGTCCATTTCTATTAATTACACATACTCAGGTATGCGGCGGGAAACCCAGTTTCCCACCCACCTGAGCTGTTGGAAATCGTCACAGCCCACCTGTATGAATCACCCTATGACCTTTTGTTATGATGCAGGGCCGAATACCTTCGGCCAATGGACAATGGGATTGTAGGACCAGGAGATTGCATTGTGTGTGGGGCATAAATAGGCAGGCCGACCACATCCAGCTCTCACTCTCTCATCAACGGTTATCTGCTGATAGCCGGGAGCTGGATATCGAGGCGCAGGCGATCATACCCTTTGTGCGTAAGTTTCTCTCCGTAATCATTGTCTTTCTGTGAGCCAATCTCTCTCTCTCTCTCTCTCTCTCTATCTCTCTCTCTCCTCTTTTCTCTTATATCTCTCATAGTATTATAGCATTGTATTGTATTGCATTTAGGTCAGAGTAGTATTGTCTTTTTGTATTTTAGTTCTGTGGTTAGGAAGTCTCTGTTATATTGTAGTGTATCATTTGTACTGTTATCCCCTTTTACAAGTATATTAGATATAATACAGTTAATAGGCCTTGGAACCTAAACCAGTATCTGTGTATTTTCTATAGTGTTAAGTGTTCACTTGAGCGTCGGTGACGCTCAAGCAGCTTTGTAGTTAGTCAGGTTACACAAGGTTGCACTTACACCCTGTACTCACATTAAGGTATTCAGTGTATTTCATTGGTATAAGGTTTTATCATAAAAGTATAATGTTGTGAGCGTCTGCATCGCTGGTGACCTCCTCGTGGTCTCGAGCGTAAGCTACGCCATAGCGAATCATTACTCTAGTCATAGCCAATAACGTGTCCTGTGATCCCTGGGCCGTGAGCGAACGTGACGCTTGAGCGTCTCGCCTACGGCTGAGCGATCGTTACGCAACTAGCGTACTATTACGGTACTTCTTCAGTAAACAGCGTACAGTGTTCTTAGCTTCATAAAGGGTTGTTTATACGACAAAGGAATTTAGCATTGTCAATTGGGGACTCGTCCTATCCTTCTCATATCTGCACTAGGTAGATCAGCAGACATTATCCCTCCAGCAAAGGGTGGGAGGTTGTCTCACAGTGCTGACGGGATAAGCGTCTGCTTCGCTTAGATAAAGAATGCTGAAGGAATCCGGGAACCGGAAGTAAGAACAAAACGCTTGTGTCTTTTAAAACTGTTTTATTTCTCTTCTGTCTTGCGTATACACGCACGCATACATATATCTGCATTTCTGTTTCATTTTCGTATATCACTATTCCTGTTTGCCAATTTTATAGTTGATAGAAAGTGCTAAAAAGAGATTTGCTGTTATTTAATAGTAGAGGTAATAGTTAAAGTATAGAACAACACACGGTTTGTCTAAGAGACAAGGCAGTCAGTGTGGATTGCGGTAGATGATCAGGGATCATTTACATTGATAAAAATATATTGTGTTACGGTGGATCCTTTGCATTGCGTACACGTGTCGCTAACAAAGACTAGCGTACGCAATCCAAAAGGCAGACGCACGCAGCGTTCATTACGCAACGTAGCGTCCGGTTACGCCCACGTAGCTCAAGTTGTGATAAAGTGAAGTAACGCAAAGGCGATAATTAACGCACAGCGGTAGATAACGCGACACGGTAAATAACGCAAATCTATTTTTGGAAAATCTGAAATTTAGTTTAACAGATCCTGCTCCTAATTGGTAACACTGTTGGGCTAAAGACAAATTTCTGCGCAGAAATAGATATAGAAACAAAAGTGTACATGTGTTGAGTGAGTGTGTTTTGTATACAAAAGTTTATATAACTTTAAGGTGGAACCAAAAGGAAAGCCGGGTACTCGTCAAGGGACATACGTGTAAGTGACATATACGGTGGCTAGGGAGGCATCCCTGGTTAAATAATATTTGAGCATTAGAGTATAGCGGGTCATAAGGTAACAAGACCAGGAGGTCATAAGGTAACAAGACCAGGAGGTCATAAGGTAACAAGACCAGGAGGTCGTAAGGTAAAAGGTCCGCTATAAAAGTCCAGTGGCACAACGCCTGGGGTGTTGGTGCAGAACCCATATAGGCCATACAAGCTCTGGCTGAAGGAATCGCAGCCGGAAACATAGATTCCATTGATCTTTCAGTACATGACAAGTAGTGTTCGTGTACTGAACGATTGGACCGCACGTAATTGTGTGCAGTAGTTAGTAATCTGACCTAATACCATTAGAGTAGAGTGGTCACAAACGCTATCTGTACATTCTGACGTGATTTGTGTAATTTTTTATTTTTGGAAGGGAAGTTCGCTGGTCACTCGGGAACTATCCAACAACCGATACTTACTGGGGACTGGTAGGTCCAGCACGCCCCAGTAAATAAAGGTTCACAGGGGCCCTAGGTTGGGTACAGCAGCTCTGGCTACAGTGATTGCAGCACAGGCCAACATGGGCGAGAAGTAAGTGGGGTACTTGATAAACCACCACCGCCGGCCTGCCCAAGGACATCTTGGTTTGTTTGTAAGGGTTCGCTGAAAGCCTTGATATTCAAGGAGGAATAGGCAACGCCTGCAGATTATGGGGGCCATTTGTTCAGGTAGGGGGCGATCAACCTCGGTTCGGGTTGATTCAGAGAACCGATCCATCGGGTCGGCACGATATGTGATGTGTAAGAAATATGGAAATCACGCTGAAGTTTTATGTGATGAATGGGAGAGAATGACTGTACAAGACAGGGACAAATTCCCAAGAATAGGTAGCTTCAGTCCAGACGTGTTACAAAATTTAAGGAGGAGGATAAGTCTCATTGAACCAACGAAGAGACAAAATAAACATTATGAATATTTACAGTTATGGCAACAGGAAAGTGAATTACAAAAAGAGTCTATTGACTTTTCTGACTCTTATCTTGAGAGGAGAGAGATGGCAGCAGGAGAGGAGTTGATTGCGGAGAGAAAAGCACAAAGGTGGAACAATAAAAACGCTCTTAGCAACTGTAATATAGATTATAAGGATAAGTGTAATAAATGTAACCATGATTATTGTAATACTGTTGAATGTACAACTATTAACCTGTGCAAGCTGCACCCCATGTCAAACCTCCCTCAGGAATACAAACAAGAAAGTGAGCCCAGAACGATGTCAGCACCTCTTCCAGAAGCCATCCTACAAGACATCCAGGTGGACGCGACCAAATTGGTAAAGGCAATAATCAAACCCCCTAACGGAGGGTCAGGTGAGGTCGTGTCCACAGGTACGTACAATGTTTTATATCACGCACAAACAAATGTACCCCATATTGTAAGACCAAAACAAGGTGATGTAATTGAGTTTAGTCCTGTCAGGGTGATCACAGTCCCCAATGGGAAGACTGATGATCAGGGAACCATTCCCGTCAAGGACAGTGCAATGCGCCATCCCTGGTCCCGGACAGAATTGAGATCAATCATGTCTGATTACCCAGATCCTAGGAAAGATCTAACTGTATGATCAAAGATTCACAGAAGGTATATCAACTCCCTAGACAACGACATAATCATGGTATCCAAGGAATCAGGTAGGTACAGGGAAAGCGGTTGATGGTGATGAGCATCCAAGCGTTTGAGGAGGCATCAAATCAACCAAAACCCCAGGCCATTGGCACATGGAGGAACTTAAGGATTTGTGATCTGTGCAAAAGAGAAGGGCATTATGCCAGTAACTGCAACAGCCCACATAAAGTCAGACCCCCTAGACATGAAAATGAGCAAAAGTTATGACACACCAAATTATAATCGGGGATCATATAGGAAGAATTTTGGGCCACACCCATAATATATAGTCAGGAAAGGTGATCATTAGGAATGGAGGCAAGCCTGAAGTAACGGTTAATGAAGTGGGAGGTCATTCACTAAAGACACAGGAATGACCGGGTGAAAAGTTGTAAATGTATTTGTGAAAAATGTTTTTCTCTCCCTCTCTCTATCCCCATCTCTGACGATTATTGGTAAGAATTCAAACATTGCATATTCGCTTGGTCCTTGCAGAAGTCTACCAAACCCCAGCATGACCTATCCACCACAATGTATTCTGGCCAGATACAGACAGTGGAATAATGCAAGTGCTGGTGGGGAGGGACTGCTCAAGGAAACCATTAGACACGTAGATACGACAGCCAAATAGTCTGACAATGTTTTCTTAATGTTGACAACGTTTAAAAATGCTTTGTTTCTCTTCTCTTATTGGTGGTTATTGTCGGGTTATGTAATGTATATATCTCACATGAATTGTTCTCTATCTCTTTTGTTTTTTATTTTCTCTCTCTCCTCACTCATGTTTCCATGATTTAAAGATGGTATGTCACCCCTAAGTGTTAACCAATGGTAATGCCAGATTTTTGCTCCACACAGAAAGATCGCTAGTTAGGAAGAAAGATTACATCACCAGAAGGTTCATTCGGAAGACTGAAGAGACAGCACCTTTTGAGAGGACAGCAGAACAAAAAGAACAACAAAACGAGAGAACTTATTATCGTAACGAGTTCTCTCCCCCTCAAACTGATTTTCTTATACCCCATTTACAAATTTCTTCTTTTCTCCTCCTGTAAGATGGACTTGCCCCAAGAGACTGTGATATGGATTTTTCCCGTTAACCATGATGTTGACCAGAGCAGTCTGTTTCGGTGAGAGTACCAGTGAGGTCGAGAAAGGATCCAGAAAGGTCCTGATGACTGAGACGGAGGTGTAAATTTCCAATAGCAACCCAATCACCAAGCAAAGGCGAGTACCGGGCACGATCTAACAACCATGTTATTTGTAAACAACTGTGAAGGAATGTTAGTTCAAAAAGAAAGTTGTATCTGTAGGCTCTGTAACAAAGAAATGCCAATCCAGTTTTAATATCCATATGGACCGGCATCCATTGAGTGACTATCACTCCTTAGTGGGTAATGTGTTAAATAAGACCGATTGTTGGGTATGCTCTCAAGTACCTCAGGGACACAGCAAATCAGGGCTAGTACCATTTCCTTTAACGTTAGGGGAGGTACTTGAGCTAAGTGGTGGGAGACCGGTGGACCGGAGGTTTAACATCTCCAGCCCTCCTAGTTTGAAGCTCCACCAATACCATGTGGATAGGTCCCTCTTATGTTTTAACATCTCCAATCCCAGAAAACCGGGAAATTGGGAAGTGTCATGGAGCAACCTTACCATGACCTTTTCACACAGAGCAGATAGAATGCCTACAGATACAGAGCTCGTACGCCATATAGCCAGTAGAGGAAAATCTTTCCGGTATCGATATACCTTAGGAAATAGGATTACTAGAGTTGGAGAGGTATCACCAGGATACTGTGCTCATATCGTACAAACCGATACGTGCATTAAGCAGTTGGAAGAATTAGGGTCAGGAGATTTCACCTGGAAGGTTTGTAACATGGTCATGTCCTTCTCCGTCCCATATGTTCTCCCCGATGATGCATATTTCATATGCGGGAGAAAGGCGTACAAGTGGCTTGCCCCAAACTCTGAAGGATTGTGTTATATTGGAAAAGTATTGCCTGAAGTGATGACTGTTACACATGACAAAATGAAGGACATACACCGTGGTGCCCAAGCTCCTTATACTCACACTCACTACGAGCACCGGGTTAAAAGACAACTGTCAGAAAGGTTAGAGCATCCGGCCTCTGATCTTATCCATGAATCCACCGGGATTCAGGTTCTGGTAGCGTTAGATTTCACTCGTACCGCTCGAGGAGTAATGAATTATAAATACATTTCCGCACTCGCCAATTTGTTAGATAATATCACTGAAATGTATGATGACACGTTTAGATACACTGGAAGAGAACTTCAAGCTTATAAAACAGAACTAGTTCAGCATAGGATGGTTCTTAATTATCTTACAGCAGTAACAGGCGGATATTGTGTTACATTGGCAACACAGTACGGCATAAAGTGTTGCACGTATATCACAAATAGCACCGAGGATCCGGTAGAGGTCATAGACCAAAAGATGGATGATATTCTCCAATTGAAGTGGGAATTTCGTCGAAAACACAATCTCACCCTTGCTGCTGTAGGTAATGAGCTGACTGGTTGGGTGTCATGGTTGAACCCGCGAAATTGGTTCTCCGGTTTGGGGGACTGGGCTCAAGGAGTCATAAAGGATGTTGGAAAGTTTCTACTATGTATCTTGGGTGTCGTTATATCGATTGGATTGATATTTAGATGCGGGCAGGCTTTAATGAGGTGCAAACAAAGTACAAAAGTGATGAGCTTGAGGAGTGAGGAAACTGTAATTAACCTGGATTTGATTTATGACCCAATGATAGAAACCAGAATGTGATGAAAATGCGATTATACGGTCCGTTTCTTTCACCTGTTTTTCTGCTTTTCTCCAAGATACAAAGACCCCCTTGGACGAGGAAGCTGACGAGACGAGATGTATACAGACAACAGACAAGCACCAAAGAAGAAGATTTGACAACTTTAAATATGGACACTTGATGAACTTTGCCATGGATCCCCAGTTTCCCTAGTATTTTTAAACTCACGCTAGCCCAACATTTTTGTAAATCTGATGGCACTGACAAAGCTTGTTGCTCATGCCTGAAGAGCAATACAGCGCAAAGAAGACGACTCTCAACAGATACCGAACACAACTTCAACAACAGATGTACATTTCCCTGACATAGAATATCATTGCATTTTTCGTAAGTGTTCTTTATCTTCATCTCTACAACCCTCAGGTAACGACACACATAGACGATAGGGAATACAGGCACAGATATCAGCAACCACATACCTCCCCCATTCATGTATCATCAACTAAAATGTGCTCCCCATTTTGTTCAAAATCCGAAAAGAGCTCGGTAGAGTTTGACAGCCCATCCACAGACCTGTACCACAGGATAAGAAGGAATTCAAATGTATACTTCGCAATACCTCGAAGCTTGATTTACAACACGTACGGCACGATGATACATGACCCCCCAAACATGGATTCATACACACATGCTTCTGCTATCTCACTAGGTCATACCCTCTTCACACCTTCTCCTCTCTCCTCCCCTACCCAACCATGGAAATCAATTAACCCCTGACTTACATTTTTCTCCTTAAATGTTTTGTGGCAGTTATTATTGACTGCCAAAGGGTGGACTGTCAAAGTCAGAAAAATGTCTCAATGCACGTTGCCATATTTGCACCGCACACTGGTCCGCGCTGCGCGTGCATGCGCTCTCCCGTGGATTCGCATACCCGCAATAACGTGCACTCGCAGGCGCGGTATGCGTATTTACGGTAGAGTTTATGTAGTCGTAGCGTGCGACTCATTCGTTACAAATGTTCACAATTAATGTAGTTTATAGATCATGGTCCCTTTGATAGATTCTGAAAGTTTGGTTAAAATACAATGTCCCAGAGCTGAGGAATCCCTCTTTATATCGTACAAAGGGTCTAACAGGAATCATACAGCAGTGTTTGGTACCCATCGGAAGAGTATTTAATTAGCAATATTCCGGTGTTGGTTTGGAGCGTATTAATCGCTCGTGCGAATAGTTATGGACATAAGAAGTTTATGTCCATTTCTATTAATTACACATACTCAGGTATGCGGCGGGAAACCCAGTTTCCCACCCACCTGAGCTGTTGGAAATCGTCACAGCCCACCTGTATGAATCACCCTATGACCTTTTGTTATGATGCAGGGCCGAATACCTTCGGCCAATGGACAATGGGATTGTAGGACCAGGAGATTGCATTGTGTGTGGGGCATAAATAGGCAGGCCGACCACATCCAGCTCTCACTCTCTCATCAACGGTTATCTGCTGATAGCCGGGAGCTGGATATCGAGGCGCAGGCGATCATACCCTTTGTGCGTAAGTTTCTCTCCGTAATCATTGTCTTTCTGTGAGCCAATCTCTCTCTCTCTCTCTCTCTCTATCTCTCTCTCTCCTCTTTTCTCTTATATCTCTCATAGTATTATAGCATTGTATTGTATTGCATTTAGGTCAGAGTAGTATTGTCTTTTTGTATTTTAGTTCTGTGGTTAGGAAGTCTCTGTTATATTGTAGTGTATCATTTGTACTGTTATCCCCTTTTACAAGTATATTAGATATAATACAGTTAATAGGCCTTGGAACCTAAACCAGTATCTGTGTATTTTCTATAGTGTTAAGTGTTCACTTGAGCGTCGGTGACGCTCAAGCAGCTTTGTAGTTAGTCAGGTTACACAAGGTTGCACTTACACCCTGTACTCACATTAAGGTATTCAGTGTATTTCATTGGTATAAGGTTTTATCATAAAGGTATAATGTTGTGAGCGTCTGCATCGCTGGTGACCTCCTCGTGGTCTCGAGCGTAAGCTACGCCATAGCGAATCATTACTCTAGTCATAGCCAATAACGTGTCCTGTGATCCCTGGGCCGTGAGCGAACGTGACGCTTGAGCGTCTCGCCTACGGCTGAGCGATCGTTACGCAACTAGCGTACTATTACGGTACTTCTTCAGTAAACAGCGTACAGTGTTCTTAGCTTCATAAAGGGTTGTTTATACGACAAAGGAATTTAGCATTGTCAGCAGGATCACTGGAATTATATGGCAGGATCACTGGAATTATACGACAGGATCACTGGATTTATACGCCAGTACCACTGGAATTATACGGCAGGATTACTAGATTTATACACCAGTACCACTTGAATTATACGGCAGGATCACTGGAATTATACGGCAGTACAACTGGACTTATACGGCAGTACCACTGGAATATACGGCAGTATCACTGGACTGGATGTATATGCCAGTACCACTGGAATTATAAAGCAGGATCACTGGAATTATACGGCAGGATCACTGAACGTATACGCCAGTACCACTGGAATTATACGGCAGGATCACTGGAATTATACACCAGTACCACTGGAATTATATGGCAGGATCACTGGATTTATATGCCAGTACCACTAAAATTATACGGCAGGATCACTGGAATTATACGACAAGATCACTGGATTTATACGGCAGTACCGCTGGACATGTACGGCAGTATCAGTGGACATTTACGGCAGTATCACTGGACATATATGGCAGTACCACTGGACATATACAGCAGCACAGGGACACCACAACTGGACTGATGCAGGACAACACAACACCACTGCAATGGACTGGACTTATAGAACAGCGCTGGACATATTGCAGCAGAGGACACCACCACTGTGACTGTACTGATGCAGCACAAGACACCACCACTGGACTGATGCAGCACAAGACCCAGCACCACTGGACTGGAGTTATACAGCAGCACTGGACATATGGCAGCAGAGGACAGCACTAGAGATGAGCGCCTGAAATTTTTCGGGTTTTGTGTTTTGGTTTTGGGTTCGGTTCCGCGGCCGTGTTTTGGGTTCGACCGCGTTTTGGCAAAACCTCACAGAATTTTTTTTGTCGGATTCGGGTGTGTTTTGGATTCGGGTGTTTTTTTCAAAAAACCCTAAAAAACAGCTTAAATCATAGAATTTGGGGGTCATTTTGATCCCATATTATTATTAACCTCAAAAACCATAATTTCCACTCATTTTCAGTCTATTCTGAATACCTCACACCTCACAATATTATTTTTAGTCCTAAAATTTGCACCGAGGTCGCTGGATGACTAAGCTAAGCGACCCTAGTGGCCGACACAAACACCTGGCCCATCTAGGAGTGGCACTGCAGTGTCACGCAGGATGTCCCTTCCAAAAAACCCTCCCCAAACAGCACATGACGCAAAGAAAAAAAGAGGCGCAATGAGGTAGCTGTGTGAGTAAGATTAGCGACCCTAGTGGCCGACACAAACACCGGGCCCATCTAGGAGTGGCACTGCAGTGTCACGCAGGATGGCCCTTCCAAAAAACCCTCCCCAAACAGCACATGACGCAAAGAAAAAAAGAGGCGCAATGAGGTAGCTGTGTGAGTAAGATTAGCGACCCTAGTGGCCGACACAAACACCGGGCCCATTTAGGAGTGGCACTGCAGTGTCACGCAGGATGTCCCTTCCAAAAAACCCTCCCCAAACAGCACATGACGCAAAGAAAAAAAGAGGCGCAATGAGGTAGCTGTGTGAGTAAGATTAGCGACCCTAGTGGCCGACACAAACACCGGGCCCATTTAGGAGTGGCACTGCAGTGTCACGCAGGATGTCCCTTCCAAAAAACCCTCCCCAAACAGCACATGACGCAAAGAAAAAAAGAGGCGCAATGAGGTAGCTGTGTGAGTAAGATTAGCGACCCTAGTGGCCGACACAAACACCGGGCCCATCTAGGAGTGGCACTGCAGTGTCACGCAGGATGGCCCTTCCAAAAAACACTCCCCAAACAGCACATGACGCAAAGAAAAAAAGAGGCGCAATGAGGTAGCTGACTGTGTGAGTAAGATAAGCGACCCTAGTGGCCGACACAAACACCGGGCCCATTTAGGAGTGGCACTGCAGTGTCACGCAGGATGTCCCTTCCAAAAAACCCTCCCCAAACAGCACATGACGCAAAGAAAAAAAGAGGCGCAATGAGGTAGCTGACTGTGTGAGTAAGATAAGCGACCCTAGTGGCCGACACAAACACCGGGCCCATTTAGGAGTGGCACTGCAGTGTCACGCAGGATGTCCCTTCCAAAAAACCCTCCCCAAACAGCACATGACGCAAAGAAAAATAAAAGAAAAAAGAGGTGCAAGATGGAATTGTCCTTGGGCCCTCCCACCCACCCTTATGTTGTATAAACAAAACAGGACATGCACACTTTAACCAACCCATCATTTCAGTGACAGGGTCTGCCACACGACTGTGACTGATATGACGGGTTGGTTTGGACCCCCCCCAAAAAAGAAGCAATTAATCTCTCCTTGCACAAACTGGCTCTACAGAGGCAAGATGTCCACCTCATCATCATCCTCCGATATATCACCGTGTACATCCCCCTCCTCACAGATTATCAATTCGTCCCCACTGGAATCCACCATCTCAGCTCCCTGTGTACTTTGTGGAGGCAATTGCTGCTGGTCAATGTCTCCGCGGAGGAATTGATTATAATTCATTTTAATGAACATCATCTTCTCCACATTTTCTGGATGTAACCTCGTACGCCGATTGCTGACAAGGTGAGCGGCGGCACTAAACACTCTTTCGGAGTACACACTTGTGGGAGGGCAACTTAGGTAGAATAAAGCCAGTTTGTGCAAGGGCCTCCAAATTGCCTCTTTTTCCTGCCAGTATAAGTACGGACTGTGTGACGTGCCTACTTGGATGCGGTCACTCATATAATCCTCCACCATTCTTTCAATGTTGAGAGAATCATATGCAGTGACAGTAGACGACATGTCCGTAATCGTTGTCAGGTCCTTCAGTCCGGACCAGATGTCAGCATCAGCAGTCGCTCCAGACTGCCCTGCATCACCGCCAGCGGGTGGGCTCGGAATTCTGAGCCTTTTCCTCGCACCCCCAGTTGCGGGAGAATGTGAAGGAGGAGATGTTGACAGGTCGCGTTCCGCTTGACTTGACAATTTTCTCACCAGCAGGTCTTTCAACCCCAGCAGACTTGTGTCTGCCGGAAAGAGAGATCCAAGGTAGGTTTTAAATCTAGGATCGAGCACGGTGGCCAAAATGTAGTGCTCTGATTTCAACAGATTGACCACCCGTGAATCCTTGTAAAGCGAATTAAGGGCTCCATCCACAAGTCCCACATGCCTAGCGGAATCGCTCCGTGTTAGCTCCTCCTTCAATGTCTCCAGCTTCTTCTGCAAAAGCCTGATGAGGGGAATGACCTGACTCAGGCTGGCAGTGTCTGAACTGACTTCACGTGTGGCAAGTTCAAAGGGCATCAGAACCTTGCACAACGTTGAAATCATTCTCCACTGCACTTGAGACAGGTGCATTCCACCTCCTATATCGTGCTCAATTGTATAGGCTTGAATGGCCTTTTGCTGCTCCTCCAACCTCTGAAGCATATAGACGGTTGAATTCCACCTCGTTACCACTTCTTGCTTCAGATGATGGCAGGGCAGGTTCAGTAGTTTTTGGTGGTGCTCCAGTCTTCTGTACGTGGTGCCTGTACGCCGAAAGTGTCCCGCAATTCTTCTGGCCACCGACAGCATCTCTTGCACGCCCCTGTCGTTTTTTAAAAGATTCTGCACCACCAAATTCAAGGTATGTGCAAAACATGGGACGTGCTGGAATTTGCCCATATTTAATGCACACACAATATTGCTGGCGTTGTCCGATGCCACAAATCCACAGGAGAGTCCAATTGGGGTAAGCCATTCTGCGATGATCTTCCTCAGTTGCCGTAAGAGGTTTTCAGCTGTGTGCGTATTCTGGAAAGCGGTGATACAAAGCGTAGCCTGCCTAGGAAAGAGTTGGCGTTTGCGAGATGCTGCTACTGGTGCCGCCGCTGCTGTTCTTGCGGCGGGAGTCCATACATCTACCCAGTGGGCTGTCACAGTCATATAGTCCTGACCCTGCCCTGCTCCACTTGTCCACATGTCCGTGGTTAAGTGGACATTGGGTACAACTGCATTTTTTAGGACACTGGTGAGTCTTTTTCTGACGTCCGTGTACATTCTCGGTATCGCCTGCCTACAGAAGTGGAACCTAGATGGTATTTGGTAACGGGTGCACACAGCCTCAATAAATTGTCTAGTTCCCTGTGAACTAACGGCGGATACCGGACGCACGTCTAACACCAACATAGTTGTCAAGGACTCAGTTATCCGCTTTGCAACAGGATGACTGCTGTGATATTTCATCTTCCTCGCAAAGGACTGTTGGACAGTCAATTGCTTACTGGAAGTAGTACAAGTGGGCTTACGACTTCCCCTCTGGGATGACCATCGACTCCCAGCAGCAACAACAGCAGCGCCAGCAGCAGTAGGCGTTACACGCAAGGATGCATCGGAGGAATCCCAGGCAGGAGAGGACTCGTCAGAATTGCCAGTGACATGGCCTGCAGGACTATTGGCATTCCTGGGGAAGGAGGAAATTGACACTGAGGGAGTTGGTGGGGTGGTTTGCGTGAGCTTGGTTACAAGAGGAAGGGATTTACTGGTCAGTGGACTGCTTCCGCTGTCGGCCCAAGTTTTTGAACTTGTCACTGACTTATTATGAATGCGCTGCAGGTGACGTATAAGGGAGGATGTTCCGAGGTGGTTAACGTCCTTACCCCTACTTATTACAGCTTGACAAAGGGAACACACGGCTTGACACCTGTTGTCCGCATTTCTGGTGAAATACTTCCACACCGAAGAGCTGATTTTTTTGGTATTTTCACCAGGCATGTCAACGGCCCTATTCCTCCCACGGACAACAGGTGTCTCCCCGGGTGCCTGACTTAAACAAACCACCTCACCATCAGAATCCTCCTGGTCAATTTCCTCCCCAGCGCCAGCAACACCCATATCCTCCTCATCCTGGTGTACTTCAACACTGACATCTTCAATCTGACTATCAGGAACTGGACTGCGGGTGCTCCTTCCAGCACTTGCAGGGGGCGTGCAAATGGTGGAAGGCGCATGCTCTTCACGTCCAGTGTTGGGAAGGTCAGGCATCGCAACCGACACAATTGGACTCTCCTTGTGGATTTGGGATTTCGAAGAACGCACAGTTCTTTGCGGTGCTACTGCTTTTGCCAGCTTGAGTCTTTTCATTTTTCTAGCGAGAGGCTGAGTGCCTCCATCCTCATGTGAAGCTGAACCACTAGCCATGAACATAGGCCAGGGCCTCAGCCGTTCCTTGCCACTCCGTGTGGTAAATGGCATATTGGCAAGTTTACGCTTCTCCTCCGACAATTTTATTTTAGGTTTTGGAGTCCTTTTTTTACTGATATTTGGTGTTTTGGATTTGACATGCTCTGTACTATGACATTGGGCATCGGCCTTGGCAGACGACGTTGCTGGCATTTCATCGTCTCGGCCATGACTAGTGGCAGCAGCTTCAGCACGAGGTGGAAGTGGATCTTGATCTTTCCCTAATTTTGGAACCTCAACATTTTTGTTCTCCATATTTTAATAGGCACAACTAAAAGGCACCTCAGGTAAACAATGGAGATGGATGGATACTAGTATACAATTATGGATGGACTGCTGAGTGCCGACACAGAGGTAGCTACAGCCGTGGACTACCGTACTGTACTGTGTCTGCTGCTAATATAGACTGGTTGATAAAGAGATGTAGTAGTAGTAGTATGTATGTATAAAGAAGAAAGAAAAAAAAACCACGGGTAGGTGGTATACAATTATGGACGGACTGCCCAGTGCCGACACAGAGGTAGCTACAGCCGTGGACTACCGTACTGTACTGTGTCTGCTGCTAATATAGACTGGTTGATAAAGAGATGTAGTAGTAGTAGTATGTATGTATAAAGAAGAAAGAAAAAAAAACCACGGGTAGGTGGTATACAATTATGGACGGACTGCCCAGTGCCGACACAGAGGTAGCTACAGCCGTGGACTACCGTACTGTACTGTGTCTGCTGCTAATATAGACTGGTTGATAAAGAGATGTAGTAGTAGTAGTATGTATGTATAAAGAAGAAAGAAAAAAAAACCACGGGTAGGTGGTATACAATTATGGACGGACTGCCCAGTGCCGACACAGAGGTAGCTACAGCCGTGGACTACCGTACTGTACTGTGTCTGCTGCTAATATAGACTGGTTGATAAAGAGATGTAGTAGTAGTAGTATGTATGTATAAAGAAGAAAGAAAAAAAAACCACGGGTAGGTGGTATACAATTATGGACGGACTGCCCAGTGCCGACACAGAGGTAGCTACAGCCGTGGACTACCGTACTGTACTGTGTCTGCTGCTAATATAGACTGGTTGATAAAGAGATGTAGTAGTAGTAGTATGTATGTATAAAGAAGAAAGAAAAAAAAACCACGGGTAGGTGGTATACAATTATGGACGGACTGCCCAGTGCCGACACAGAGGTAGCTACAGCCGTGGACTACCGTACTGTACTGTGTCTGCTGCTAATATAGACTGGTTGATAAAGAGATGTAGTAGTAGTAGTATGTATGTATAAAGAAGAAAGAAAAAAAACCCACGGGTAGGTGGTATACAATTATGGACGGACTGCCCAGTGCCGACACAGAGGTAGCTACAGCCGTGGACTACCGTACTGTACTGTGTCTGCTGCTAATATAGACTGGTTGATAAAGAGATGTAGTAGTAGTAGTATGTATGTATAAAGAAGAAAGAAAAAAAAACCACGGGTAGGTGGTATACAATTATGGACGGACTGCCCAGTGCCGACACAGAGGTAGCTACAGCCGTGGACTACCGTACTGTACTGTGTCTGCTGCTAATATAGACTGGTTGATAAAGAGATGTAGTAGTAGTAGTATGTATGTATAAAGAAGAAAGAAAAAAAAACCACGGGTAGGTGGTATACAATTATGGACGGACTGCCCAGTGCCGACACAGAGGTAGCTACAGCCATGGACTACCGTACTGTACTGTGTCTGCTGCTAATATAGACTGGTTGATAAAGAGATGTAGTAGTAGTAGTATGTATGTATAAAGAAGAAAGAAAAAAAAACCACGGGTAGGTGGTATACAATTATGGACGGACTGCCCAGTGCCGACACAGAGGTAGCTACAGCCGTGGACTACCGTACTGTACTGTGTCTGCTGCTAATATAGACTGGTTGATAAAGAGATGTAGTAGTAGTAGTATGTATGTATGTATAAAGAAGAAAGAAAAAAAAACCACGGGTAGGTGGTATACAATTATGGACGGACTGCCGAGTGCCGACACAGAGGTAGCTACAGCCGTGAACTACCGTACTGTGTCTGCTGCGACTGGATGATAAATAATGATATTAAAAATATATATATCACTACTGCAGCCGGACAGGTATATAT
The DNA here is from genome assembly GCF_028390025.1 of Pseudophryne corroboree. NCBI lineage: Eukaryota > Metazoa > Chordata > Amphibia > Anura > Myobatrachidae > Pseudophryne > Pseudophryne corroboree. The sequence continues at coordinate 164,844,685 of NC_086444.1, read as the reverse complement.
TATATAATGACGGACCTGCTGGACACTGTCTGTCAGCAGAATGAGTTTTTTATAGAATAAAAAAAAAAACACCACACAAGTGAAGTCACACGACGAGTGTTTAACTTTTTCAGGCAATCACAATATAGTATACTATACTACTAACTATACTGGTGGTCAGTGTGGTCAGATCACTGGTCAGTCACACTGGCAGTGGCACTCCTGCAGCAAAAGTGTGCACTGTTTAATTTGAATAATAATATGTACTCCTGGCTCCTGCTATAACCTATAACTGGCACTGCAGTGCTCCCCAGTCTCCCCCACAATTATAAGATGTGTGAGCTGAGCACAGTCAGATACGAGTGTTTAACTTTTTCAGGCAATCACAATATAGTATACTATACTACTAACTATACTGGTGGTCAGTGTGGTCAGGTCACTGGTCAGTCACACTGGCAGTGGCACTCCTGCAGCAAAAGTGTGCACTGTTTAATTTTAATAATAATATGTACTCCTGGCTCCTGCTATAACCTATAACTGGCACTGCAGTGCTCCCCAGTCTCCCCCACAATTATAAGATGTGTGAGCTGAGCACAGTCAGATATATACATAGATGATGCAGCACACTGGGCTGAGCAGTGCACACAGATATGGTATGTGACTGAGTCACTGTGTATCGTTTTTTTCAGGCAGAGAACGGATATATTAAATAAAACTGCACTGTCTGGTGGTCACTGTGGTCAGTCACTAGTAAACTCTGCACTCTCTACACAGTTCTACAGTACTCCTAATCTCCAGTAAATCAGGTTAATCTCTCTCTCTCTCAACCCTAATCTAAATGGAGAGGACGCCAGCCACGTCCTCTCCCTATCAATCTCAATGCACGTGTGAAAATGGCGGCGACGCGCGGCTCCTTATATAGAATCCGAGTCTCGCGATAGAATCCGAGCCTCGCGAGAATCCGACAGCGTCATGATGACGTTCGGGCGCGCTCGGGTTAACCAAGCAAGGCGGGAAGATCCGAGTCGCTCGGACCCGTGAAAAAAACCATGAAGTTCGTGCGGGTTCGGATTCAGAGAAACCGAACCCGCTCATCTCTAGACAGCACCACTGTGACTGGACTGATGCAGCACAAGACACTACCACTGTACTGATGCAGGACACTGAGGACGGAGACACGTCCTCTCTCTACACTCTCCAATGCCGGAGTGAAAATGGCGGTGACTTATATGGAATCCAAACCCAGCGAGAATCCGACAGCGGGATGATGACGTTTTGCCTCATTCTGGTTTCCGACTCAGGTGGGAAAACCCGATTGGATCCCAATAAGAAAGCTGGTGTCACCACAACAGTGTTAGAGGCAGAGGTGAGAATGAAGACAGCAGATCTATCATGCAGAAAAGCCAACCATTGTGTTTAATATTGTCAGGTAATAAAGAACTTTTATTTCCATGAAAGAGAGAGTGGCGTAATGCCAGACTCTATATACAAATACAGGGCCATCAAGAGTTCGATCTGGCCCTGGTACTATAGGGCAGTTTGGCCAAACGTGGGGATGAGTCCCACTTTGAATAACAGGGACCTCACCAACCACACTATCTTTGGATCATGGTTACAGATACCCCCCCCCCCCCGCCCCCCCCTCATCCCCCCTCACACTTGCTGCAGATCACTACTTTACTGTTGCTATACTTGAATGTGCAAGGACTCCACAAGGACCTGAGGTAAGGTGAGAAATACTGTGCTAGAACCAAGTGTATATTAAAGGTACAGTAGGTGCTAAGTTACTGTAAATGCACCTACACCACCCACAGATAGAAGTTAATTTATCAATGTAACTGGGAATTTTTTGGCAAATATAACAGAAGATGATCAGCATGACGTCAATCAGTGAGAAAACATTAGGCAACATATACATGAAATTATGGATACGAGAGGAAGTAAATGAGTCAGAAATGTTAAAAATAAGACACATAAGAGGTAACGCATATTATAATAAAGAGTAAATAACTGCAACAGAAACATTAGTTAAGATAACCACAAAGTTAACAAATCTGATTGTGTTTTAGGGTGTGTACACATGGTGAGATCCTTGCTATGCCCGATTTTCACTTGTGATTTCCCTTGAACTCCCCGGAGCCCAGCACCACCTATTTTGACTAACTTTTCTTGAGATCTGGACTATGGCCCTCATTCCGAGTTGTTCGCTCGTTCTTTTTCATCGCATCGCAGTGAAAATCCGCTTAGTACGCATGCGCAATGTTCGCACTGCGACTGCGGCAAGTAACTTTACTATGAAGAAAGTATTTTTACTCACGGCTTTTTCTTCGCTCCGGCGATCGTAATGTGATTGACAGGAAATGGGTGTTACTGGGCGGAAACACGGCGTTTCAGGGGCGTGTGGCTGAAAACGCTACCGTTTCCGGAAAAAACACAGGAGTGGCCGGGGAAACGGTGGGAGTGCCTGGGCGAACGCTGGGTGTGTTTGTGACGTCAACCAGGAACGACAAGCACTGAACTGATCGCACAGGCAGAGTAAGTCTGGAGCTACTCTGAAACTGCTAAGTAGTTAGTAATCGCAATATTGCGAATACATCGGTCGCAATTTTAAGAAGCTAAGATTCACTCGCAGTAGGCGGCGGCTTAGCGTGTGTAACTCTGCTAAATTCGCCTTGCGACCGATCAACTCGGAATGAGGGCCTATGTGTGCTTACGATTTTGGCTTATGTGAGATTTTGACTATCTCATTATAATAGTGGGATGGCATTACAGGGTTGGGGGGAGTGTCTTTTTCAACTGTCAGCCATTTTTAAAACAGTGCATTTCTGCTCTGTGGCTGATTTTTGTTTACATTTTTTTGCAGTGAACCCATGGATTCTACATGGACAAGAGGACCGAGGGGCTACGTGGGACACTAGGTAAGTATGTGCGAGTGTGTCAGTGTGGGTTAATAAACTTTTACATTCATGGTGTGTGTCTTGTCTTTCTATGGGTATTTCTTTTGGGTGTAGTACGGCTGACCGGCGGTCAGGAGACCGGCGGTCAGCTTACCAACCACGGGATCGCGGCAGCATACCGACGCCGGGATCCCGGCGGGGAGGGGTGAGTGCAGCAAGCCCCTTGCGGGCTCGGTGGCGACCTGCGGTCGCCACGGGTTCTATTCCCACTCTATGGGTGTCGTGGACACCCACGAGTGGAAATAGTACCTGTTGGTCGGCATGCCGACCATCGGGATAGTGAGCCGTTGGGATGGTGGAGGAGGTCATGTGACTGTCGGTCAGCTGACCGCCGGTCACATGAATACCACCCATTTCTTTTATTGTGGAACTACAGGTACCAGCGGGCCCTTTAATTCTCTGCATGTTGGTACATGCGGGGGAGGCTTGCTGGGACTTGTAGTTCCACAGCAAAAGATAATATTCATTTTTTTACACAATTCTGGCTATCAGCCCGGCACCCACTGCTCAGGGGTGCTGGGGACAGCCTCGGGATTCACCCCTGGCCCTTGGGTGCCTGGAGGTGGGGACCCCTTTATTTAAGGGGTCCCCACCCCCCAGGGAACCCCAGCCAGGGGTGACTAGTTGGGGTGTGTGATGCTGCGGCCACAGGGACCTGTATAAAAGTGTCCCCTGGCAGCGGCATCACCTCCCTGGCTAGTGGAGCCCAGTGCTGGTTTAAAAAATACGGGGGACCCCTACTCTTTTTGTCCCCCATATTTTCGGAACCAGGACTGGTCCAAGAGCCTGGTGCTGGTTGCTTTAATATGGGGGACCCCTACTCCATTTTTCCCTCATATTTTTGCAACCAGGACTGGCTCAAAGAGCCCGAGGCTGGTTATGATTTTCGGGGGACCTGCACATCATTTTTTTTTTTTACACTTTCTTAACATTTTTACACAGAAGCATGAACGGATCTGACTGATCTGTGCATGCTTCTCTGTCATATAAATAATGCCATCCATTCTGTACACCGTGTGGTCATATTTTTTTATATTTCACAGGTACCCCATGGATTCTACATGGACAAGAGGACCGAGGGGCTGCGTGGGACACTAGGTAAGTATGTGTGAGTGTGTAAATGTGTGTTAATAAACTTTTACCTTCACGGTGTCTGTGTTTTGTCTTTTTTGGGGTATTTCTTTTGTTGTGGAACTTCAGGTACAAGAGGGCCCTTTAATTCTCTGCATGCTGGTACTTGTGGTTCTCCAAGTACCAGCATGTGGGGGATGCTTGCTGGGACTTGTAGTTCCATAGCAAAAGACAATATTCATTTTTTTTTACACAATTTTGGCTATCAGCCTGGCACCCACCACCCAGGGGTGCTGGGGACAGCTTCGGGCTTCACCCCTGGCCCTTGGGTGCCTGGAGGGGGGACCCCTTTATTTAAGGGGTCCCCCCAGGGAACCCCAGCTTGGGGTGACTAGTTGGGGTGTGTGATGCTACGGCCACAGGGACCTGTATAAAAGTGTCCCCTGGCAGCGGCATCATCCTGGCTAGTGGAGTCCGGTGCTGGTTTCAAATATACGGGGGACCCCTACTCTTTTTGTCCCCTGTATTTTCGGAACCAGGACTGGTCCAAGAGCCTGGTGCTGGTTGCTTAAATATGGGGGACCCCTACTCCATTTTTCCCTCATATTTTTGCAACCAGGACCGGCTCAAAGAGCCCGAGGCTGGTTATGCTGAATGGGTGGACCTGCACATCTTTTTTTTTTTTTAAACTTTTAACACTTTACCATTTTCACACAGAAGCATGCACGGATCTGACCTGATTGCTTGCTGCAGTTCATCACAGCGATCAGGTCAGAAGAGAGCCGGCGCCGCAGTGCTACAGCTGTCGTTGCCTTGCGATCCCCTCTGCCTGATTGACAGGCAGAGGCGGGAGGGGGCGGCACGGCGGCGTTTGGCCGCCATTTTGTGGGTGCGGTCCGGCTAACGCAGGCATGGCCAGACCGTGTAGGGGGCAGGCCACAGCACCTGCATGACGTCACACGGAGCCACTGTGACCCGGGCAGTGATGAGTAGCTCCTGGCCAGCAGGCAAAAGCTGCGCTGGCCGGGAGTTACTACTGAAGTGCAAAAGCATCGCAGCTGTGTGATGCTTTTGCACTTCTGGGGGGGGGGGGGGGGGGGGGCTGTATGCAGGGCTACAATCAGGTCTGAATTAGGCTCTAATAAAACATGACTCAAAAAAAGACACTTAAAAATGTTTTGGTTTTCGCCAGTATCCCCCCACATCCATCACAGCAACACTCAGCTCCCATTCCCCCCACCCAAAATCCAGCACCCCCCACCTTAAAATGCTAGAGGGTGTTTTTACTAACTGCCAATAACACAATATAAACACCTTTACATTGGAAAAAAAAATACACAGCACATTTTTTTTTTTTAAACTTTCTAAAAATAATCAACTGACACCGCCAACTCTGGCCAGGATTCATACGCTGTACCATGAGAACGAGTGCCTTTTGACAGGGACTATGCCAACAGAACAGGAATCGGGCATATCCGAGTACAGTAGAGGCAAACACAGTGCGATTTTGCCTTGGGTGAAGAACAACAGCAAATTTCAAAACAGTCTTGAAGGAACAAGTCATCACAATGATCCGTAGTCCGGGACAGTGAGGTCACAAAAATGATGCTGCAGTACTAATGACCTCATAAAGTTCACTTGGAGCAAGAGCGTAGGATAAGATCGCCAGCAGATTTTTCCAACAAAACTAAAAAACCGGGTACAAAAAACTAATTATAAATGAAAAAAGCATGGGTCGCCCAGCACAGAGAACTCTGTACTCGGCATGTCCGAGTATATGCCACTGGACGAGGTGCTAGATTGGGGGGAGGGACTGGGCTGTGTGGCTCCCGCTGGAAAAAAAGTCGGTTGCGGAGGAGGGTTTACCGGCACATGCTCCATTGGGGGGTTGTATGGGAAGGGGGGAGGGGGCAAATTTGGATTATACCAACGGTCAGGTGGCACTATCTCACACACCGGCACCAGTGCTTGGCGCCTGGCGCGTGAGGTAGACTCAAAGATTACCCATTGGAGGATCAGTTTTTGATCCTCCGTTATCAGGCGCATCTCCACAGCAATATAATTGCCAAATTGTTGTTCCACATCCGGGGGCCTATAGAGAACCTCCTCGGCACGTTGGAAAAACTGCTGGGAGCCAGAAGGGGTGCTATAGGGGGCAGAAGTGGTCCTCCTCGCCGTGCGCCTCGATCTTGCTGGACGCGGCTGTGGGGTTGCCACTGGCTCCACTACTTCTGCCCCTTGGCCTGTGGTAGGCTCCTCCTCCAGCTCCGGGGTAGGTTCCTGCAATATAAGAAAAACTAAAATTAGGTCTATGTCAAAATTTGTGGGGGGCATACCAAACAAATGTGTGTGTACTTACCAGATCCAGACTCTCCTGGGCCGCCTCTTCTACAAGAACTGGAGACTCTGGATCCAGAGCGTCCTGTGACCTTACCCGCGGCTCTTGCTCTATAATGAACTGAATTTGGTCATAGTACCACAGCGCGGTTCATAGACCTCATCAGTCCCGGCTCCGGATCGCTGTGAATCCTGCACCTTCTTGTGTTCCTTGACAAAGACTGTTCAGAAATTTGCAATTTTTTTCTTCACCCAAGGCACGTCGACATCAGAGTTTCTGCCTCTACTGTACTCTATAAGCTGCTGATATGCCCGATTCCGCTTGGTTCTGTTGTCATAGTCCGGGCTTCTGACATGCCACAGGCACTCGGTCTGATGGTACAGATCAATTAATCCTGACCAGAATTGGCGGTACTCCTCAGATGACATTGCTAGTTGAAAATAAAATAATACAATTAGCCGACAAAATACAACCGTCACATACAAAAAGCCTAAAAATACTAATAACTATTATATATATATATCACATTAATATACGCGGCACGCCAAAAATGCATCCCTTAATGTGTTGCCACCATACCCGCAAACATTGGTGATGTAGTGTCCCTTCTCTATGCAGCCTCCCCTGTCCCCATGTGCCTCCCAGTGGTGCAAGCTGAAAAAATGTGTTAGTTGTACTGTGTGCGCGTGCCAAAGGTGCGCAGCCCCCCCCCCAAAAAAAAAGGGTGTGGCCAAATGCCACAAGGGGGAAAAGACAATTAAATGGGGGTGTGATACACATATGGGGGGGGCAGATACACATATGAACCCAATAGTGCCAGATACAGAAACACCCCCAGTGCCAGGTACACAAATGCCCCCCATTGCCGGAAACACAAATGCCCCCCATTGCCAGGTACACACATGCCCCCCATTGCCAGATACATTGCCCCCAATGCAAGAAACACTGCCCCCCAGCACCATGTTGCCCCCAGTGCCAGATACACAGCCCCTCCCCCAGCACCAGATACATTGCCCAGGTTCACTACGATCTGCCGGCGGCCGGCCTCCCCGCGACCAGCATACCGGCGCCGGGAGGCCGGCCGCCGGCTTACCGACAGTGTGGCGAGCGCAAATGATCCCCTTGCGGGCTCGCTGCGCTCGCCATGCTATGGGCACGGTGGTGCGCTACGCGCGCCACACTATTTTATTCTCCCTCCAGGGGGGTCGTGGACCCCCACGAGGGAGAATAAGTGTCGGTATGCCGGCTGTCGGTATGCTGGCTGTCGGGCTCCCGGCGCCGGTATGCTGGTCGCCGGGAGCCCGACCGCCGGCATACTGAAGACCACCCCATTGCCCCCGGTACCAGGAACACTGCCTCCCCCCCCCCCCCCCCACACACACAGCACCATATTGCCCCCAGTCCCAGCAGGGCTGTTTCTAGCCAATTTGGCTCCCAGTGTGAGATTGAAAAATGCGCCCCCCCCTCAGATAAAAAAAATAACCTTGTGCGCGCCCTAGGTGGGCGCACTCCTAACAAGGGGGCGTGGCCTCATTTTTAAAATGGGTCTGGCCTCATTTTAATGGGCGTGGCCTCGTCTGAAAAGACTACCTCACACCCCAGTATTTGACCCTGTACCAACAGATCACGCCCACCATAGGGAAATAAAAATTCTACCATATTAAGCCCCACACAGTAATGCCCCCTGCACCATATTATGCCACAAACCGCAATGCCCTTGATACATTAAATCCCCCCATTACGGCAGAGTCCCCATTTTACACATTATGGCAGGCAAGAGTCCCCATTTTATACATCACGGCTGACAGAGTCCACATTTTATACATTACTGCAGGCAAGTGTCCACCATTTTATACGTTACAGCAGGCACGTGTCCCCATTTTATACATCACGGCAGAGTCCCCGTTTTATACATTACTGCAGGCAAGTGTCCCCCATTTTACACATTATGACAGGCACGGGCCCCCTTTTTATACATCACGGCAGACAGAGTCCCCATTTTATACATTACTGCAGGCAAGTGTCCCCCATTTTATACATTACGGCAGACATGTGTCCCCATTTTATACATTACTGCAGGCAAGTATTACCCATTTTATACATTACGGCAGGCACGTGTCCCCATTTTATACATCATGGCAGAGTCCCCATTTTATACATTACTGCAGGCAAGTGTCCCCCATTTTGTACATTACAGCAGGCACGTGTCCCCATTTTATACATCACGGCAGAGTCCCCATTTTATACATTACTGCAGGCAAGTGTACCCCATTTTATACATTACGGCAGGCACGTGTCCCCATTTTATACATCACGGCAGACAGAGTCCCCATTTTATACATTACTGCAGGCAAGTGTCCCCCTTTTTACACATTATGGCATGCAAGAGTCCCCATTTTATACATCACAGTGCCAGATACGGTGCCCCCCTAATGCCAGATACATTGCCCCACAGTGCCAGATACGGTGCCCCCCAGTGCCAAATACATTGCCCCACAGTGCCAGATACGGTGACCCCCTAGTGCCAGATACATTGCCCCACAGTGCCAGATATGTTGCCCCCCAGTGCCAGATACGGTGCTCCCCAGTGCCAGATACGGTGCCCCCCAGTGCCAGATACATCGCCCCAAAGTGCCAGATACGGTGCCCCCCTAGTGCCAGATACATTGCCCCACAGTGCCAGATACAGTGGCCCCCAGTGCCAGATACATTGCCCCACGGTGCCGCCAGTGCCAGATACATTGCCCCACAGTGCCAGATATGTTGCCCCACAGTGCCAGATACGGTGCCCCCCAGTGCCAGATACGGTGCCCCCCTAGTGCCAGATACATTGCCCCACAGTGCCAGATACGGTGCCCCCCTAGTGCCAGATACATTGCCCCACAGTACCAGATATGGTGGCCCCCAGTGCCAGACATTGCCCGACAGTGCCAGATATGTTGCCCCACAGTGCCAGATACGTTGCCCCACAGTGCTGCCCCCCACCCCACTGCTGATACTTACCGTTTTCAACTAAGTTTTCTGGTGCCCACTGCTCCACGTGTTCCGTCTTCGGCCTCCACGCAGTGAATGAAGAAAATGGACCCGGTGGGGAGTGGCTGGGATGACGCAGATCGGCATCGCAAGCTCATATCGCAAGCTACTGGAAACACTTGCGATATGAACTAGATAGTACACCGATCTAGCAAGGATTGACTTGCCTGCACAGTCTATCTTTTCTTGCAATGCCGACCTGGCGGGACCGCGCATCGGGATCGAATCGGGATCGCAAGGTGACTTTCAGCTTGCGATCTGCACTAACTTTTCTTGCGATTTTGACTATATAGTCAAAATCGAAAGAAAGTATCTCACCGTGTGTACACACCCTTAAGGGCCCTACACATATAAAGATCCACCGCCGAGCTGACCGACGGCGGATACGGCTGACGGGCGACCCGGCGGCGGGGGGCAGTGACGGGGAGAGTGAAGTTTCTTCACTCCCCCCCTTCACCCGGCTCCATTGAAGTGCAGGAAAATATGGACGAGATCGTCCATATTGGCCTGAATGTACAGCCTACGGGGCACCAGCGATGAACGAGTGCGGGGCCACTCATCGTTCATCGCTGGTGCCTCCACACTCAAAGATATGAACGGTATCTCATTCAATAATGAACGAGATCGTTCATATCTTTGAAGATGGTCGGCCAGCGTGTAGGGCCTATTAGACAGATCTCATGGTTTAGTGCGAGGGCCAAATCAACAGAAGACAAGTTTCTCATATACTGTATTCCTGTGCCCAATCACTGCATAAAGAATCCAATATGGTCCTCAGCATCTGTTGATTTCATACTGTCTTATTTGGATTATTTAAAAAAAAGGGAATACCCAAGAACTACTGTAAACCAACTATTATAATTGTAATCACCAATATTGCATTTTAAGTTGTATGTCAGTCCTCTGCATCAAGCATAAGGAGGTTGTAAATGGCAAAAAGGTCTAAAAAGGTCATTTGTTACATCGTTCCAGTGTGTACCTACCTAGCTTATGCATATGAGCCATAATGAAATAAGTTCACCACTGGCACAGTCTCGTGTGGTTTATTTTCTTGTAAAATCAGTAAACATTTTTATTGACTTTATTCTATTTAAGAATTACACATACTATAGTTCATAGGGCCTAATTCAGACCTGATCGTAGGATCAAATTTGGTAGCAGTTGGGCAAAACCATGTGCACTGCATGGGAGTGTGTGTGTGTGTGTGTGTGTGTGGGGGGGGGGGGGGCAGATATAACGTGCAGAGAGAGTTAGGGTGTGTACACACGGTCAGATAAATTTGTGAGATTTTGACTATATAGTCAAAATCTTATGAAAAGTTAGTGCATATCTCATGGTGTTAGGCAGCTTGCGATACAGATTCGATCCCGATGCGCGCTCCCGTGGGGTCGGTATCGTAAGGCTAGATAGACTGTGCAGACAAGTCAATCTTGACTATCTAGTGTACAATCTAGTACAAAGTATAGTCAAAATTGGCACTTAGTCAAAATCGTACATAGACAAAATCTCAAGCACAGATAGTTAAAATCTGTGCAATCTGTGCTATCTGGGCTCTGGGGGAGTTCAAGGGAAATCGCATAGTCAAAATCGAACATAGCAAGGATCTCACCGTGTGTACACACCCTTAGATTTGGGTGGATTATTGTTTCTTTGCAGGGTAAATACTGGCTGCTTAACTTTATTATTATACTGCACTCTAACTCTCTCTGCACATGTTATATCTGCCCCCCCTGCAGTGCACATAGGGCCTAATTCTGAGCTGGTCACAAGCAGACGATTTTTGCACTGCTTCGACCAGGTAATCGACGCCTACAGGGGGTGGGGCTAAACGCTGTGCAGGGGTGCGATCGGATGTGCAAAAGTTTATGCAGTCTCTGCACAGCCCAGGACTTACTCTTGCCGTGCGATGGTCAGGCCGGGGCTGATGTCAGAATTCCACCCTCCAAACGGCTGGACACTCCTGCGTTTTTCTGGACACTCCCTGGAAATGGTCAGTTGCCACCCACAAACGGCCTCTTCCTGTCAATCTTCTTGCAATTGCCGATGCGATTGCTTTCTTCGTACATCCCATCGCTGTCCGGTGCTCCCCGTCGCTGTGGAGGAATGCGCCTGCGCACTGCGGTCCATGCGCAGTTCAGACCCCATCACTGCTGAGCGAAAATGCACAGCAGCGATCGGGTCGGAATGACCCCCATGGCCAGAGCCGGCCCTAACCAATATGATGCCCTAGGCAAGATTTTGGCTGGTGCCCCCTAGCACCACCGCTGGTTCTGCCTCTGACCTTGCCCCTCACCCATAGCAGTTCTTATTTTGGTGTTTGTGCCCCCTATATTTTAAAGAGGAACAGTTCGCACATTTGGTGCTCAGCCCAAAAAGGGGTGTGTTTTTGCTGGCAAGGGGCATGGCCACACAATAGTAACCCCAATTCCAGTTACGCCTCACAATACTGCAACTTTATTCACATTTGATCATGCGATAGTGTCCATAATTCATATTACATCCCACAGTAGTATCACTTTACCTTATAAACATTACTCCTCACAGTAGAGCCCCTTATTCACATTGCACCACACCATATTTTTCTTTATTCACATTACACCACACCCTATTGCTCTTTAGTCACATTAGACGACACAGTAGTGCCCTTTCTATACGCAACGCCACATAGAAGAGCACCTTATACACATAATGCCAGAGTAATGCCCCTTACACATGAGACCATAATGACACACATAGTGCCCCTACCCATTTGCTGCACATTATTACTGCCCCTATACACATAATGATACACATACAGTAGTACACTGTTACACATATGCCGCACATTATTAATGCTCTTATACACATAATGACACACATAGTGCCCCTTACTTACACATATGTTGCACATTATTAATGCATTTTTACATGACACACATAATGCTCCTTACACATATTCCAAACACTACTGCACAACAAACCAACTCACATGCACACAGCACTCACACTGTCACTAACACTGTGACCTCTGCCTCTGCTTGGATACAGATGTGTACTCATAAATCTTGCCTCAATGCTAACGTCGGGCACCTTTTTGTTATGAAAATGCATCTTATTTGCATTGCTATGTGGCTAGGATGCACAAGCAGATTCTGCTGATTAAAATGATATGCAGCATGCCTATATACTGTGTGAGACTGTGGCTGTATCTGCATATGAAATGCTACACACAGACTATAGGCATGCTGCATATCATTTTAATCAGCAGAAGCTGCTGATGCCCCTAGGAATATCAAATGCCCTAGGCAATTGCCTAGTTTGCCTATGACCGGCTCTGCCCATGGCTTTGCCCATCTGCTAACAAATTTGCTGCTACGATCAGGTCTGAATTAGGCTCATTGTTATTAAAGCATTATAATAAGAATTTACTCACCGGTAATTCTATTTCTCGTAGTCAGAGTGGATGCTGGGTACTCCGTAAGGACCATGGGGTATAGACGGGCTCCGCAGGAGACTGGGCACTCTTAAAAGAAAGATTAGGTACTATATCTGGTGTGCACTGGCTCCTCCCTCTATGCCCCTCCTCCAGACCTCAGTTAGGGAAACTGTGCCCGGAAGAGCTGACATTACTAGGAAAGGATTTGGAATCCAGGGTAAGACTCATACCAGCCACACCAATCACACCGTACAACTCGTGATAACTATACCCAGTTAACAGTATGAACAATAACTGAGCCTCTCTCAACAGATGGCTCATACAATAACCCTTTAGTTAAGCAATAACTATATACATGTATTGCAGAGAGTCCGCACTTGGGACGGGCTCCCAGCATCCACTACGGACTACGAGAAATAGAATTACCGGTGAGTAAATTCTTATTTTCTCTGACGTCCTAGTGGATGCTGGGTACTCCGTAAGGACCATGGGGATTATACTAGAGATGAGCGGGTTCGGTTTCTTTGAATCCGAACCCGCACGAACTTCACTTTTTTTTTCACGGGTCCGAGCGACTCGGATCTTCCCGCCTTGCTCGGTTAACCCGAGCGCGCCCGAACGTCATCATGACGCTGTCGGATTCTCGCGAGACTCGGATTCTATATAAGGAGCCGCGCGTCGCCGCCATTTTCACACGTGCATTGAGATTGATAGGGAGAGGACGTGGCTGGCGTCCTCTCCATTAGAATAGATTAGAAGAGAGAGAGAGAGAGAGAGATTGTGCAGACAGAGTTTACCACAGTGACCAGTGCAGTTGTTGTTAAGTTAACTTTTATTTAATATATCCGTTCTCTGCTATATCCGTTCTCTGCCTGAAAAAAACGATACACAGCAGTCACACAGTGTGACTCAGTCTGTGTGCACTCAGCTCAGCCCAGTGTGCTGCACATCAATGTATAAAAGCTTATAATAATTGTGGGGGAGACTGGGGAGCACTGCAGGTTGTTATAGCAGGAGCCAGGAGTACATAATATTATATTAATTTAAAATTAAACAGTGCACACTTTTGCTGCAGGAGTGCCACTGCCAGTGTGACTAGTGGTGACCAGTGCCTGACCACCAGTATAGTAGTATATTGTTGTATACTATCTCTTTATCAACCAGTCTATATTAGCAGCAGACACAGTACAGTGCGGTAGTTCACGGCTGTGGCTACCTCTGTGTCGGCAGTCGGCACTCGGCAGGCAGTCCGTCCATCCATAATTGTATAATTATATACCACCTAACCGTGGTATTTTTTTTTCTTTCTTTATACCGTCGTCATAGTCATACTAGTTGTTACGAGTATACTACTATCTCTTTATCAACCAGTGTACAGTGCGGTAGTTCACGGCTGTGGCTACCTCTGTGTCGGCAGTCGGCAGGCAGTCCGTCCATCCATAATTGTATTATTATAATATATACCACCTAACCGTGGTTTTTTTTCCATTCTTTATACCGTCATAGTGTCATACTAGTTGTTACGAGTATACTACTATCTCTTTATCAACCAGTGTACAGTGCGGTAGTTCACGGCTGTGGCTACCTCTGTGTCGGCAGTCGGCAGGCAGTCCGTCCATCCATAATTGTATTATAATATATACCACCTAACCGTGGTTTTTTTTTCATTCTTTATACCGTCATAGTGTCATACTAGTTGTTACGAGTATACTACTATCTCTTTATCAACCAGTGTACAGTGCGGTAGTTCACGGCTGTGGCTACCTCTGTGTCGGCAGTCGGCAGGCAGTCCGTCCATCCATAATTGTATTATAATATATACCACCTAACCGTGGTTTTTTTTTCATTCTTTATACCGTCATAGTCAGTCATACTAGTTGTTACGAGTATACTACTATCTCTTTATCAACCAGTGTACAGTGCGGTAGTTCACGGCTGTGGCTACCTCTGTGTCGGCACTCGGCAGGCAGTCCGTCCATCCATAATTGTATTATAATATATACCACCTAACCGTGGTTTTTTTTTCATTCTTTATACCGTCATAGTGTCATACTAGTTGTTACGAGTATACTACTATCTCTTTATCAACCAGTGTACAGTGCGGTAGTTCACGGCTGTGGCTACCTCTGTGTCGGCAGTCGGCAGGCAGTCCGTCCATCCATAATTGTATTATAATATATACCACCTAACCGTGGTTTTTTTTTCATTCTTTATACCGTCATAGTGTCATACTAGTTGTTACGAGTATACTACTATCTCTTTATCAACCAGTGTACAGTGCGGTAGTTCACGGCTGTGGCTACCTCTGTGTCGGCAGTCGGCAGGCAGTCCGTCCATCCATAATTGTATTATAATATATACCACCTAACCGTGGTTTTTTTTTCATTCTTTATACCGTCATAGTCAGTCATACTAGTTGTTACGAGTATACTACTATCTCTTTATCAACCAGTGTACAGTGCGGTAGTTCACGGCTGTGGCTACCTCTGTGTCGGAACTCGGCAGGCAGTCCGTCCATCCATAATTGTATTACAATATATACCACCTAACCGTGGTTTTTTTTTCATTCTTTATACCGTCATAGTCAGTCATACTAGTTGTTACGAGTATACTACTATCTCTTTATCAACCAGTGTACAGTGCGGTAGTTCACGGCTGTGGCTACCTCTGTGTCGGCACTCGGCAGGCAGTCCGTCCATCCATAATTGTATTACAATATATACCACCTAACCGTGGTTTTTTTTTCATTCTTTATACCGTCATAGTCAGTCATACTAGTTGTTACGAGTATACTACTATCTCTTTATCAACCAGTGTACAGTGCGGTAGTTCACGGCTGTGGCTACCTCTGTGTCGGAACTCGGCAGGCAGTCCGTCCATCCATAATTGTATTATTATAATATATACCACCTAACCGTGGTTTTTTTTTCATTCTTTATACCGTCATAGTGTCATACTAGTTGTTACGAGTATACTACTATCTCTTTATCAACCAGTGTACAGTGCGGTAGTTCACGGCTGTGGCTACCTCTGTGTCGGCAGTCGGCAGGCAGTCCGTCCATCCATAATTGTATTATAATATATACCACCTAACCGTGGTTTTTTTTTCATTCTTTATACCGTCATAGTCAGTCATACTAGTTGTTACGAGTATACTACTATCTCTTTATCAACCAGTGTACAGTGCGGTAGTTCACGGCTGTGGCTACCTCTGTGTCGGAACTCGGCAGGCAGTCCGTCCATCCATAATTGTATTACAATATATACCACCTAACCGTGGTTTTTTTTTCATTCTTTATACCGTCATAGTCAGTCATACTAGTTGTTACGAGTATACTACTATCTCTTTATCAACCAGTGTACAGTGCGGTAGTTCACGGCTGTGGCTACCTCTGTGTCGGAACTCGGCAGGCAGTCCGTCCATCCATAATTGTATTATTATAATATATACCACCTAACCGTGGTTTTTTTTTCATTCTTTATACCGTCATAGTGTCATACTAGTTGTTACGAGTATACTACTATCTCTTTATCAACCAGTGTACAGTGCGGTAGTTCACGGCTGTGGCTACCTCTGTGTCGGCAGTCGGCAGGCAGTCCGTCCATCCATAATTGTATTATAATATATACCACCTAACCGTGGTTTTTTTTTCATTCTTTATACCGTCATAGTCAGTCATACTAGTTGTTACGAGTATACTACTATCTCTTTATCAACCAGTGTACAGTGCGGTAGTTCACGGCTGTGGCTACCTCTGTGTCGGAACTCGGCAGGCAGTCCGTCCATCCATAATTGTATTACAATATATACCACCTAACCGTGTTTTTTTTTTCATTCTTTATACCGTCATAGTCAGTCATACTAGTTGTTACGAGTATACTACTATCTCTTTATCAACCAGTGTACAGTGCGGTAGTTCACGGCTGTGGCTACCTCTGTGTCGGCACTCGGCAGGCAGTCCGTCCATCCATAATTGTATTACAATATATACCACCTAACCGTGGTTTTTTTATACCACCTAACCGTGGCAGTCCGTCCATAATTGTATACTAGTATCCAATCCATCCATCTCCATTGTTTACCTGAGGTGCCTTTTAGTTCTGCCTATAAAATATGGAGAACAAAAAAGTTGAGGTTCCAAAATTAGGGAAAGATCAAGATCCACTTCCACCTCGTGCTGAAGCTGCTGCCACTAGTCATGGCCGAGACGATGAAATGCCAGCAACGTCGTCTGCCAAGGCCGATGCCCAATGTCATAGTACAGAGCATGTCAAATCCAAAACACCAAATATCAGAAAAAAAAGGACTCCAAAACCTAAAATAAAATTGTCGGAGGAGAAGCGTAAACTTGCCAATATGCCATTTACCACACGGAGTGGCAAGGAACGGCTGAGGCCCTGGCCTATGTTCATGGCTAGTGGTTCAGCTTCACATGAGGATGGAAGTACTCAGCCTCTCGCTAGAAAACTGAAAAGACTCAAGCTGGCAAAAGCACCGCAAAGAACTGTGCGTTCTTTGAAATCCCAAATCCACAAGGAGAGTCCAATTGTGTCGGTTGCGATGCCTGACCTTCCCAACACTGGACGTGAAGAGCATGCGCCTTCCACTATTTGCATGCCCCCTGCAAGTGCTGGAAGGAGCACCCGCAGTCCAGTTCCTGATAGTCAGATTGAAGATGTCAGTGTTGAAGTACACCAGGATGAGGAGGATATGGGTGTTGCTGGCGCTGGGGAGGAAATTGACCAGAAGGATTCTGATGGTGAGGTGGTTTGTTTAAGTCAGGCACCCGGGGAGACACCTGTTGTCCGTGGGAGGAATATGGCCGTTGACATGCCAGGTGAAAATACCAAAAAAATCAGCTCTTCGGTGTGGAGGTATTTCACCAGAAATGCGGACAACAGGTGTCAAGCCGTGTGTTCCCTTTGTCAAGCTGTAATAAGTAGGGGTAAGGACGTTAACCACCTCGGAACATCCTCCCTTATACGTCACCTGCAGCGCATTCATAATAAGTCAGTGACAAGTTCAAAAACTTTGGGTGACAGCGGAAGCAGTCCACTGACCAGTAAATCCCTTCCTCTTGTAACCAAGCTCACGCAAACCACCCCACCAACTCCCTCAGTGTCAATTTCCTCCTTCCCCAGGAATGCCAATAGTCCTGCAGGCCATGTCACTGGCAAGTCTGACGAGTCCTCTCCTGCCTGGGATTCCTCCGATGCATCCTTGCGTGTAACGCCTACTGCTGCTGGCGCTGCTGTTGTTGCCGCTGGGAGTCGATGGTCATCCCAGAGGGGAAGTCGTAAGCCCACTTGTACTACTTCCAGTAAGCAATTGACTGTTCAACAGTCCTTTGCGAGGAAGATGAAATATCACAGCAGTCATCCTACTGCAAAGCGGATAACTGAGTCCTTGACAACTATGTTGGTGTTAGACGTGCGTCCGGTATCCACCGTTAGTTCACAGGGAACTAGACAATTTATTGAGGCAGTGTGCCCCCGTTACCAAATACCATCTAGGTTCCACTTCTCTAGGCAGGCGATACCGAGAATGTACACGGACGTCAGAAAAAGACTCACCAGTGTCCTAAAAAATGCAGTTGTACCCAATGTCCACTTAACCACGGACATGTGGACAAGTGGAGCAGGGCAGGGTCAGGACTATATGACTGTGACAGCCCACTGGGTAGATGTATGGACTCCCGCCGCAAGAACAGCAGCGGCGGCACCAGTAGCAGCATCTCGCAAACGCCAACTCTTTCCTAGGCAGGCTACGCTTTGTATCACCGCTTTCCAGAATACGCACACAGCTGAAAACCTCTTACGGCAACTGAGGAAGATCATCGCGGAATGGCTTACCCCAATTGGACTCTCCTGTGGATTTGTGGCATCGGACAACGCCAGCAATATTGTGTGTGCATTAAATATGGGCAAATTCCAGCACGTCCCATGTTTTGCACATACCTTGAATTTGGTGGTGCAGAATTTTTTAAAAAACGACAGGGGCGTGCAAGAGATGCTGTCGGTGGCCAGAAAAATTGCGGGACACTTTCGGCGTACAGGCACCACGTACAGAAGACTGGAGCACCACCAAAAACTACTGAACCTGCCCTGCCATCATCTGAAGCAAGAAGTGGTAACGAGGTGGAATTCAACCCTCTATATGCTTCAGAGGTTGGAGGAGCAGCAAAAGGCCATTCAAGCCTATACAATTGAGCACGATATAGGAGATGGAATGCACCTGTCTCAAGTGCAGTGGAGAATGATTTCAACGTTGTGCAAGGTTCTGATGCCCTTTGAACTTGCCACACGTGAAGTCAGTTCAGACACTGCCAGCCTGAGTCAGGTCATTCCCCTCATCAGGCTTTTGCAGAAGAAGCTGGAGGCATTGAAGAAGGAGCTAACACGGAGCGATTCCGCTAGGCATGTGGGACTTGTGGATGCAGCCCTTAATTCGCTTAACAAGGATTCACGGGTGGTCAATCTGTTGAAATCAGAGCACTACATTTTGGCCACCGTGCTCGATCCTAGATTTAAAGCCTACCTTGGATCTCTCTTTCCGGCAGACACAGGTCTGCTGGGGTTGAAAGAGCTGCTGGTGACAAAATTGTCAAGTCAAGCGGAACGCGACCTGTCAACATCTCCTCCTTCACATTCTCCCGCAACTGGGGGTGCGAGGAAAAGGCTCAGAATTCCGAGCCCACCCGCTGGCGGTGATGCAGGGCAGTCTGGAGCGACTGCTGATGCTGACATCTGGTCCGGACTGAAGGACCTGACAACGATTACGGACATGTCGTCTACTGTCACTGCATATGATTCTCTCAACATTGATAGAATGGTGGAGGATTATATGAGTGACCGCATCCAAGTAGGCACGTCACACAGTCCGTACTTATACTGGCAGGAAAAAGAGGCAATTTGGAGGCCCTTGCACAAACTGGCTTTATTCTACCTAAGTTGCCCTCCCACAAGTGTGTACTCCGAAAGAGTGTTTAGTGCCGCCGCTCACCTTGTCAGCAATCGGCGTACGAGGTTACATCCAGAAAATGTGGAGAAGATGATGTTCATTAAAATGAATTATAATCAATTCCTCCGCGGAGACATTGACCAGCAGCAATTGCCTCCACAAAGTACACAGGGAGCTGAGATGGTGGATTCCAGTGGGGACGAATTGATAATCTGTGAGGAGGGGGATGTACACGGTGATATATCGGAGGGTGAAGATGAGGTGGACATCTTGCCTCTGTAGAGCCAGTTTGTGCAAGGAGAGATTAATTGCTTCTTTTTTGGGGGGGGTCCAAACCAACCCGTCATATCAGTCACAGTCGTGTGGCAGACCCTGTCACTGAAATGATGGGTTGGTTAAAGTGTGCATGTCCTGTTTTGTTTATACAACATAAGGGTGGGTGGGAGGGCCCAAGGATAATTCCATCTTGCACCTCTTTTTTCTTTTCTTTTTCTTTGCATCATGTGCTGATTGGGGAGGGTTTTTTGGAAGGGACATCCTGCGTGACACTGCAGTGCCACTCCTAGATGGGCCCGGTGTTTGTGTCGGCCACTAGGGTCGCTAATCTTACTCACACAGCTACCTCATTGCGCCTCTTTTTTTCTTTGCGTCATGTGCTGTTTGGGGAGGGTTTTTTGGAAGGGACATCCTGCGTGACACTGCAGTGCCACTCCTAGATGGGCCCGGTGTTTGTGTCGGCCACTAGGGTCGCTAATCTTACTCACACAGTCAGCTACCTCATTGCGCCTCTTTTTTTCTTTGCGTCATGTGCTGTTTGGGGAGGGTTTTTTGGAAGGGCCATCCTGCGTGACACTGCAGTGCCACTCCTAGATGGGCCCGGTGTTTGTGTCGGCCACTAGGGTCGCTAATCTTACTCACACAGCTACCTCATTGCGCCTCTTTTTTTCTTTGCGTCATGTGCTGTTTGGGGAGGGTTTTTTGGAAGGGCCATCCTGCGTGACACTGCAGTGCCACTCCTAGATGGGCCCGGTGTTTGTGTCGGCCACTAGGGTCGCTAATCTTACTCACACAGCTACCTCATTGCGCCTCTTTTTTTCTTTGCGTCATGTGCTGTTTGGGGAGGGTTTTTTGGAAGGGACATCCTGCGTGACACTGCAGTGCCACTCCTAGATGGGCCCGGTGTTTGTGTCGGCCACTAGGGTCGCTTATCTTACTCACACAGCGACCTCGGTGCAAATTTTAGGACTAAAAATAATATTGTGAGGTGTGAGGTATTCAGAATAGACTGAAAATGAGTGTAAATTATGGTTTTTGAGGTTAATAATACTTTGGGATCAAAATGACCCCCAAATTCTATGATTTAAGCTGTTTTTTAGTGTTTTTGGAAAAAAACACCCGAATCCAAAACACACCCGAATCCGACAAAAATAATTCGGTGAGGTTTTGCCAAAACGCGTTCGAACCCAAAACACGGCCGCGGAACCGAACCCAAAACCAAAACACAAAACCCGAAAAATTTCAGGCGCTCATCTCTAGATTATACCAAAGCTCCCAAAACGGGCGGGAGAGTGCGGATGACTCTGCAGCACCGAATGAGCAAACTCAAGGTCCTCCTCAGCCAGGGTATCAAACTTGTAGAATTTTGCAAAAGTGTTTGAACCCGACCAAGTAGCAGCTCGGCAAAGTTGTAAAGCCGAGACCACTCGGGCAGCCGCCCAAGAAGAGCCCACCTTCCTCGTGGAATGGGCTTTTACTAATTTAGGATGCGGCAGTCCAGCCGCAGAATGTGCAAGCTGAATCGTGCTACAGATCCAGCGAGCAATAGTCTGCTTTGAAGCAGGAGCACCCAGCTTGTTGGGTGCATGCAGGATAAATAGCGAGTCAGTTTTTCTGACTCTAGCCGTCCTGGAAACATAAAGTTTCAGGGCCCGGACTACGTCCAGCAACTTGGAATCCTCCAAGTCCCTAGTAGCCGCAGGCACCACAATAGGTTGGTTCAAATGAAACGATGATACCACCTTAGGGAGAAATTGGGGACGAGTCCTCCATTCTGCCCTTTCCATATGGAAGATCAGATATGGGCTTTTACATGACAAAGCCGCCAATTCTGACACACGCCTAGTCCAAGCTAAGGCCAAAAGCATGACCACTTTCCACGTGAGATATTTTAGCTCCACGGTCTTAAGTGGCTCAAACCAGTGGGACTTTAGGAATCCAACACACGTTAAGATCCCAAGGTGCCACTGGAGGCACAAAAGGGGCTGAATATGCAGCACCCCTGTAAAAACATCCGAACTTCAGGCAGCGAAGCCAGTTCTTTTTGAGAGAAAAAGGGATAGGGCCGAAATCTTGGCCTTTATGGATCCTAATTTTAGGCCCATAGTCACTCCTGACTGTAGGAAGTGCAGGAATCGACCCCCCAGGAATTCCTCTGTAGGGCCTTCCCGGCCACACACCAAGCAACCTATTTTCGCCATATACAGTGAAAAAGTCTTGCTGTCACGTCTTTCCTAGCCTTTATCAGCGTAGGAATAACTGCATCCGGAATGCCATTTTCCGCTAGGATCCGGCGTTCAACCGCCATGCCGTCCAACGCAGCCGCGGTAAGTCTTGGATCAGACAGGGTCCCTGTTGCAACATGTCCTGACTGAGAGGCAGAGGCCATGGGTCCTCTGAGAGCATTTCTTGCAGTTCCGGGTACCGAGTCATTC
Source organism: Pseudophryne corroboree (assembly GCF_028390025.1). NCBI lineage: Eukaryota > Metazoa > Chordata > Amphibia > Anura > Myobatrachidae > Pseudophryne > Pseudophryne corroboree. Next base: position 164,822,220 of record NC_086444.1, on the reverse strand, counting down.
TTGGCCAATCCGGAGCAAAGAATATTGTTCACACTCCTCCGTTTATTACAATTCTCAGCCCTTGGGTCTGAGAGGAAGAGGAGGGAATATATAGACTGACTGGAACACCCACGGTGTTACTAGTGCGTCCACAGCTATCGCCTGAGAGTCCCTTGACCCAGCGTAAAACCTTTTTTATCTTTTTATTGAGGTGGGACGCCATGTAGTTCACCTGAGGCAGTTTCCATCAATTTGCAAAACTGCGTGAAGACTTCCTGATGAAGTCACCACCTTCCCGGGTGGAGGTCGTGTCCACTCCCGGAATGAACACTGCTGACAGTGCGCTTACTTGATTCTCCGCCCAGCGAAGAATTCTGGTGGCTTCTACCCTCGCCACCCTGCTCCTTGTGCCGCCCTGGCGGTTTACATGAGCCCCTGCGGTCTGACTGGATCAGAACCGGTTGGTCGCGAAGCAGGAACTCCGCTTGACTTAGGGCGTTGTATATGGCCCTTAGTTCCAGGATATTGATGTGAAGGCAAGTCTGTTGGCTTGACCACAAACCTTGGAATTTTCTTTCCTGTGTAACTGCCCCCCACCCTCGGAGGCTTGCATCCGTGGTCACCAGGACCCAGTCCTGAATGCTGAATCTGCGGCCCTCGAGAAGGTGAGCACTCCGCAGCCACCACAGGAGAGACACCCTGGCCCTGGGGGATAGGATGATTAACCGATGCATCTGAAGATGTGATCCGGACCACTTGTCCAGTAAGTTCCATTGTCCTTGCATGGAACCAGTCGAAGGGGATGGCCTCGTATGATGCCATCATCCTTCCCAGGACTCGAGTGCAGTGATGCACTGACACCTGTTTTGGTTTTCAATGGATTCCTGACCAGTGTCATGAGCTCCTGAGCTCTCTCTATTGGGAGATAAACCCTCTTCTGGTCTGTGTCTAGGATCATGCCTAGGCGAGGCAGATGAGCTGTAGGAACCAACTGCGACTTCGGAATATATAGAATCCAGTCGTGTTGCCGTTTCACTTCCAGAGAAGGTGATACGCTGTCCAGCAACTGCTCTCTTAATCTCGCTTTTATGAGGAGATCATCCAAGTATGTGATAATAGTGACACCTTGCTTCCGCAGGAGCACCATCATATCCGCCATTACCTTGGTGAAATTGGTAATGACAATCCCGTACCGCAATTCTGAGGTACGCCTGATGAGGTGGATAAATGGGGACACTAAGGTATGCATCCCTTATGTCCCGATTCATTTCAGGCTTGCAATGACCGCTCTTAGCGATTCCATCTTGAACCTGAACCTTTTCAGGTATATGTTCAGGGATTTTAATACAATATGGGTCTAACCGAACCGTCTGGTTTCGCGAATAATAACACCCTCTTGTTGAAGGAGGAGACCCTTGACCACCACCTGTTGAAGATACAATTTATGAATTGCAGTTAACACTGGCTCCCTCTCTTGGTGGGAAGCCCGCCGGGTCCTCGGTGAGGGGGCATCTTCTCACAGTCCAGCCTGTATCCCTGCGATACAATTTCTATTGCCAAGGGATATAACAGGGAGTGAACCCACTTGTGGCTGAACTTACGAAGGCGTGTCCCCATCGGGCCTAGCTCTGCCTGTGGAGCCCCAGCGACATGCGGTGGATTTTTGTAGAGGCCGGGGAGGACTTCTGTTCTTGGGGACTAGCTGTGTTGTACAGCTTCTTTCCTCTGCCCCCGGCTCTGACAAGAAAGGACGCACCTCAGACTTTCTAATTTCTTTATTCGAAAAGCTGCATTTAATAATGTCATGCTTTCCTAGGCTGTGCAGGAATATAAGGCAAAATATCAGAATTATGAGCTATAGCTGTGGAGACCAGGCCCGAGAACCTTTCTCCACACAATCCTCAGCCTTCCATATGCCTCTTAAGTCGGCATCATCTGTCCAATGTATATTCTACAGGACACGTCAAGCAGAAATCGACATAGCTTTTGTCTCTAGGACCCAGTATACTCATGTCCCTTTGGGCATGCTTTATAATTATATATCTATCACTTAAGACAGCATCTTAAAATATTTATATTAGAGATGAGCGCCGGAAATTTTTCGGGTTTTGTGTTTTGGTTTTGGGTTCGGTTCCGCGGCCGTGTTTTGGGTTCGACCGCGTTTTGGCAAAACCTCACCGAATTTTTTTTTGTCGGATTCGGGTGTGTTTTGGATTCGGGTGTTTTTTTCAAAAAACCCTAAAAAACAGCTTAAATCATAGAATTTGGGGGTCATTTTGATCCCAAAGTATTATTAACCTCAAAAACCATAATTTCCACTCATTTTCAGTCTATTCTGAATACCTCACACCTCACAATATTATTTTTAGTCCTAAAATTTGCACCGAGGTCGCTGTGTGAGTAAGATAAGCGACCCTAGTGGCCGACACAAACACCGGGCCCATCTAGGAGTGGCACTGCAGTGTCACGCAGGATGTCCCTTCCAAAAAACCCTCCCCAAACAGCACATGACGCAAAGAAAAAAAGAGGCGCAATGAGGTAGCTGTGTGAGTAAGATAAGCGACCCTAGTGGCCGACACAAACACCGGGCCTATCTAGGAGTGGCACTGCAGTGTCACGCAGGATGTCCCTTCCAAAAAACCCTCCCCAAACAGCACATGACGCAAAGAAAAAAAGAGGCGCAATGAGGTAGCTGACTGTGTGAGTAAGATAAGCGACCCTAGTGGCCGACACAAACACCGGGCCCATCTAGGAGTGGCACTGCAGTGTCACGCAGGATGTCCCTTCCAAAAAACCCTCCCCAAACAGCACATGACGCAAAGAAAAAAAGAGGCGCAATGAGGTAGCTGACTGTGTGAGTAAGATAAGCGACCCTAGTGGCCGACACAAACACCGGGCCCATCTAGGAGTGGCACTGCAGTGTCACGCAGGATGTCCCTTCCAAAAAACCCTCCCCAAACAGCACATGACGCAAAGAAAAAAAGAGGCGCAATGAGGTAGCTGACTGTGTGAGTAAGATAAGCGACCCTAGTGGCCGACACAAACACCGGGCCCATCTAGGAATGGCACTGCAGTGTCACGCAGGATGTCCCTTCCAAAAAACCCTCCCCAAACAGCACATGACGCAAAGAAAAAAAGAGGTGCAATGAGGTAGCTGACTGTGTGAGTAAGATAAGCGACCCTAGTGGCCGACACAAACACCGGGCCCATCTAGGAGTGGCACTGCAGTGTCACGCAGGATGGCCCTTCCAAAAAACCCTCCCCAAACAGCACATGACGCAAAGAAAAAAAGAGGCGCAATGAGGTAGCTGACTGTGTGAGTAAGATAAGCGACCCTAGTGGCCGACACAAACACCTGGCCCATCTAGGAGTGGCACTGCAGTGTCACGCAGGATGTCCCTTCCAAAAAACCCTCCCCAAACAGCACATGACGCAAAGAAAAAAAGAGGCGCAATGAGGTAGCTGACTGTGTGAGTAAGATAAGCGACCCTAGTGGCCGACACAAACACCGGGCCCATCTAGGAGTGGCACTGCAGTGTCACGCAGGATGGCCCTTCCAAAAAACCCTCCCCAAACAGCACATGACGCAAAGAAAAATAAAAGAAAAAAGAGGTGCAAGATGGAATTGTCCTTGGGCCCTCCCACCCACCCTTATGTTGTATAAACAAAACAGGACATGCACACTTTAACCAACCCATCATTTCAGTGACAGGGTCTGCCACACGACTGTGACTGATATGACGGGTTGGTTTGGACCCCCCCCAAAAAAGAAGCAATTAATCTCTCCTTGCACAAACTGGCTCTACAGAGGCAAGATGTCCACCTCATCATCATCCTCCGATATATCACCGTGTACATCCCCCTCCTCACAGATTATCAATTCGTCCCCACTGGAATCCACCATCTCAGCTCCCTGTGTACTTTGTGGAGGCAATTGCTGCTGGTCAATGTCTCCGCGGAGGAATTGGTTATAATTCATTTTAATGAACATCATCTTCTCCACATTTTCTGGATGTAACCTCGTACGCCGATTGCTGACAAGGTGAGCGGCGGCACTAAACACTCTTTCGGAGTACACACTTGTGGGAGGGCAACTTAGGTAGAATAAAGCCAGTTTGTGCAAGGGCCTCCAAATTGCCTCTTTTTCCTGCCAGTATAAGTACGGACTGTGTGACGTGCCTACTTGGATGCGGTCACTCATATAATCCTCCACCATTCTTTCAATGTTGAGAGAATCATATGCAGTGACAGTAGACGACATGTCCGTAATCGTTGTCAGGTCCTTCAGTCCGGACCAGATGTCAGCATCAGCAGTTGCTCCAGACTGCCCTGCATCACCGCCAGCGGGTGGGCTCGGAATTCTGAGCCTTTTCCTCGCACCCCCAGTTGCGGGAGAATGTGAAGGAGGAGATGTTGACAGGTCGCGTTCCGCTTGACTTGACAATTTTCTCACCAGCAGGTCTTTCAACCCCAGCAGACTTGTGTCTGCCGGAAAGAGAGATCCAAGGTAGGCTTTAAATCTAGGATCGAGCATGGTGGCCAAAATGTAGTGCTCTGATTTCAACAGATTGACCACCCGTGAATCCTTGTTAAGCGAATTAAGGGCTCCATCCACAAGTCCCACATGCCTAGCGGAATCGCTCCATGTTAGCTCCTCCTTCAATGTCTCCAGCTTCTTCTGCAAAAGCCTGATGAGGGGAATGACCTGACTCAGGCTGGCAGTGTCTGAACTGACTTCACGTGTGGCAAGTTCAAAGGGCATCAGAACCTTGCACAACGTTGAAATCATTCTCCACTGCGCTTGAGACAGGTGCATTCCACCTCCTATATCGTGCTCAATTGTCAATTGTCCGTGTACATTCTCGGTATCGCCTGCCTAGAGAAGTGGAACCTAGATGGTATTTGGTAACGGGGGCACACTGCCTCAATAAATTGTCTAGTTCCCTGTGAACTAACGGCGGATACCGGACGCACGTCTAACACCAACATAGTTGTCAAGGCCTCAGTTATCCGCTTTGCAGCAGGATGACTGCTGTGATATTTCATCTTCCTCGCAAAGGACTGTTGAACAGTCAATTGCTTACTGGAAGTAGTACAAGTGGGCTTACGACTTCCCCTCTGGGATGACCATCGACTCCCAGCAGCAACAACAGCAGCGCCAGCAGCAGTAGGCGTTACACGCAAGGATGCATCGGAGGAATCCCAGGCAGGAGAGGAATCATCAGAATTGCCAGTGACATGGCCTGCAGGACTATTGGCATTCCTGGGGAAGGAGGAAATTGACACTGAGGGAGTTGGTGGGGTGGTTTGCGTGAGCTTGGTTACAAGAGGAAGGGATTTACTGGTCAGTGGACTGCTTCTGCTGTCGGCCAAAGTTTTTGAACTTGTCACTGACTTATTATGAATGCGCTGCAGGTGACGTATAAGGGAGGATGTTCCGAGGTGGTTAACGTCCTTACCCCTACTTATTACAGCTTGACAAAGGGAACACACGGCTTGACAAATGTTGTCCGCATTTCTGGTGAAATACTTCCACACCGAAGAGCTGATTTTTTTGGTATTTTCACCAGGCATGTCAACGGCCATATTCCTCCCACGGACAACAGGTGTCTCCCCGGGTGCCTGACTTAAACAAACCACCTCACCATCAGAATCCTCCTGGTCAATTTCCTCCCCAGCGCCAGCAACACCCATATCCTCCTCATCCTGGTGTACTTCAACACTGACATCTTCAATCTGACTATCAGGAACTGGACTGCGGGTGCTCCTTCCAGCACTTGCAGGGGGCGTGCAAATGGTGGAAGGCGCATGCTCTTCACGTCCAGTGTTGGGAAGGTCAGGCATCGCAACCGACACAATTGGACTCTCCTTGTGGATTTGGGATTTCGAAGAACGCACAGTTCTTTGCTGTGCTTTTTCCAGCTTGAGTCTTTTCATTTTTCTAGCGAGAGGCTGAGTGCTTCCATCCTCATGTGAAGCTGAACCACTAGCCATGAACATAGGCCAGGGCCTCAGCCGTTCCTTGCCACTCCGTGTGGTAAATGGCATATTGGCAAGTTTACGCTTCTCCTCCGACAATTTTATTTTAGGTTTTGGAGTCCTTTTTTTACTGATATTTGGTGTTTTGGATTTGACATGCTCTGTACTATGACATTGGGCATCGGCCTTGGCAGACGACGTTGCTGGCATTTCATCGTCTCGGCCATGACTAGTGGCAGCAGCTTCAGCACGAGGTGGAAGTGGATCTTGATCTTTCCCTAATTTTGGAACCTCAACATTTTTGTTCTCCATATTTTAATAGGCACAACTAAAAGGCACCTCAGGTAAACAATGGAGATGGATGGATACTAGTATACAATTATGGATGGACTGCCGAGTGCCGACACAGAGGTAGCTACAGCCGTGGACTACCGTACTGTACTGTGTCTGCTGCTAATATAGACTGGTTGATAATGAGATGTAGTATGTATAAAGAAGAAAGAAAAAAAAACCACGGGTAGGTGGTATACAATTATGGACGGACTGCCGAGTGCCGACACAGAGGTAGCTACAGCCATGGACTACCGTACTGTACTGTGTCTGCTGCTAATATAGACTGGATGATAATGAGATGTAGTATGTATAAAGAAGAAAAAAAAAACCACGGGTAGGTGGTATACAATTATGGATGGACTGCCGAGTGCCGACACAGAGGTAGCTACAGCCATGGACTACCGTACTGTACTGTGTCTGCTGCTAATATAGACTGGTTGATAATGAGATGTAGTATGTATAAAGAAGGAAAAAAAAACCACAGGTAGGTGGTATACAATTATGGATGGACTGCCGAGTGCCGACACAGAGGTAGCTACAGCCGTGGACTACCGTACTGTACTGTGTCTGCTGCTAATATAGACTGGTTGATAATGAGATGTAGTATGTATGTATAAAGAAGAAAGTAAAAAAAACCACGGGTAGGTGGTATACAATTATGGACGGACTGCCGAGTGCCGACACAGAGGTAGCTACAGCCGTGGACTACCGTACTGTACTGTGTCTGCTGCTAATATAGACTGGATGATAATGAGATGTAGTATGTATAAAGAAGAAAAAAAAAGCCACGGGTAGGTGGTATACAATTATGGATGGACTGCCGAGTGCCGACACAGAGGTAGCTACAGCCGTGGACTACCGTACTGTACTGTGTCTGCTGCTAATATAGACTGGTTGATAATGAGATGTAGTATGTATGTATAAAGAAGAAAGAAAAAAAAACCACGGGTAGGTGGTATACAATTATGGACGGACTGCCGAGTGCCGACACAGAGGTAGCTACAGCCGTGGACTACCGTACTGTACTGTGTCTGCTGCTAATATAGACTGGATGATAATGAGATGTAGTATGTATAAAGAAGAAAAAAAAAAAAACCACGGGTAGGTGGTATACAATTATGGACGGACTGCCGAGTGCCGACACAGAGGTAGCTACAGCCATGGACTACCGTACTGTACTGTGTCTGCTGCTAATATAGACTGGATGATAATGAGATGTAGTATGTATAAAGAAGAAAGAAAAAAAAACCACGGGTAGGTGGTATACAATTATGGATGGACTGCCGAGTGCCGACACAGAGGTAGCTACAGCCGTGGACTACCGTACTGTACTGTGTCTGCTGCTAATATAGACTGGATGATAATGAGATGTAGTATGTATAAAGAAGAAGAAAAAAAACCACGGGTAGGTGGTATACAATTATGGATGGACTGCCGAGTGCCGACACAGAGGTAGCTACAGCCGTGGACTACCGTACTGTACTGTGTCTGCTGCTAATATAGACTGGATGATAATGAGATGTAGTATGTATAAAGAAGAAAGAAAAAAAAACCACGGGTAGGTGGTATACAATTATGGACGGACTGCCGAGTGCCGACACAGAGGTAGCTACAGCCGTGGACTACCGTACTGTACTGTGTCTGCTGCTAATATAGACTGGTTGATAATGAGATGTAGTATGTATAAAGAAGAAAGAAAAAAAAACCACGGGTAGGTGGTATACAATTATGGATGGACTGCCGAGTGCCGACACAGAGGTAGCTACAGCCGTGGACTACCGTACTGTACTGTGTCTGCTGCTAATATAGACTGGATGATAATGAGATGTAGTATGTATAAAGAAGAAAAAAAAAACCACGGGTAGGTGGTATACAATTATGGATGGACTGCCGAGTGCCGACACAGAGGTAGCTACAGCCGTGGACTACCGTACTGTACTGTGTCTGCTGCTAATATAGACTGGATGATAATGAGATGTAGTATGTATAAAGAAGAAAGAAAAAAAAAACCACGGGTAGGTGGTATACAATTATGGATGGACTGCCGAGTGCCGACACAGAGGTAGCTACAGCCGTGAACTACCGTACTGTGTCTGCTGCGACTGGATGATAAATAATGATATAAAAAATATATATATATCACTACTGCAGCCGGACAGGTATATATTATATAATGACGGACCTGCTGGACACTGTCTGTCAGCAGAATGAGTTTTTTATAGAATAAAAAAACACCACACAAGTCACACGACGAGTGTTTAACTTTTTCAGGCAATCACAATATAGTATACTATACTGGTGGTCAGTGTGGTCAGGTCACTGGTCAGTCACACTGGCAGTGGCACTCCTGCAGCAAAAGTGTGCACTGTTTAATTTTAATAATATGTACTCCTGGCTCCTGCTATAACCTATAACTGCTCCCCAGTCTCCCCCACAATTAAGCTGTGTGAGCACAGTCAGATATTATACATAGATGATGCATCACACTGGGCTGAGCACAGATATGGTATGTGACTGAGTCACTGTGTATCGTTTTTTTCAGGCAGAGAACGGATTATATTAAATAAAACTGCACTGGTGGTCACTGGTCAGTGGTCAGTCACTAGTAAACTCTGCACTCTCTAGTACTCCTAAGCTCCAGTAAATCAAGTGTCTCTGTCTCAATCTCACTCTCTCTCTTCTAATCTAAATGGAGAGGACGCCAGCCACGTCCTCTCCCTATCAATCTCAATGCACGTGTGAAAATGGCGGCGACGCGCGGCTCCTTATATAGAATCCGAGTCTCGCGATAGAATCCGAGCCTCGCGAGAATCCGACAGCGTCATGATGATGTTCGGGCGCGCTCGGGTTAACCGAGCAAGGCGGGAAGATCCGAGTCGCTCGGATCCGTGTAAAAAAAGCTGAAGTTCGGGCGGGTTCGGATTCCGAGGAACCGAACCCGCTCATCTCTAATTTATATGCATACTAGGGTCTCAATCTCTGCTGATAAGGTACCTGTCCACGCTGCCACAGCGCTATAAACCCATGCCGACACAATCGCCGGTCTGGGTAGTATACTAGAATGTGCACACTATCTGCAGGATCCCTGAGAATAGCTAGTGCAAACAGGACACCCAAGGGGAAGATTCTCAAGTTCTCAACACATCCTGGCCCACAAGGATTGGACAATGGGGTGTAGAGTAGGATCTTGATCCGAGGCACCCTCAGGCTCAAAGCTTTGACTGTTCCCAGAATGCACAGCGCCGCCTCCTATATCACCCTGCCTCCCAGCACAGGAGCTCAGTTTTGTAAGTTGGTGCTGCAGTAAGCAGGCACTTAACAGAGGGGCTACTCCAAGCAGCCCTAAGAAAAGCTTTTTATGAGGTAAAAAGTGAAGACTTCAAGGACAGCAGCGGTGGTAAATGTCTTGTGACATTCACGGCTGCAGCTCCATCTCTCCCCAGCGGCGCTGTACACTCCCGAGCCCTGGTTGCCGGGTACCTACAGCGGTGGCTCCGGTTTTCTTCACGTTAGACACACACGGCTGGGGCTCTCCAGGATCGCGTGGCCGCGCTTCGGGAGCGGTCTTTATCGCAATCCGGCGCGGTCAGTGGGAGGTGGGCCGCGCGCGCTGGCGGTGGACACTGTGGATACAGGCAATCCCACTAGATCACCAGGGCATATGTGCAGGTCAGGTTTTCTCTCTAAACCAATTCTTATATCGCCACAGTACCCGGTGGTTTTGCCAGCAGAGGGGATAAGGCATAGACCTGAAGCCCCTCCCCAAGCCCCAGGGCGCCATTTCTAGCAAGTGTTCCCGCCCTGGAGCTGCATATCTGTCTTTTCCTCACTCCCTGTCAGTGTCTGCGGCGCCATTATCCCTCAGCTCACTGTTCCTGGGACTGCTTGGGCAAATCCTCCTAAGTAAAGCCGCCTAGTTGTCAGCGCTGTGCCTTTACATGACACTTAAGTATTCTACCTTTTTAGACAGTGATAGTTAAGAAAGAGTGCACTTAGTCAGGGTTTTATAGTACAATTACCCTGTAATATACATCCAGTTTCTTACTGTGTACTGTTATAACTATTGTTATATAGCTGTGTAAGCTAGTCCAGTGCAGTATTGTCAGTAATAACCTCTGCATTGTACAAACTGTGACTTTCTGTGGGTGTAGTATGGCTGACCGGCGGTCTCCTGACCGCCGGTCAGCTTACCGACGCCGGGATCCCGGCAGCATACCGACGCCGGGATCCCGGCGGGGAGAGGCGAGTGCAGCAAGCCCCTTGCGGGCTCGCTGCGCTCGCCACGCTGCGGGCTCGGTGGCGACCTACGGTCGCCACGGGTTCTATTCCAACTCTATGGGTGTCGTGGACACCCACGAGTGGAAATAGTCCCTGTTGGTCGGCATGCCGACCATCGGGATAGTGGGTGTCGGGAAGCTGCAGGAGGTCATGTGACCGTCGGTCTCCCGACCGTCGGTCACATGAATACCACCCCTTTCTGTGTGTGCATTTGATAGCTGAGTGGTGTCCATTTCGTGTCTTTCATTCAACCTGCTATCCCTATATTCTATAACCTGAGGGGGCTTGGTGCGTCAGGTGTTATCTAATATAGGATTTTCACAAAGATATACTGTATTACGTATTTTTATCTGTGATTTAGGGGTACATTTACTAAGCAGTGATAAGAGTAGAGAAGTGAGCCAGTGGAGAAGTTGCCCATGGCAACCAATCAGCACTGAAGTAACATCTACAATTTGCATACTATAAAATGATACAGAGCTGCTGGTTGGTTGATTGGGAAATTTCTCCACTGGCTCACTTCTCCTCTCTTATCACTGCTTAGTAAATGTACCCCTAAGTCACCATATCTCTCCTTTATCTCTGCTAGTGCTGACTACACTGCGCAGGGGTTTGGGTTCAGAGGTATAGTGCTGCTGATAATTGTACTGTGTTAACCTCATACTGCAAGTTATATCATGTCTGCTTCTGAGGGTAACGGTTCTGGGGCTGAACACACTTCCGGTGTTGCTGCCGCCACGGGGCCATATGAGGAGAATATAGCAGCTGTGGGCTCTGGTTCTAGGGGCTCCTTGCCCCCCAGTGGGCTGCTTTTTCCACGCTTCTGCATACGCTAGTTCATAAACTAACTCCCCCTATGGGACCCCCAATGCCGGTACAACCGTATGTGGTCCCTGCAGCTAACCCGCCGTGGGCGGACGATTTATCTGCTCAATTAAAGAAGTTGAACCAGTCCTTGACTACTAAAAAGTCTGACCAATGCTCGCCTAAGTCCAAGAGGTCCTCTAAGTGAGCGCTTATCTCCTCACAATCCACTGCTGTCACTGACACCTCGTCTGATGAAGACGGCACATTTACTGACCCCTCAGGTTCTGACTCAGATACGGCTGATGGGGAGGGTAGTTCACATGTGGATGTTCCTGATCTTTAGGAGGCTATTAAGTTAATTCTGCAGATTACGGATGATCCCGAGCCATCCGTCCCTCATAAGACCTCCTAAGAAACCAGATAGGTTCAAGCGTCAGAAGGTGGTTAAGCAAGTTTTACCTCACTCTGACCACCTAGTGGATATACGTCAAGAACCCTGGGAAAACCCGGGTACGAAGTTTGTGCCTCAAAAGAAGATGCTGGCACGCTATCCCCTCACGCCAAGCTGTCTAAAAATTGTGAAACGCCTCCTCTAGTGGACTCACATGTGGCTAGGATGGTGGTTTCCTCAGCTCTACCAGTCACTACCGTCACGTCTCTAAAAGAGCCTGCGGATAAACGTGTGGAGGGTTGTCTGAAAGTGATTTACACCCTCACGAGTGCTGCACAAAGGCCCACTATTGCAGCTACATGGGCTGCAGAGGCTATTGAAGCATGGGCCTTGGAGTTAGAAGCTGAAATCTCTTCTGACCATGCTAGACAATGCTTGTCATATATTGTCACAGCTTCTCGATATATTAAAGAGGCGGCTTCTGATGCCGGTATCCTAGCAGCCAAGGCCTCTACTACGTCAGTCCTGGCTCGCCGGATATTGTGGCTGAGATCCTGGTCTGTGGATCTGGACTCTAGAAAAACCCTGGAGGTACTGCCTTTCAAGGGAGATATTCTGTTTGGGGAGGACTTAAATAAGATAGTGGCTGACTTGGCTACTGCCAAAACTGCCTGTCTGCCTAATACCGCTCCTTCTGTGTCGAAGGCTAAAGGTACGTCCTTTCGCCCCTTTCATCCTTCAGGTAAAGCAAAAGGTCAGGCATACTATAAGCAGGCCTGCACATCCAAACCTGGTAAGCCGAAGCCCAAAAGAGCCTGGGCTGCCCGTCAGCTAGCTGCCAAGACAGATAAGCCTGCCGCATGATGGGGCGGGGCTCCCCCTGTGGGATCCCAAGATGGGGGGCCGGCTTCTAGGGTATACACAGGAATGGTTGAAGACCACTTCAGCTGCCTGGGTACGGGAAGTCGTCACTCGAGGTTACGCCATAGCCTTCAAATACCGGCCCCCCTCATCGATTTTGCCAGACAGACGTCCCTTTGGACCAGACAAAGGCAAAACCTCTACACTCGGTGGTACAGACCCTCCTGGATACAGGAGTCGTAGTACAGGTGCCTCTTGCTCAGAGGGGCCGGGGGTACTATTCTCCGCTGTTTCTAGTTCCGAAACTGAATGGGTCCTCCCGGCCCATTCTCAACCTCAAGGCATTGAACAGGTTTGTGAAGGTTTCCAAGTTCCGTATGGAAACCCTTCGCTCTATAGTTCTGGCTTTGGAACCTGGGGACTCCCTGGACATACAGGATGCTTACCTGCATATTCCTATAGCAGTGTCACATCAACAATACCTGAGGTTCGCTATTGGCAACCTACATTACCAGTTTCGGGCGTTACCTTTTGGTTTAACAACGGCTCCGCAAGTCTTCACCAAAGTTATGGTGGTGATGACGGTGGTACTCCGCCGTCAAGGGGTCAGGATACTGCCGTATCTGGACGACTTGTTAATCCTGGCAAATTCCCCAAATCTTCTCCTGCGTTATCTGGATATGATGGTCTGGTTTCTACAAGCCCACGTGTGGCTCATCAACTGGAAGAAATCTTCCCTGGTCCTTGCTCATAGCATGGTGCACTTGGGGGCGTTGTTGGACACTCACAACCAGCGGTTGTTCTTGTCTCAGGAGAAAGTCCTGAAGATTCAGGACAGGATTCGTTGCTTCCTTTCTCGTCCGCAAGTGTCGATACATTCGGCAATGCAGGTGCTGGGCCTAATGGTATCAGCATTCGACATGGTGGAGTATGCTCAATTCCATTCTCGCCCCCTCCAGAGGCTGATTCTAGCCAAGTGGGACGGCCTGCCTCACCGGATCAGAGCTCAAATTATCTTCTTGACTCCGGAGGTCCGTCTGTCGCTACACTGGTGGCTCCGGGACCAACTATTGTGCAGGGGTCGTCCCTTCTGGATATCCAACTGGGTCCTGTTGACGACAGATGCCAATCTAAGAGGTTGTGGTGCGGTGCTGGAGCAATACTCCCTTCAGGGTCGGTGGACCAAGGAGGAATCTCTCCTCTCGATCAACATTCTGGAATTGCGTGCGGTCTTCAATGCGTTTAACCTGGCCGAGCATTTAATTCAGAACCGTCCTGTTCAAGTACAGTCAGACAACGCCACCACAGTGGCTTACATAAATCATCAAGGCGGCACTCGAAGCCGTTTGGCAATGAAGGAAGTTTCACGGATTCTACGTTGGGCGGAACGCCATCTACCGGCCATATCGGCAATATTCATTCCGGGAGTTCTGAATTGGGAAGCGGACTTTCTCAGTCGTCAGGATGTGCATGCCGGCGAGTGGGGCCTTCATCCAGAGGTGTTTCAACTCCTCGTGGAAAAGTGGGGTCTTCCAGACGTGGATCTGATGGCGTCTCGACACAATCACAAGGTTCCGGTCTTCAGAGCAAGGACAAGGGATCCTCAAGCAGCATTCGTGGATGCGCTGGCGGTGCCGTGGAGGTTTCGGCTGCCGTATGTGTTCCCTCCGGTGTCACTCCTGCCCAGGGTAATTCGTAAGTTCAAGCAAGAAAAAGGAAATCTGCTTCTTATAGCTCCAGCGTGGCCCAGACGGCACTGGTTCTCAGACCTGCAGGGCCTATCGTCAGAGTGTCCAATTCTACTTCCACAACGCCCAGACCTCCTCGTTCAGGGCCCCTGTGTCTACCAGGACCTAGCCCGGCTATCTTTGACGGCGTGGCTCTTGAAGCTTCCGTCTTGAGTGCTAAGGGGTTTTCTGAAGGGGTCATTAAAACTATGTTGCGGGCCCAGAAACCGGCTTCTGCTCGGATTTATCATAGGGTCTGGCATTCCTACTTTGTTTGGTGCGCATCTAATAATTATGACGCTTCCAAGTTTAGTACAGCCAAACTTTTGGCTTTTCTGCAGCAAGGCCTGAATTTAGGCCTGCGTCTGGCCTCCCTCAAGGTTCATATTTTTGCCTTGTCGGTGTGGTTTCAGAGAAAAATTGGGACTTTACCTGATGTTCATACTTTCACTCAGGGTGTGCTGCGTATCCAACCTCCCTATGTCCCGCCTGTGGCTCCTTGGGACTTGTCGGTGGTTTTGGAGGCATTGCAGGAGCCTCCATTTGAACCCCTTGGTTCAGCTGACCTTAAGTGGCTTTCCCTTAAGGTGGTGTTCTTGCTGGCTATTGCCTCTGCTAGAAGAGTGTCGGAATTGGGTGCCTTGTCTTGTAGTTCCCCAGATCTGATTTTTCACCATGACCGGGCAGTTCTTAGGACTCGTCCCGGATATTCACCTAAGGTGGTTTCTTCATTCCACCTTAATCAGAAGATTGTGGTTCCGGCCTTTGTCTCTCCTGATTTGTCTCCCAAAGAGCGGTCTTTGGATGTGGTACAGGCTCTCTGTATCTATGTGAAGAGAACTGCTTCTATTCGAAAATCTGGTTCTCTCTTTGGGGTAAATTTACTAAGGTGGGAGTTTTTTAGAACTGGTGATGTTGCCTATGGCAACCAATCAGATTCTATCTATTATCTTCTAGAAGCATCTTGATAAATGTTAAGTAGAATCTGATTGGTTGCTATGGGCAACATCACCAGTTCTAAAAGACTCCCACCTTGGTAAATTTACCCCTTTGTTTTGTTTGGATTTCACAAACGTGGCTGGCCTGCACACAAGCAAACTCTGGCCAGATGGATTAGAATGGTGATTGCACATGCTTATGTGAAGGCTGGTCTCACTGCTCCTGATCACATTTAGGCCCATTCTACTCGGTCTGTTGGACCTTCTTGGGCGGCCCAACGTGGTGCGACCCTTGATCAATTGTGCAAGGTGGCTACGTGCATACGTGCACGCAGGGGGGGTTTCTGAGTACCTGGAAACCCCCCCTGCCCGCTGATCACTCAGCGCAGCTGACCAATGGGGGTAATTCCAAGTTGATCGCAGCAGGATTTTTTATAGCAATTGGGCAAAACCATGTGCACTGCAGAGGAGGCAGATATAACATGTGCAGAAAGAGTTTGATTTGAGTGGGTTATTTTATTTCTGTGCAGGGTAAATACTGGCTGCTTTATTTTTACACTGCAAATTAGATTGCAGATTGAACACACCCCACCCAAATCTAACTCTCTCTGCACATGTTATAACTGCCTCCCCTGCAGTGCACATGGTTTTGCCCAATTGCAAACAAAAATCCTGCTGCGATCAACTTGGAATTACCCCCATTATACATATATATTATTTTCTAAGATGAGGAGCTCAGGCAACAGTGTGCCTGTAATGCGGCAGCGCTCCTCCCTTATACTGTCCAGCTGACGTCATTAGCCGCGTCCCTCTGCAGCCTATCCTCCCACCTGCCGCCGAGTCCCGCGTCAGTGCCTATCCTCTCCTCTTCGCCCGCGCCACTCTGCCTGTCCCTCATTGTCCACCCAGCCTGAGTCTTGCTGGGTTGTAGGAGTCCGCTGTAGCCACTGCACATTATGGGCAGCCTTCTCCCGACCTCAGGTAACTGCAGCTAACCTCATTCTGCCACTGATGCTGACTCTTTCTCTCCCCCATGCCACTATCTCTCTCTTCCTATGCCCCCTACCTCTCTCTCTCCCCATGAACCCCACTCTCCATGTTCCCTCTCTCTCTCATAACCCTCCCCATGCCCCCTCTCTCCTAGCACCTCTCCCCCTCCCCATGCTTCTCTCTCTCCAAATGTCCCCCCCTTTCTCTAACCCCATGCCTCTCTCTCTCTTTGTGTTGCTGCCCGTGCCTCCCTTGTCTCTGTATATGTGTGTATATATATATATATATATATATATATAAATATATATATGTATTCCAATGGATTGGCACTCACCCTTCGTAGTTACAGGCGCCCCGGTGCCTTCTGGGAAATGTAGTACACAAAGCGTCTCCAAGCATGCAGCGGCACTCAGGGAATGATGCAAGCCATTATAAGGCAAAAGGTGTTTATTCCATAGTGAAGAAAATGGTCCAACGTTTCGGGGTGCAACCACCCCTTTGTCAAGGTGAACAACAGAAGTGAAAACATAATACAAAGTGGTTACCTTTATACGTGAGGAGGGTGAGGAGGTCCCGCCAGCGGGAGGTGCAGCAACGCTTCCGGGGACAGGATTACTATTCCTTCCCTGCTTGTGTGCGTAAGAGCGTGGTGCGTCAGCTCCGGTCACGTGATCCGGCATCGCGTCCCTTGGCGTCCTGGTTCCCATAGTGACTATCCGTGTTGCTGTTGTACCTTAACAGCCTGCACGGAGAACAAGGGAACTCACAGGGTGTCATGGCGCGGTGGACACGGTCCGTGCTGAAAAGTGAACGTGTGCCAGTGAGAAAAATTAATGTGTCATCAGCGGAAAAAAACTGCGTGAAGATACATAGAATATACATCTATATGTTAAAGCAACTATAGCATTCAATTATAGATCACATTTATTATAATCACATGCTTGTATTTAAAATAGTATAAATCATATTCTGCACTATAACTTATGTTACACACCTGGGGCTAAAGTGCACCCCGTCCAGTGTCTGTCCCATGTGGACAGAACACGGAGGGGCGCATCCCGGGCGCCGGTGTGAACAGGGATTTTTTTTGTACTGAAATCGTGCCTATATCCTGGTGTTATGAATCTCGGACTAAAAAACTGACATTATTAAATATCAAAATACATTCCACGGCATTTTGTCATTAAGTCCTTTGGGTTTGATGGTTGCCAGTTTGTAGATCCATCTTGCCTCTAGCCTCAGCAAATCACCTGCTCTGTCTCCACCCCTCAGTTTTTTTGGGCATTGATCGATGATCTGAAATCTCAGATCATTCATAGAATGACCACAGTCGGCATAATGTCGGGCTACCGGCTGTTCTGATGGTTTGCCTGATAGTGCAATCTTGACAGCAGATCTATGTAGTGCAAGACGATCCCGGGCATTACGGATGGTCTTGCCCACATATTGCAGCCCACAGGGGCAGGTGATTAAATACACTATGAAAGTGCTAGTGCAGGTAAGTATATGCCTGATGTCATATGTTTTTCCTGTGCTACAGGATATGAAAGTAGAACCAGGATTCATAAATTTACAAGTCTCACACCCTAGACATTTGTAACATCCAGAGGATCTGGAGAGGAACGTGGTTGGTTCCGGTTTGTCGAAACCTGTGATGTCCGAATGCACAACCCAATCTTTAATGCTCTTTCCCCTGGTATGACAAACCATGGGTTTCTTCCTATGCAGCGATGGTAATGACTTGTCAGTTGTAATAATGGGCCATAGTGCTTGTAAGGCCCTGGGCACTACCGGACTGGCTGTGTTATATTTCGTGACGAATGGTAAGATGTGAGTGTCTTTTTTAGTTTTTTGACATAGCAGATCTTCCCTGCACATGCCTGCTACTTCATGCTGGATGGTCTGTAATGCTTTGATGTTGTATCCCCTTTCACTGAATCGATCCTTTACTACAGTCAAGGCCCCCTCTACTTCAGAAGGGTTGCTAGTGATCCTTGCCGCCCTAATAAATTGTGATTTTGGCAATCCTTTCTTCAATGCCACAGGGTGGTGGCTGTTGTGTCTGAGCAGTGTATTTTTATCTGTTGGTTTGTAGAAAACTGCTGTCGATACTTTGTTATTATTAATGGAAACCATCACGTCTAAATAATTTAATGAGGACGAACTCCATGATGCTGTAACCTTAATGGGGGAGATTCTGTTGTTTATGAGGGCGATGAGTGCTTCAAATTTCTCCTGGCCGCCAGTCCATAAAATGAATATGTCATCTATATACCGCGCGTAATATAAAATATGTTGTGATATAGTGACATCATTAAAAAACATGTTCTGCTCTTCCTGAAGCATGAAAGTGTTGGCAAAGGATGGCGACACATTGCTCCCCATGGCACAACCGCTTACTTGGCAGTAGAATTTTCCATCAAATAAAAAGTAATTTCTTATGAGGGTCAGTTCTAGCAGCTTAAGAAACAACTTTGTATCAATGGACTCCATGTTGACACGGGTTAGAAAATCCCTCATGGCTTCAAGTCCCGCCCCTTGCGGTATGCTAGTATATAAACTGCAGATGTCAATGGTGCAGATTAAAGTGCCGGAGGGAATGTTCGGTAATGACCTGAGTTGATTCAGGAACATGGTTGTGTCCTTGAGGCATCTGGGTTGTTTACAGATGAGTGGCTGCAATACACTGTCTAGAAATAATGAAATAGGTTGATAAAGTGACTTGTGCGCAGAGATGATCGGTCTCCCAGGGGGTTTGTCCACGTCTTTGTGTATCTTAGGCACTATGAATAAAACTGGTACCACAGGGAATTCCTGTTTGAGGGCCGAACATAATTTCTTAGAAATTTTTCCGGCACCTGTGGCCGTATCTAAGATGTTGTCAATTTCTTGTTTATATTCCATGGTGGGATCATGGGATAACTCTCGATACACTTGGTGATCCCCCAGTTGCCTGTAAATTTCGGCTCTATAGTCAGACAGGTTCATAATAACAATTCCGCCCCCTTTGTCGGCAGGGCGGATTACTATGTCCCTGTATGTGGCCAGTTGTTTAAGTGCTCTATGTTCAGATTTGGACAGGTTATAATGTGTCTTCGTTGAGGCAGAAGTATATCTGGAAACCGAATCATCTACCAACCTTGTAAAAGATTTAATTGACGCATTCGTGGAGACAGGATCAAACTGAGATTTGCGAGTGGAATTAATATAATTTTGATGGGGATCAAGACTGGCATTCATGGGGTGTTGTTGAAAGAACTCCTGTAAGCGAAGCTTACGTGCAAATTTATGGAGTTCAATTTGCCAGTTTAAACCATCGAATCTATTGGTTGGTATAAATGATAGACCATTACTGAGCACTTTGATCTCTACTTTGCTCAATTGACGGTCGGACAAGTTATATATTAGGTTCTCTTTCTGGTTGTCGTTGCGCTTTTGGAGCCTTGTGTTTTGCTGGCCCCTGCGGGTGGGCGTCCTCTTGCTCTTGTACCAGCCGGTGTGGCTGGAGTTGTCCCTAAAGGGACACTAGGTGATTCAGATGGCCCCTCTGAGTCGCATATAGCGAATTCGCTGTCGCTGTTGGATGTTGCCAAGTCGGTGTGGCGATCTTCACGGCGCTTCCGCCAACTGTGTTTGGATCTGTTGTTATAAGGCCTGTGGTTACCGGGCTCGCCCCCTGAGAGCCATCGGTATACTCTGTTGGTCTCGTAATCTTCTTTTACGGTCAGTTGTTTGCCCCGTTTGAATTTTATGAGATCACCCTTGTATTTGTTGACTTGCGTCTGTAATCTCTGCATAAAATTCTGGCTGGAATCCAGGCTGAGCGTCTCTCTGTGCGTTGACTCCAATACGTTTATCTTCTCACGAGTGACCTTAAGCTCAAAAAAACTGAGGGGTGGAGACAGAGCAGGTGATTTGCTGAGGCTAGAGGCAAGATGGATCTACAAACTGGCAACCATCAAACCCAAAGGACTTAATGACAAAATGCCGTGGAATGTATTTTGATATTTAATAATGTCAGTTTTTTAGTCCGAGATTCATAACACCAGGATATAGGCACGATTTCAGTACAAAAAAAATCCCTGTTCACACCGGCGCCCGGGATGCGCCCCTCCGTGTTCTGTCCACATGGGACAGACACTGGACGGGGTGCACTTTAGCCCCAGGTGTGTAACATAAGTTATAGTGCAGAATATGATTTATACTATTTTAAATACAAGCATGTGATTATAATAAATGTGATCTATAATTGAATGCTATAGTTGCTTTAACATATAGATGTATATTCTATGTATCTTCACGCAGTTTTTTTCCGCTGATGACACATTAATTTTTCTCACTGGCACACGTTCACTTTTCAGCACGGACCGTGTCCACCGCGCCATGACACCCTGTGAGTTCCCTTGTTCTCCGTGCAGGCTGTTAAGGTACAACAGCAACACGGATAGTCACTATGGGAACCAGGACGCCAAGGGACGCGATGCCGGATCACGTGACCGGAGCTGACGCACCACGCTCTTACGCACACAAGCAGGGAAGGAATAGTAATCCTGTCCCCGGAAGCGTTGCTGCACCTCCCGCTGGCGGGACCTCCTCACCCTCCTCACGTATAAAGGTAACCACTTTGTATTATGTTTTCACTTCTGTTGTTCACCTTGACAAAGGGGTGGTTGCACCCCGAAACGTTGGACCATTTTCTTCACTATGGAATAAACACCTTTTGCCTTATAATGGCTTGCATCATTCCCTGAGTGCCGCTGCATGCTTGGAGACGCTTTGTGTACTACATTTCCCAGAAGGCACCGGGGCGCCTGTAACTACGAAGGGTGAGTGCCAATCCATTGGAATACATGTGTGCAGGACTTTGAGGTTTATACCACATGGTCCGTTTGGGATAAGGCACCCCCACATCATATTGTTTACCATTGACTGTTCAATTATTATACAACAACAATTCAGCGTTACCCTTTTGCATTAGGAGAAAAGTCAGGAGTCAGACACAGCACCAGCACTAGCACTTTGTCTCAGCACTTTAAACTGCAGTTTTTACATTGTAATAAGCACACAGCAGCAAGGCACTCAGCACTTTAATGGGACTCATTGCAATATAAAGTGGTTAAGATTGCACTTTAGCACTTTTTTCGTGACACCCTATAAGCACAAAAAGCCACAATATGACGCAGGAGACAACCCCAGGATATGGGGGCTTGCCTACTGGCCTCACGGACACCTACAGCTTCACTGACGCAGACGCAGACAGGCTGAGATTTACGGAGGATGTCACTGACACCGATGACCAATTGGGAATGGAGGATATCTTCCATCAATTAATAAAATTAAAGAGAAGGGAGCTGGACTTTTTATTACACGGTATCTCTTTATCTAACTATCATAGGGATAAAATGATCCCGCGGGGTTTTCGCATACGTAATGTGCCTACCATAGGCCGCTTTAATGCAGAGTTCTGCAGTCGCTGGATAGGCATTTTAAATAAATGCAGCATGGACCTGATGCTGTTGGTCGTTGAAGAGTCCGGGCGTGAGCTTAAGGTCACTCGTGAGAAGATAAACGTATTGGAGTCAACGCACAGAGAGACGCTCAGCCTGGATTCCAGCCAGAATTTTATGCAGAGATTACAGACGCAAGTCAACAAATACAAGGGTGATCTCATAAAATTCAAACGGGGCAAACAACTGACCGTAAAAGAAGATTACGAGACCAACAGAGTATACCGATGGCTCTCAGGGGGCGAGCCCGGTAACCACAGGCCTTATAACAACAGATCCAAACACAGTTGGCGGAAGCGCCGTGAAGATCGCCACACCGACTTGGCAACATCCAACAGCGACAGCGAATTCGCTATATGCGACTCAGAGGGGCCATCTGAATCACCTAGTGTCCCTTTAGGGACAACTCCAGCCACACCGGCTGGTACAAGAGCAAGAGGACGCCCACCCGCAGGGGCCAGCAAAACACAAGGCTCCAAAAGCGCAACGACAACCAGAAAGAGAACCTAATATATAACTTGTCCGACCGTCAATTGAGCAAAGTAGAGATCAAAGTGCTCAGTAATGGTCTATCATTTATACCAACCAATAGATTCGATGGTTTAAACTGGCAAATTGAACTCCATAAATTTGCACGTAAGCTTCGCTTACAGGAGTTCTTTCAACAACACCCCATGAATGCCAGTCTTGATCCCCATCAAAATTATATTAATTCCACTCGCAAATCTCAGTTTGATCCTGTCTCCACGAATGCGTCAATTAAATCTTTTACAAGGTTGGTAGATGATTCGGTTTCCAGATATACTTCTGCCTCAACGAAGACACATTATAACCTGTCCAAATCTGAACATAGAGCACTTAAACAACTGGCCACATACAGGGACATAGTAATCCGCCCTGCCGACAAAGGGGGCGGAATTGTTATTATGAACCTGTCTGACTATAGAGCCGAAATTTACAGGCAACTGGGGGATCACCAAGTGTATCGAGAGTTATCCCATGATCCCACCATGGAATATAAACAAGAAATTGACAACATCTTAGATACGGCCACAGGTGCCGGAAAAATTTCTAAGAAATTATGTTCGGCCCTCAAACAGGAATTCCCTGTGGTACCAGTTTTATTCATAGTGCCTAAGATACACAAAGACGTGGACAAACCCCCTGGGAGACCGATCATCTCTGCGCACAAGTCACTTTATCAACCTATTTCATTATTTCTAGACAGTGTATTGCAGCCACTCATCTGTAAACAACCCAGATGCCTCAAGGACACAACCATGTTCCTGAATCAACTCAGGTCATTACCGAACATTCCCTCCGGCACTTTAATCTGCACCATTGACATCTGCAGTTTATATACTAGCATACCGCAAGGGGCGGGACTTGAAGCCATGAGGGATTTTCTAACCCGTGTCAACATGGAGTCCATTGATACAAAGTTGTTTCTTAAGCTGCTAGAACTGACCCTCATAAGAAATTACTTTTTATTTGATGGAAAATTCTACTGCCAAGTAAGCGGTTGTGCCATGGGGAGCAATGTGTCGCCATCCTTTGCCAACACTTTCATGCTTCAGGAAGAGCAGAACATGTTTTTTAATGATGTCACTATATCACAACATATTTTATATTACGCGCGGTATATAGATGACATATTCATTTTATGGACTGGCGGCCAGGAGAAATTTGAAGCACTCATCGCCCTCATAAACAACAGAATCTCCCCCATTAAGGTTACAGCATCATGGAGTTCGTCCTCATTAAATTATTTAGACGTGATGGTTTCCATTAATAATAACAAAGTATCGACAGCAGTTTTCTACAAACCAACAGATAAAAATACACTGCTCAGACACAACAGCCACCACCCTGTGGCATTGAAGAAAGGATTGCCAAAATCACAATTTATTAGGGCGGCAAGGATCACTAGCAACCCTTCTGAAGTAGAGGGGGCCTTGACTGTAGTAAAGGATCGATTCAGTGAAAGGGGATACAACATCAAAGCATTACAGACCATCCAGCATGAAGTAGCAGGCATGTGCAGGGAAGATCTGCTATGTCAAAAAACTAAAAAAGACACTCACATCTTACCATTCGTCACGAAATATAACACAGCCAGTCCGGTAGTGCCCAGGGCCTTACAAGCACTATGGCCCATTATTACAACTGACAAGTCATTACCATCGCTGCATAGGAAGAAACCCATGGTTTGTCATACCAGGGGAAAGAGCATTAAAGATTGGGTTGTGCATTCGGACATCACAGGTTTCGACAAACCGGAACCAACCACGTTCCTCTCCAGATCCTCTGGATGTTACAAATGTCTAGGGTGTGAGACTTGTAAATTTATGAATCCTGGTTCTACTTTCATATCCTGTAGCACAGGAAAAACATATGACATCAGGCATATACTTACCTGCACTAGCACTTTCATAGTGTATTTAATCACCTGCCCCTGTGGGCTGCAATATGTGGGCAAGACCATCCGTAATGCCCGGGATCGTCTTGCACTACATAGATCTGCTGTCAAGATTGCACTATCAGGCAAACCATCAGAACAGCCGGTAGCCCGACATTATGCCGACTGTGGTCATTCTATGAATGATCTGAGATTTCAGATCATCGATCAATGCCCAAAAAAACTGAGGGGTGGAGACAGAGCAGGTGATTTGCTGAGGCTAGAGGCAAGATGGATCTACAAACTGGCAACCATCAAACCCAAAGGACTTAATGACAAAATGCCGTGGAATGTATTTTGATATTTAATAATGTCAGTTTTTTAGTCCGAGATTCATAACACCAGGATATAGGCACGATTTCAGTACAAAAAAAATCCCTGTTCACACCGGCGCCCGGGATGCGCCCCTCCGTGTTCTGTCCACATGGGACAGACACTGGACGGGGTGCACTTTAGCCCCAGGTGTGTAACATAAGTTATAGTGCAGAATATGATTTATACTATTTTAAATACAAGCATGTGATTATAATAAATGTGATCTATAATTGAATGCTATAGTTGCTTTAACATATAGATGTATATTCTATGTATCTTCACGCAGTTTTTTTCCGCTGATGACACATTAATTTTTCTCACTGGCACACGTTCACTTTTCAGCACGGACCGTGTCCACCGCGCCATGACACCCTGTGAGTTCCCTTGTTCTCCGTGCAGGCTGTTAAGGTACAACAGCAACACGGATAGTCACTATGGGAACCAGGACGCCAAGGGACGCGATGCCGGATCACGTGACCGGAGCTGACGCACCACGCTCTTACGCACACAAGCAGGGAAGGAATAGTAATCCTGTCCCCGGAAGCGTTGCTGCACCTCCCGCTGGCGGGACCTCCTCACCCTCCTCACGTATAAAGGTAACCACTTTGTATTATGTTTTCACTTCTGTTGTTCACCTTGACAAAGGGGTGGTTGCACCCCGAAACGTTGGACCATTTTCTTCACTATGGAATAAACACCTTTTGCCTTATAATGGCTTGCATCATTCCCTGAGTGCCGCTGCATGCTTGGAGACGCTTTGTATAAATATATATATATATATTACCCCAAAGATGCCGGCACTCCGCCCCAATCCATGCAGAGAAGGCAGGTGAGGTGGCATTTACAGGACTTTCCAAGCAACAAATATATTTAGGCGACTTGCACCATAAGCTTAATAAAACTAAGCATTTGATGCAAACAAAGATTAAGCGTTTGGTGCAAGTCGCCTAAATATATTTGTTTGGAAAGGCCTGCGAGTGCCACCTCACCTGCCTTCGCTATATACGGTACATATTATATATTCCCACTTGCTGCTTTATAATATTACTATATATATGTATATATATATATATATATATATATAAATAATATGGAAACCCCCCACTAAAAATCCTGCATTTGCCCCTGACGTGGTCCTCAGGGAACATGTTCATAAGGTTCTATGCCTTCGATACTGCCGCTTCCCAGGATGCTTCCTTTGGACGCCGGGTTCCTGTGCCCGCTACAGTGCGTCCCCTCCCATAAGGAACTGCTTTAGGACATCCCCATTGTCCAATCCTTGTGGAGCCCAGTGTACACCGCAGCAGAAAACGAGTTTTATGGTAAGAACTTACCTTTGTTAAAACTCTTTCTGCGAGGTACACTGGGCTCCACAAGGCGCCCACTCTGACGCACTTAGCTTCTTTGGGTTGGTATGGCATTAGCCGCTGACACTTCTCCTGTCGTGAGAGTGTGGTGTATGTGGCTACTGTGAATGCCAAATTGCTTTCTCACAAATATTTAAAATGCCCACTCTAATATATATTGTAAACGCCTACACCTCTTATTACCATATACGATAAAAGTGCGCTGTACATTGCAAAACACTGCATCCCATAAGAGAAAACAATACACCCACACATTATCTGAGTTCCAAAGCTTATTGATGTATATATTTGTTATTTTAAGGATATGGATTCAATATATTACAATGTACAGTATACCTATAGTTACAACTCATACAGTAAGCAGTTAATACATACAGTTACATACAGTTACAGTTACATACAGTTCTAGTTACAGGCCAGTTACAGCAAATACATCACCATATCTTTCTCGTATAAAAGTCTCTCCATATCACTCTCTCTCTTTCTGTAAAATCATGCTGGAACTCCATCATCGTCTGAGACCAAAACAGGAACTGACCTCCTGTGTGATCAGCAATGTGTTATCTAGTTTTTGGGGGAGGGGACTCACTCATTCATGATGAGTCACTAGTCTCTTTGTATATGCTAATCAGGTTCAGCCTTGGGGACGTCCAAAGGGGCTGGCCTGAGCTTCCTGTCCACTACCTGTTTGGAATATCTATTGTTCTAATAAAAGGGATTTTAGCTTTTATACATTTAATCATAATTATTTGTTGCAATGTCCTACAACTTTATAACAAGTATCAAATGAATCTACACATTAATCTGGTTGCTTTAATAGTAAATATGACAGGTGTATCTGGTTTCGTTCAAATAATACACATAGATGACATTACTGCATTATATCATTTTAAATCATCATGATGTCTGGCGCTTGATATTATTATAATTATGTACTGTATGAAATAAGTGTCGAATCCATCTCTGTGGCATGTCCGTGTAAATGCGTGTGTTACCATATATTGCTGTGCTTGCTGCGCGTATTTGCAAGTATAGCGACTTATAATGTGTGTAGTTTGTATGTTCTTTTTATGTAATATTTTTGACTTCGACAGTCCGCCCTTTGGCAGCAAACAATAACTGCCATCAATTATTAACATAAGAAACATAATATTTCATACAATAATCGGTGACCTAGACACAAGTATGTATTAATTTTGCAAATCAGACACTTGTCTATATTTGGGGAAGACAGGGAGGAGGACGAGACATCCTCTATATGCACTCGGCGGTCACGGGACCACTGGTTGGGTGTGGGACAACATTCAACCTATAGAGTATGCTAGGACAGTGCTTTGGCCTATAATGTCTGATTTGCGATGAACATTTCACACATACATGTTCCTATGTCTTTGTACACTGATGTTTGGATTCGATTGAGGTTCTGCTTGGTAGATGAAGAAGACACAAACAAATCATGGCAGTGACATAAAATTTTCATGATCTACATATTCCTATCATTTTCTGAACATTGTTTCCATTTCTGGAACGTATGCTAGGTCTGTTTAATAATTGAACAAGGGTTATAAGTAGTGTCCTTCCTAAATAACATAAACCTTCGGAGTTCGGGGAGAGCCACTCATAAACCTTTCTTCCACATATATTAATGAGCTCTTTATCTGCAATGTGTGAATAGCCATTGTCTGATTGTTCCCGATTACCTCTGAACTCCTTAACTACTAGACCTTTGATTTTTCTCTGATTTTAACAAACTGATCGGCAGAGGCGTCACTCACCTCTGTGACACCCGGTGCGGCATAGAGGATAAAAGGGACGGGGCTTCACGGGAATGGGCGGGGCTTAAATAGAGGGGCGGGGCTTCGTGGGCGGAACCCATTTTTAAACCATTGCGGGCACGCAAAGGGGCGGGGCTTTGCGGAGGGGCGGGGCTTCGCGTCCCGACACCCGTTTTTTTTCCACTGGGGGGTGTGGGAGGTGAGGGCTGTCTCTCGGGAGGTGCTGTCCCTGCAGTGCTGGCTCCTACAAATTGACAGGAGCCGAGTGCTGCACATAATATAACAGTGCAGCACTAGGCTTCTGTCACTCTGCAGGAGCCGGCATTTTGGTGTCACCCCTCGGCGGGTGACACCCGGGAGCGGGCCGCACCCCCCGCACCCCCCTTGTGACGCCACTGCTGATCGGCTAATGCTGGGATCCTATAAGGAAATCACTCCTTCCTCCAGAACCAGTTCCAGTCCCACACTCGACTCCTCATAAAAAAACCTCGCAAAAATAGAATATCCTGAAAAAAAATGTTTGTCAGCGGGAAAGAGAGAAAAGAGAAATAGAACAAAACAACTCTTGTTCATAACAAATCAATTACAATGACTGGTCTTTCTGCAATCCTTTAGTACGCTCAGGTAGTGTTCAACAGTGCCGCCTCTCAGTCTTCACGGAACAGAGTCTCTGGTGATACTTTTGCGATCTCACTCCATTTACGAGTTCCTTCCGGACTACCGACTTTCCTGCAATGGGAATCGTGGACCCAAGTCTCTCTCTCGGCTACTTTCACTGGGATAGTACTGTCAACAAAACTTGGTATGGTCCTTCCCACCTGTCTATTAGGCAACCTGAACGTAAGAACAATCACACAGTCTCTTGGTTCACAATCAAGACAGCATTTGGCATACCAGCAATCAACAGTTTCAAGTTCTTTTGTCAAGTTCTCAAATGCTGGCTCATCTCAATAAGGTACTGTACTGTCACCTCATTGGTGCATCTCTGATCATTGTGCGGATCAATCATGACATGAGGTTGTCTTCTAAAAACAACCCAAAAAAGACACAAATACCAAAACAAAAACAAAAACAAATTTCGAAGAGGGTGATTCGTTGAGTGAAGATCTGGGAGTGGTTCCGAAGCTACATAATGCTAGTGGCAGTATCTATGATCACAATAGTACAATTTCAAGCTTTGCTCCTACTTCTAGGGGTACCATTATCTACACACAAATTTCTGCGCAATTTTTCTTTGCGGTAAACACAGCAGCATCCGTGGCGGCAGGAAATGCCTCTATCCAGTTTGAGAAAACATCAGTGCACACCAATACATAACAATAATTCCTAAAGGGTGTTAACTGTACGAAGTCGATTTGTATTTCCTGAAAAGATCCGTCTGCAGGAGGGATATGGGATGGCTCTCTTGGTATTGCTTTACCAATATTCTTCCTCAAGCAAGCAAGACAGGTCATTGCTCTCTTACCTGCAGGAGAATAGAATCCTGGCGCACACCAGTAGGCTCTCATCAGCCTGCACCTACCCTCTTTGCCTAGATGAGTCAGACCGTGTGCCACCTCAGCTAGACTTGGAAGGTATGCTCTGGGGGCTACTGGCTTACCGTGTCCACCTGCCCACAGTCCTGAGGACTCCTGGCCATACCCCTTTGTCCTCCAGACTGCCTTTTTCTGTAGGGAACACACATTTTTTGCATTTTAATTTACTATCGTGTGTTTGCAATGTAGAGTACCATGAGCATAACTAAAAAAGAAAAGAAAAAAAGAAAAAAGAAACATCTCTAGAGGAGAGAAAGAAGAAGAAAATGAAGAAGAAAATGTCAGGTTTGCCATTCACCAACAGGCATATCAGTGTCTATACAAAATTTCCCTTCACCAGTATTCCCATTCTCCCCCCTTTGTGCATGACAAGGCACACTGCAGTAATACTGGTGTTATCGTGCTGTTGAGATATACTGGGTTCGGGCAGAACTCTCAAGGACCTAGGCATGTGGAGTTTGAACTGTACTTGGGTCCATGTATTGTACCACCCTGTGTGAACGCAAAAGATGAAGAGGAAACTGTAGAGAAACAGAATAGAGGTTGGTGACAGATGAGTTTGTAGAGGTGAAGAAAATTTTATAAAAATTTGACAACTGGATTGGGCACTACGGGGACGTGATTCTCTACTTGGTCTATTCCCCTTAAAAAAAATTCTGTGTTTGTCGTATCGCTATTGGGACTATCCCAGCCATCAATCCAGTGTCCTGTCCATCCTAAGTTCATAGGCAACCCGGTATCTGTGAGATAATTTTCTCTACCTGTGATGGACATGCATCTAGAACAGTAGAATGCGACATTAGTCTTCGTGGGTGTCTAACATACTTTGTACTTCCTGAGCGGAAGCATAGTATATGTATATCATATCTAACAAAATTAAGTTAATCAGGGGCCATTTCTGCTAGGAAAAAGAAGCAAAAGTTTAGAGGCCCCATCTTAACCCCAGCAAGTTTTGTCAAAGGATAATGTTGCATTTATTTTGTTCTTCCCATTAGCCGAATCTGTGTTTTCTATATGGTTTATGATTCCTTACTATATGTCCCTTGGTCCCGTCTATGTGTTTAATAATGTGGCTTGTGTTTTCTGTCTAGGGGATCTATATTGACTATGTGTCCTACTACTCCTACAATCTCTGGCAAAATGCCCTTCCTTCCTACAAGTGTAACATATTATTGACCATTTGGGATCGGGGGTTTGGACTGATGGGTCTTTCCTGTATGTGCCAGTATACTTACTGTCCTCAACCTCTCCACCTGTTGTTCTCTGCGCCTAGCACTATTCTTGTGAGCCCGTCCATTTGCACAGAGATAGCCACCTCCCATTTGCCGAATTAGTGTTTACCAGTGGTCTTATCCAGATGGAGAGTTTTCTATTACTGCAAGAGACAAAAAAAAAAAAAAAGTTTAACAAGCTTCTAGGTCATGCAAAGTATTCATTCAATCCTTCTAATCCCGTATTAAGGGTCTGTGCATGGTCCAACAAACATTTCCGAGCTCATCTTTACTAGGGGCATTACTAGGAATGAATACTTCTTACATGGTAACTGAAAGAAATACCCGGGGGTTACCTTGTCTCTGTCCGCTTTCCTACTGGTAAATACTAATGTGCGGACAGGTTTTTCTCCATTTCTGACGTTACTTTCTTGATTTTTTTTGTTTTATTTTTGGGTTTTACTATATATGTACAGAAATGATACCACACTTACCTGTTCCACTGGTCTCAGCCACTTCCCCCACAGGCTACTGCTCTTCTTTTACCGGTTGGATACCCCTCTGGGTACATGAGAAATGGCTGAAAACAATCAGGTCACCTTCTCCTCCTAAATAAAACTTCAACATTCATTAGTACATATATAGGTTACAGTCATATTTTTCATATTTGTATTATTTTCTATAGTTTGTATGCTGGCCGTAACTGCTTCCACATCTACATAAGGCGGTGTACTTGTATTCTCTTTTTTTTTCTTCCTACTTGTTTATTGTTGCTACAAGTTCAAAAAGTTCTTATATTTCCATTCTTGTCTTATATGACTTTGGTTAGACATACCACCTGCAATACCTTAGGATAAAACTCACCAACCCCTCTTGCTGCCACAGGTTTAAACAATTTGTATGTCTGACCCTTTGTTTTCGGGATTTTATCAGACATACTGTATTCTTATCCTTAAGTTCTGCAGTACCTCTGGTTCAAAGCTTCCCACCTTAGGGAATGGTACCCTATCTTTGTCAGTCATACATAACCATTCATTGCAAAAAGCCTCCGTGTGTGAACCTTGCTGACCCTCTCGGTCGCAATTCTGACCTTCTCGGTTCCGAGTCTGACCTTCTCAGTCCCAACTCTTCTTCAGCCTGAACCCTAGCTACCAAACGCCCACTGCTTGAGCAATTGGATCCCATCGTGGACTTTTTGCCAATAAACGCAATCCCCAATGCACACCGCAGATAGACGGTGAAAGACACCTAACGCTTTCACTCGCTCCTTCCCCGCTGAGTACCACGACTCACTCACTCCAATAGTGATCACCGTGTACCCAGTGAGGCCCTATCTAGTTTCTATTTACTGGCAGTGTTAGGAGTGACTTACCTTTTCCAGTAAATATCCGCCGCTGGAGATTTTCCTGAGAGAGACCAGCGAAAACTCCCTATACACTTTTTATACACAAATCACGCTTGCGTATGCTCTATACAGCGCTAATGATACCGTGATTTTACGCAAAAGCTCGTAAAAGGGGTATCAAATTGCGCTATGTATCGCCCCCACAAACGCGCGGTCCAATCGCACAGCGTATAGGTACTTGTTACCTATCTGCCGTACAACCACGGGTCAATGTACAAACTGTGACCCTCAGCTCGGAGCGTAACAAAAAACCTTTTTACTTCAATGCTACACAATGCACAATTCCCTATTACGCTCCTCTGCAAATCTCCTCACGATTTGCGTATTTCAATCTATATTAACATGAGTCAGCCGCCAAACGCCACCAAGCCTCCACTTACTTGATGTACCACACTACGGGATCCCGAATTCCCTGAGTTCAATATCCACTCACTCCTACGTTCGCTCACTCAAATACACTTTGGTTTTTATGTACAGAAAATTTCAATTCATTCAGATAGGCAGCCTTACCCCAGAGGCAATACAGTTTAAACAAAAGTTTTATACTAATCTGCTTTAGAAACCGGGTAGTTTTGTGCTATTGTATTAAATGTCTACTATCCCACCTTTGAACTAAACGACACTATTGTGTAATTTGTACTTAGCGCCCGCATTCTTACGCACTTTGCGTACACACGCGACCGCGCGTGTCTCTTACGCTGCGTGCGCAGTCCTTTACTTTGTCCAAGACACGTGTACAAAACTCTGCATCCGCAATAAAACAAATCACACAGCTCTAAGTATAAATGTGAACAATGCTAATTACTATTGCCCACTAGACACAACTTGTTCTGTATAAACTTTTATGCAGACCTGCGTCTGTGTCTTTACGCTTACTTCCTTAAAATACTGTTATTTCAAATTTAACTATATAGCAACAAATGTATCCTATTTCACACAGATCTATAATGACTCTAGCAATAATCAATAATTTAAATGATATGATTCAGATTGGATGGTTATCTTGCAGAACATACACTGATATAAATATACACATAATTATAATAATATTATATATATGTACCATTCACTGGTCTCCTATGAGACACCTTACCTCTTATTTGCATATCAAAGCTATTTGCTTTTCCACTGCTAAGAAAAAGCAGTTACACAGGTTAATTTGCATTTCAATGGCTATCTTCCCTAGTAAGCAGATTCTACAAGTCTTGGAAGGAAAAAGAGAAAGAAAAAAAAACCCGAACCCTTTCTTTCCTTTTTCTATCTGTGTGCAATTTCCTCACTTGATGTAAAGTATTTACGCACAGACAAGAAGGACAGGAAAAAAAAACTTATCTCACCATTTACTCTCACTAGGCCCAACTGAAACTATTTGTAATTGACTATGGCATGGGTTAAATAAATGCATTGGTAACTCATAAATGGTGTTTGATGTGACCAAGGAAACTGATTTTTCTGAGCAGAGTGAAAATCAGCTATTTAGAAAATGACTTTCCTAAAATGGCCACTTCTCCTCCCCCTTCCACATCCATGAGGTTTACACAAAATGGTGGACAGGCCATGTGGTTAGTCCAAAATGGAGGACAGACCATGCGGCTTCCTTTGTCACAAAGAAATCACACATTATACAAGCACCAGAAGTTATTTTAGGCCTGAGTTAAAAAAAAAAAACTATATCAAGGCTATGCAGCAACTTTTAAATATACTTTTAAACCTACTTAACAGATAAACAATCCAATCTGAATCAAACACAATATGACGTATTTGAACTTTGTTTTGCAACAATAAAAATACATTTTAGCATCTTAAATATTATGAGAAACACATTGTCCCTTGAAATTTCATATCATTGGCTTACTGATACCACAACAATACACGTGGATGTTATTTTCATCAGCGTCGCGATGCAACCATCGGAGCCGGTCGATTACAGCCGCGTTTGTAATGTACAGTGTATCATTAAGACCCTGATATCCCGGACGAGCCACCATCTGTGAATGCCAAATTGCTTTCTCACAAATATTTAAAATGCCCGCTCTAATATATATTGTAAACGCCTACACCTCTTATTACCATATACGATAAAAGTGCGCTGTACATCGCAAAACACTGCATCCCATAAGAGAAAACATTACACCCACACATTATCTGAGTTCCAAAGCTCATTGATGTATATATTTGTTATTAAAAGGATATGGATTCAATATATTACAATGTACAGTATACCTATAGTTACAACTCATACAGTAAGCAGTTAATACATACAGTTACATACAGTTACAGTTACATACAGTTACAGTTTCAGGCCAGTTACAGCAAATACATCACCATATCTTTCTCGTATAAAAGTCTCTCCATATCACTCTCTCTCTTTCTGTAAAATCATGCTGGAACTCCATCATCGTCTAAGACCAAAACAGGAACTGACCTCCTGTGTGATCAGCAGTGGGTTATCTAGTTTTTGGGGGAGGGGACTCACTCATTCATGATGAGTCACTAGTCTCTTTGTATATGCTAATCAGGTTCAGCCTTGGGGACGTCCAAAGGGGCTGGCCTGAGCTTCCTGTCCACTACCTGTTTGGAATATCTATTGTTCTAATAAAAGGGATTTTAGCTTTTATACATTTAATCATAATTATTTGTTGCAATGTCCTACAACTTTATAACAAGTATCAAATGAATCTACACATTAATCTGGTTGCTTTAATAGTAAATATGACAGGTGTATCTGGTTTCATTCAAATAATACACATACATGACATTACTTCATTATATAATTTTAAATCATCATGATGTCTGGCGCTTGATATTATTATAATTATGTACTGTATGAAATAAGTGTCGAATCCATCTTTGTGGCATGTCTGTGTAAATGCGTGTGTTACCATATATTGCTGTGCTTGCTGCACGTACTTGCAAGTATAGCGACTTATAATGTGTGTAGTTTGTATTTTCTTTTTATGTAATATTTTTGACTTCGACACTACTAACCGTTGTCGTCTCTTTTCCTGCTACTGCATTGGGCTGGTTAACTAAAAACTGAGCTCCTGTGCTGGGAGGCGGGGTGATATAGGAGGCGGCGCTGTGCATTCTGGGAACAGTCAAAGCTTTGAGCCTGTTGGTGCCTCGGATCAAGATCCCACTCTACACCCCATTGTCCAATCCTTGTGGAGCCCAGTGTACCTTGCAGAAAGAGTTTTAACAAAGGTAAGTTCTTACCATAAAACTAGTTTTTCTTGCTTATTTCACCAACCGTATCCCAATCACTATTCACTCAATCTTATATGTCAGCCAAACAGGCAGACAGAGCATACACTAGATCATCTGCAATCACAGGCTATGTGGCAAAGTAATTTTCATATATGCAAATTATTTTGCGTCTTATTCATTATGTCTATAAAAAGGACCACATGTCCTCAAACAAAACAGGCCCCACGGGCGCGTCGGCCCACTGGGAATCTTTCCTGTAAACCCTATGGCCAATCCGCCTCTGAATACGAGTAAGATAGAAGAGTTAAGGTGAGGACAGAGTTAAAGTTCGTTCTAAGAGCCTAATTCAGAGTTGATCGCAGCAAATTTGTTAGCAGTTGGGCAAAACCATGTGCACTGCAGGGGGGGGGGGGCAAATATAACATGTGCAGAGTGAGTTAGATTTGGGTGGGATGTGTTCAAACTGAAATCTAAATTGCAGTATAAAAATATTGCAGCCAGTATTTACTCTGCACAGAAACAAAATAACCCACCCACATCTAACTCTCTCTGCAAATGTTATATCTGCCCCCCCCTTCCCCCGCAGTGCACATAGGGGGTCATTCCGAGTTGTTCGCTCATAATTTTTTTGTCGCAACGGAGCGAATAGTCGCTAATGCACATGCGCAATGTCCGCAGTGTGACTGCGCCAAGTAAATTTGCTATGCAGTTAGGAATTTTACTCACGGCATTACGAGGTTTTTTCTTCGTTCTGGTGATCGTAATGTGATTGACAGGAAGTGGGTGTTTCTGGGCGGAAACTGGACGTTTTATGGGTGTGTGCGAAAAAACGCTATCGTTTCTGGGAAAAACGCGGGAGTGGCTGGAGAAACGGAGGAGTGTCTGGGCGAACGCTGGGTGTGTTTGTGACGTCAAACCAGGAACGACAAGCACTGAACTGATTGCACTGGCAGAGTAAGTCTCGAGCTACTCAGAAACTGCACAGAGAAGTCTTTTCGCAATATTGCGAATCTTTCGTTCGCAATTTTGAGAAGCTAAGATTCACTCCCAGTAGGCGGCGGCTTAGCATGTGCAATGCTGCTAAAAGCAGCTTGCGAGCGAACAACTCGGAATGACCCCCATGGTTTTGACCAACTGCTAACAAATTTGCTGCTACGATCAACTCTGAATTACCCCCTAAGGTTGAACCAAAAATGATGTACAGTATGCACTTACAAGCTTCAATACTTGCATTTATGTTTAAGTAAAAGTGAACAGCACCATGTGGGCTTATGTCAGATAAAGTGGTCAAAAGCAATAAATAATATAGAAAACCCATTAAAGCTTCGGCTGCCTGTACTCTTACACTATACAAAGCCATCAATTTCCTCTACAGGTTTTGCCTGATTCTGCTTTCACAGTGGATCCATCATAGACTTAACTAACCATATTCTGGGTTTCTTTAATCAGGGTCCAACATAAATATTGCATTTCCCCCTTTTTTGATTCCTTAATGCAGTGTTTTCTAACCTCAGTGCTAAAGGCATGCTAACGGGTTTGGTATGAAATATTTACAATCAAAATCCCGATGGTCAAAATCCCAACAATTGACTGGCGGTCAGAATCCTGTCAAGGTCAACATCCGACAAGGTCAAAATGCCATTTAAAATGTCGACAGGTCAAAAAGTCGACACAAGGTTTTTTTGTGTGTGTGTGTGTGTGTCGACATAGGTAGATATGGACACCGTATAAGTGCACTGCGTTCCCTCGCATGGCTCACTGCACTCGCCATGCTGCGGTTACGGTGCCTCGCTGCGCGCGGCACACTATTATATTCCCCCTCCAGGTCCACTGGGATGGTAGAGTATGAACAAGTCGGTTTCAATGAAAACATCATGAAAAACTCACGTCGAGTTTTTGACCTGTCGACATCTAAATGTGAGGATTTTGACCTTGTCTGTATTTAAAAATTTCAGTATTTTGACCATGTCGGGTTTTTGACCTTATCAGGATTTTGATCGCCGGTCAATGTTTGTCAGGATTTTGACCATCGGGATTTTGACTGTAGGTAAATTGACCACATCCCATGCTAACAGTCTAGTTTTTTGGTAGACCCATGCTTGAGCACAGATGGTTAAATACAAATACCTGTGGTACTTAATAAGTCACCTCTGCTAAAGTATGGCTATCCCTAAAACCTGGACTGTTAGTGTGCCTTGAGGACCTGCCTTAATGCACAGTTACCCAAACTCTGCCATAACAGTCCAGGTTTTAAGGATATCCATGCTTGTGCGCAGGTTACTTAATAAGTACCTCAGTCAATTTGATTTAACAATTTGGACTCAAGCATGGGTAGCCTTTAAAGCTGGACTGTAATGGCAGAGTTTGGAAAACTCTGCATAATGGGTCACTAACAGAAATAATGTTCAGTTTGAAGGACTTCCTATCCCTTGCAATAATTTAAACTAAGTATAGGCTACAAAGCAGAATGTAGCTCAATTCTAGTGTTTTTATAAATGTAGTTGGCATCCAGACGCTTAGAATCCTGACAGGCTAGGTTTAAAAAATATCAGGATGATCAAATTAATTTATATAAACACAGAGACCTCCCCCCCAACAGTTGTTATAGGAGATGTGCATTAAAAATATACACACCAGAAAAATGACAGCTAAGTGTATGAAAGTGTTGACAGAGGGGGTCATTCCGAGTTGTTCGCTCGTTATTTTTTTGTCGCAACGGAGCGAATAGTCGCTAATGCGCATGCGCAATGTCCGCAGTGCGACTGCGCCAAGTAAATTTGCTATGCAGTTAGGAATTTTACTCACGGCATTACGAGGTTTTTTCTTCGTTCTGGTGATAGTAATGTGATTGACAGGAAGTGGGTGTTTCTGGGCGGAAACTATCCGTTTTATGGGTGTGTGTGAAAAAACGCTACCGTTTCTGGGAAAAACGCGGGAGTGGCTGGAGAAACGGAGGAGTGTCTGGGCGAACGCTGGGTGTGTTTGTGACGTCAAACCAGGAACGACAAGCACTGAACTGATCGCACTGGCAGAGTAAGTCTCGAGCTACTCAGAAACTGCACAGAGAAGTCTTTTCGCAATATTGCGAATCTTTCGTTCGCAATTTTGAGAAGCTAAGATTCACTCCCAGTAGGCGGCGGCTTAGTGTGTGCAATGCTGCTAAAAGCAGCTTGCAAGCGAACAACTCGGAATGACCCCCTGAGTTCATTCTTTTTAATCAATTTTATTCTTAATTAGTGAACTTTCTGCTAGACATGTATTTTTAAGTATTCACTGATAAAGTAAGGGGCGTTTTAAGAGAGGAGGAGGCCCGTGTTCAGCCTCCTCCGTTCGGGCCCCCTCCTCTCTGCCTGGAGCGCTGTAGAGTCTGAGCTCTAGGGGGCTCAGACTCCACTGCGCATGCGCAGATCTCCTGGAAAATGGCGGGGTGGCCATTTTCCCTGAAATTTCTCTACTGCGCATGCGCAGAACTCCGTGAAAATGGGCGCTGAGCAATTTTCACTGTGTTCTAATAGCGCTGTGGATGCCGGCGCTGGACTTCGGAGGGGTGAGTATTTTAAAACTGGGTGCAGTGTGTGCAGTGGGGGCCCCCTCTGGACTCAGGGGCCCGTGTGCACCGCACACACTGCACCCATTATAGAAACGCCAGTGGATACAGTTATATTATGCTTCTGCTTCTTTCAAAATGTCTTTCTATTAAAATGGCTCTGGCGTCTTACTAGCGACGGCCATGCTATGTGACCAAAGGGTTATCGACTAATGTGCGTCCGATGTATGTGTCTTCGTACACAAGCGGCTGATCTTAGATGTCTCCAGTGAGTGTCTCAATGCGCATCCCTGATGGCTGCAACGTTTGCATATTTTCGCTAGAGATGAGCGCCTGAAATTTTTCGGGTTTTGTGTTTTGGTTTTGGGTTCGGTTCCGCGGCCGTGTTTTGGGTTCGAACGCGTTTTGGCAAAACCTCACCGAATTTTTTTTGTCGGATTCGGGTGTGTTTTGGATTCGGGTGTTTTTTTCAAAAAACACTAAAAAACAGCTTAAATCATAGAATTTGGGGGTCATTTTGATCCCAAAGTATTATTAACCTCAAAAACCATAATTTACACTCATTTTCAGTCTATTCTGAATACCTCACACCTCACAATATTATTTTTAGTCCTAAAATTTGCACCGAGGTCGCTGTGTGAGTAAGATAAGCGACCCTAGTGGCCGACACAAACACCGGGCCCATCTAGGAGTGGCACTGCAGTGTCACGCAGGATGTCCCTTCCAAAAAACCCTCCCCAAACAGCACATGACACAAAGAAAAAAAGAGGCGCAATGAGGTAGCTGTGTGAGTAAGATTAGCGACCCTAGTGGCCGACACAAACACCGGGCCCATCTAGGAGTGGCACTGCAGTGTCACGCAGGATGGCCCTTCCAAAAAACCCTCCCCAAACAGCACATGACGCAAAGAAAAAAAGAGGCGCAATGAGGTAGCTGTGTGAGTAAGATTAGCGACCCTAGTGGCCGACACAAACACCGGGCCCATCTAGGAGTGGCACTGCAGTGTCACGCAGGATGTCCCTTCCAAAAAACCCTCCCCAAACAGCACATGACGCAAAGAAAAAAAGAGGCGCAATGAGGTAGCTGTGTGAGTAAGATTAGCGACCCTAGTGGCCGACACAAACACCGGGCCCATCTAGGAGTGGCACTGCAGTGTCACGCAGGATGTCCCTTCCAAAAAACCCTCCCCAAACAGCACATGACGCAAAGAAAAAAAGAGGCGCAATGAGGTAGCTGACTGTGTGAGTAAGATTAGCGACCCTAGTGGCCGACACAAACACCGGGCCCATTTAGGAGTGGCACTGCAGTGTCACGCAGGATGTCCCTTCCAAAAAACCCTCCCCAATCAGCACATGATGCAAAGAAAAAGAAAAGAAAAAAGAGGTGCAAGATGGAATTGTCCTTGGGCCCTCCCACCCACCCTTATGTTGTATAAACAAAACAGGACATGCACACTTTAACCAACCCATCATTTCAGTGACAGGGTCTGCCACACGACTGTGACTGATATGACGGGTTGGTTTGGACCCCCCCCAAAAAAGAAGCAATTAATCTCTCCTTGCACAAACTGGCTCTACAGAGGCAATATGTCCACCTCATCATCACCCTCCGATATATCACCGTGTACATCCCCCTCCTCACAGATTATCAATTCGTCCCCACTGGAATCCACCATCTCAGCTCCCTGTGTACTTTGTGGAGGCAATTGCTGCTGGTCAATGTCTCCGCGGAGGAATTGATTATAATTCATTTTAATGAACATCAACTTCTCCACATTTTCTGGATGTAACCTCGTACGCCGATTGCTGACAAGGTGAGCGGCGGCACTAAACACTCTTTCAGAGTACACACTTGTGGGAGGGCAACTTAGGTAGAATAAAGCCAGTTTGTGCAAGGGCCTCCAAATTGCCTCTTTTTCCTGCCAGTATAAGTACGGACTGTGTGACGTGCCTACTTGGATGCGGTCACTCATATAATCCTCCACCATTCTATCAATGTTGAGAGAATCATATGCAGTGACAGTAGACGACATGTCCGTAATCGTTGTCAGGTCCTTCAGTCCGGACCAGATGTCAGCATCAGCAGTCGCTCCAGAC
This sequence comes from Pseudophryne corroboree, assembly GCF_028390025.1. Classification (NCBI taxonomy): domain Eukaryota; kingdom Metazoa; phylum Chordata; class Amphibia; order Anura; family Myobatrachidae; genus Pseudophryne; species Pseudophryne corroboree. The sequence continues at coordinate 164,781,514 of NC_086444.1, read as the reverse complement.
TGCCCTGCATCACCGCCAGCGGGTGGGCTCGGAATTCTGAGCCTTTTCCTCGCACCCCCAGTTGCGGGAGAATGTGAAGGAGGAGATGTTGACAGGTCGCGTTCCGCTTGACTTGACAATTTTGTCACCAGCAGGTCTTTCAACCCCAGCAGACTTGTGTCTGCCGGAAAGAGAGATCCAAGGTAGGCTTTAAATCTAGGATCGAGCACGGTGGCCAAAATGTAGTGCTCTGATTTCAACAGATTGACCACCCGTGAATCCTTGTTAAGCGAATTAAGGGCTCCATCCACAAGTCCCACATGCCTAGCGGAATCGCTCCGTGTTAGCTCCTCCTTCAATGTCTCCAGCTTCTTCTGCAAAAGCCTGATGAGGGGAATGACCTGACTCAGGCTGGCAGTGTCTGAACTGACTTCACGTGTGGCAAGTTCAAAGGGCATCAGAACCTTGCACAACGTTGAAATCATTCTCCACTGCGCTTGAGACAGGTGCATTCCACCTACTATATCGTGCTCAATTGTATAGGCTTGAATGGCCTTTTGCTGCTCCTCCAACCTCTGAAGCATATAGAGGGTTGAATTCCACCTCGTTACCACTTCTTGCTTCAGATGATGGCAGGGCAGGTTCAGTAGTTTTTGGTGGTGCTCCAGTCTTCTGTACGTGGTGCCTGTACGCCGAAAGTGTCCCGCAATTCTTCTGGCCACCGACAGCATCTCTTGCACGCCCCTGTCGTTTTTTAAAAAATTCTGCACCACCAAATTCAAGGTATGTGCAAAACATGGGACGTGCTGGAATTTGCCCATATTTAATGCACACACAATATTGCTGGCGTTGTCCGATGCCACAAATCCACAGGAGAGTCCAATTGGGGTAAGCCATTCCGCGATGATCTTCCTCAGTTGCCGTAAGAGGTTTTCAGCTGTGTGCGTATTCTGGAAAGCGGTGATACAAAGCGTAGCCTGCCTAGGAAAGAGTTGGCGTTTGCGAGATGCTGCTACTGGTGCCGCCGCTGCTGTTCTTGCGGCGGGAGTCCATACATCTACCCAGTGGGCTGTCACAGTCATATAGTCCTGACCCTGCCCTGCTCCACTTGTCCACATGTCCGTGGTTAAGTGGACATTGGGTACAACTGCATTTTTTAGGACACTGGTGAGTCTTTTTCTGACGTCCGTGTACATTCTCGGTATCGCCTGCCTAGAGAAGTGGAACCTAGATGGTATTTGGTAACGGGGGCACACTGCCTCAATAAATTGTCTAGTTCCCTGTGAACTAACGGCGGATACCGGACGCACGTCTAACACCAACATAGTTGTCAAGGCCTCAGTTATCCGCTTTGCAGTAGGATGACTGCTGTGATATTTCATCTTCCTCGCAAAGGACTGTTGAACAGTCAATTGCTTACTGGAAGTAGTACAAGTGGGCTTACGACTTCCCCTCTGGGATGACCATCGACTCCCAGCGGCAACAACAGCAGCGCCAGCAGCAGTAGGCGTTACACGCAAGGATGCATCGGAGGAATCCCAGGCAGGAGAGGACTCGTCAGAATTGCCAGTGACATGGCCTGCAGGACTATTGGCATTCCTGGGGAAGGAGGAAATTGACACTGAGGGAGTTGGTGGGGTGGTTTGCGTGAGCTTGGTTACAAGAGGAAGGGATTTACTGGTCAGTGGACTGCTTCCGCTGTCACCCAAAGTTTTTGAACTTGTCACTGACTTATTATGAATGCGCTGCAGGTGACGTATAAGGGAGGATGTTCCGAGGTGGTTAACGTCCTTACCCCTACTTATTACAGCTTGACAAAGGGAACACACGGCTTGACACCTGTTGTCCGCATTTCTGGTGAAATACCTCCACACCGAAGAGCTGATTTTTTTGGTATTTTCACCTGGCATGTCAACGGCCATATTCCTCCCACGGACAACAGGTGTCTCCCCGGGTGCCTGACTTAAACAAACCACCTCACCATCAGAATCCTCCTGGTCAATTTCCTCCCCAGCGCCAGCAACACCCATATCCTCCTCATCCTGGTGTACTTCAACACTGACATCTTCAATCTGACTATCAGGAACTGGACTGCGGGTGCTCCTTCCAGCACTTGCAGGGGGCGTGCAAATGGTGGAAGGCGCATGCTCTTCACGTCCAGTGTTGGGAAGGTCAGGCATCGCAACCAACACAATTGGACTCTCCTTGTGGATTTGGGATTTCGAAGAATGCACAGTTCTTTGCTGTGCTGCTTTTGCCAGCTTGAGTCTTTTCATTTTTCTAGCGAGAGGCTGAGTGCTTCCATCCTCATGTGAAGCTGAACCACTAGCCATGAACATAGGCCAGGGCCTCAGCCGTTCCTTGCCACTCCGTGTCGTAAATGGCATATTGGCAAGTTTACGCTTCTCCTCCGACAATTTTATTTTAGGTTTTGGAGTCCTTTTTTTTCTGATATTTGGTGTTTTGGATTTGACATGCTCTGTACTATGACATTGGGCATCGGCCTTGGCAGACGACGTTGCTGGCATTTCATCGTCTCGGCCATGACTAGTGGCAGCAGCTTCAGCACGAGGTGGAAGTGGATCTTGATCTTTCCCTAATTTTGGAACCTCAACATTTTTGTTCTCCATATTTTAATAGGCACAACTAAAAGGCACCTCAGGTAAACAATGGAGATGGATACTAGTATACAATTATGGACTGCCTGCCGAGTGCAGACACAGAGGTAGCCACAGCCGTGAACTACCGTACTGTACTGTGTCTGCTGCTAATATAGACTGGTTGATAAAGAGATGTCTATGTAACTATGTATGTATAAAGAAGAAAGAAAAAAAAACCACGGTTAGGTGGTATACAATTATGGACGGACTGCCTGCCGAGTGCCGACACAGAGGTAGCCACAGCCGTGAACTACCGCACTGTACTGTGTCTGCTGCTAATATATAGACTGGTTGATAAAGAGATAGTATACTCGTAACTAGTATGTATGTATAAAGAAAGAAAAAAAAACCACGGTTAGGTGGTATATACAATTATGGATGGGCTGCCGAGTGCCGACACAGAGGTAGCCACAGCCGTGAACTACCGCACTGTACTGTGTCTGCTGCTAATATAGACTGGTTGATAAAGAGATAGTATACTCGTAACTAGTATGACTATAAAGAAAGAAAAAAAAACCACGGTTAGGTGGTATATACAATTATGGACGGGCTGCCGAGTGCCGACACAGAGGTAGCCACAGCCGTGAACTACCGCACTGTACTGTGTCTGCTGCTAATATATAGACTGGTTGATAAAGAGATAGTATACTCGTAACTAGTATGTATGTATAAAGAAAGAAAAAAAAACCACGGTTAGGTGGTATATACAATTATGGACGGGCTGCCGAGTGCCGACACAGAGGTAGCCACAGCCGTGAACTACCGCACTGTACTGTGTCTGCTGCTAATATATAGACTGGTTGATAAAGAGATAGTATACTCGTAACTAGTATGTATGTATAAAGAAAGAAAAAAAAAACACGGTTAGGTGGTATATACAATTATGGACGGGCTGCCGAGTGCCGACACAGAGGTAGCCACAGCCGTGAACTACCGCACTGTACTGTGTCTGCTGCTAATATATAGACTGGTTGATAAAGAGATAGTATACTCGTAACTAGTATGTATGTATAAAGAAAGAAAAAAAAACCACGGTTAGGTGGTATATACAATTATGGACGGGCTGCCGAGTGCCGACACAGAGGTAGCCACAGCCGTGAACTACCGCACTGTACTGTGTCTGCTGCTAATATAGACTGGTTGATAAAGAGATAGTATACTCGTAACTAGTATGTATGTATAAAGAAAGAAAAAAAAACCACGGTTAGGTGGTATATACAATTATGGACGGGCTGCCGAGTGCCGACACAGAGGTAGCCACAGCCGTGAACTACCGCACTGTACTGTGTCTGCTGCTAATATATAGACTGGTTGATAAAGAGATAGTATACTCGTAACTAGTATGTATGTATAAAGAAAGAAAAAAAAAACACGGTTAGGTGGTATATACAATTATGGACGGGCTGCCGAGTGCCGACACAGAGGTAGCCACAGCCGTGAACTACCGCACTGTACTGTGTCTGCTGCTAATATATAGACTGGTTGATAAAGAGATAGTATACTCGTAACTAGTATGTATGTATAAAGAAAGAAAAAAAAACCACGGTTAGGTGGTATATACAATTATGGACGGGCTGCCGAGTGCCGACACAGAGGTAGCCACAGCCGTGAACTACCGCACTGTACTGTGTCTGCTGCTAATATAGACTGGTTGATAAAGAGATAGTATACTACTAATATTATATATACTGGTGGTCAGGTCACTGGTCACTAGTCACACTGGCAGTGGCACTCCTGCAGCAAAAGTGTGCACTGTTTAATTTTAATATAATATTATGTACTCCTGGCTCCTGCTATAACCTATAACTGGCACTGCAGTGCTCCCCAGTCTCCCCCACAATTATAAGCTGTGTGAGCTGAGCACAGTCAGATATATATATACATTGATGCAGCACACTGGGCTGAGCAGTGCACACAGATATGGTATGTGACTGAGTCACTGTGTGTATCGTTTTTTTCAGGCAGAGAACGGATATATTAAATAAAACAAACAACTGCACTGTCTGGTGGTCACTGTGGTCGTCAGTCACTAAACTCTGCACTCTCTTCTACAGTATCACAGCCTCAGGTCAATCTCTCTCTCTCTCTCTCTCTCAACCCTAATCTAAATGGAGAGGACGCCAGCCACGTCCTCTCCCTATCAATCTCAATGCACGTGTGAAAATGGCGGCGACGCGCGGCTCCTTATATAGAATCCGAGTCTCGCGATAGAATCCGAGCCTCGCGAGAATCCGACAGCGTCATGATGACGTTCGGGCGCGCTCGGGTTAACCGAGCAAGGCGGGAAGATCCGAGTCGCTCGGACCCGTGAAAAAAAACATGAAGTTCGGGCGGGTTCGGATTCAGAGAAACCGAACCCGCTCATCTCTAATTTTCGCACAGCTGCTGCGTACTAAGGACCTTATTCAGCACTGATTGCAAATGTCCAAAAATTGCAAATGGGCAATTATCGGATATCTGCACATGCACTGCAGTCGCACAGCATGTGCATGGAACGATTCGATCGAGCTGTGATTGACAGCTGTGGGCGCCGGAGGGGTGGCAATGTGGCGTTAGACAGGGGGTCCAGACAACGCAGGCGTGTGTGGACAATATTAGGGGCAGCCTCATGATGTCACGAAGGGAAACATGACAGCGCTTCGACTGCCTGTACAGCAAGCTGCGCAGGCAGGGGTCGACCCTAGTTGCTGCAATTGTGATCTAATTGTGATGCAATCGCAATAAAGGGGTTATTCAGGTTTGTTAGCAAACCAAAAAAGTTAGCAATTGGGCAAAACCATGTTCCCTGCTGGTGCGGCAGATGTAACATGTGCAGAGAGAGTTAGATTTGGGTGGGGTGTGTTCAAACTGAAATCTATATTGCAGTGTAAAAATTAAGCAGCCAGTATTTACCCTGCACAGAAACAATATAACCCACCCACATCTAAATCTCTATGCACATGTTACACCTGCCCCACCTGCAATTCAGCATGGTTTTGCCCAATTGCTAACTTTTTTGGTTTACTAACAGACCTGAATAACCCTCTTAGATTGCAAACGCAGCGCTGAGTGGCACTTAGCATTCTGGGCGGCTGTGCTCTGTGCTGTGCAGCCAGTAGCGGATCTTGCCACGGGCAAGCAGGACTTTTGCCCGGGGCGCCGCCTTCCGGAGGGCGCAGGGCGCCGCACCAGGGCAAGATCTGCTGCTGCTGTGTGCCCCCCGCTGCCCGCTGCCCGCCTGCTGCCGCTGGCCGCTGCCCCCCCCGCTGCCGCTGTGAAGGGAAACTAGAAGCGTACGCGTCTAGTTTCCCTTCGTGGATAGGTCCTTTACTGTGCGGTGCGCGATGACGTCATTGCGCACGGCACAGCAAAGGTCCTCTCCACGAAGGGAACTAGACGCTACGCGTCTAGTTTCCCTTCGTGGAGAGGACCTTTGTTGTGCAGTGCGCGATGACGTCATCGCGCACCGCACATCATTTCAGTCTGTACAGGGGGCGTAAATGACCACGCCCCCTGTACGAAGCCAGGCCCCCTATTGCCGCCCGGGGCGCACAGAGCGCCAGAACCGGCCCTGTGTGCAGCCCCCAGCATGCGATTGTATGCAGTTGCAGTTATGCTAAATTAGCAAAACTGCATCTGAAGCTGAATAAGGCCCTACCCCTAAACCACAGCTGCGATGACATTTGAGTACATCTCTGAATCAGGCCCAGTGATAGAAAATGTACTTTCCCCAAGGAGGATGCAAAGGTTTTAGAACATACAGTGTATCTCAAATAAACAGTTCCACAAATGGTAAGATAAAGTATTTCATTTCCTCTGCAATTGCTATTTTCTTCATGTTCACACATCTGCCTAATTTATGTACCTCCCATCCTCTGCACAAATAGGAAAGAATAACATTTATAAATACAGTGAGCAGATAATGTGACATGCACCTTGTGACAACAGTGGAGTTTTCCATGAATTGTCCGGTGTTGTATGTGTTCACACCTCTGTGCTATCTTATCTCGGCTAAAGTAACTGGATTACTGGCCTATCTTGTTATAACACACTATTTCTGCATTTACCCATCTAGAAGATAAAGCATGATGATGACTAAACATTTTATTTCAATATAATAAAACAAAGTCATGTTCTGATAACGTATCTCATATATAGAATTTCCTGCATACTGTGATATTGCATTTTTTTCTTCCATGACAAAGATAAATGTTTGTATTACCCTTTGGTTAAAATATTTTTTGACCACACAGCACAGATAAGTCATATACTCAAAAGAGAGAACATAATAATAACCTCAACACTGACAAATGTTATTTGATGCAATTGTTAATTCTACTAGTTTCAGAAACAGGAAAAAAAAATGAAAGCAATTCAGATATATATATATATATATATATATATATATATACTATAAATGAGCGGGTTCAGATCCCTGAGATCTGAACCCTACCGAACCTCCTTAACCTGAGTTCGGATCCGAGTCAGGCTCGGGTTTTCCCGCCTGACTAGGAAACCCTAACGAGGCAAAAAGTCATCCCGCTGTTGGATTCTCGCGAGATTTGGATTCCATATAAGGAGCCGCGCATTGCGCCCATTTTCACTCATCTTGGAGAGTGTCTGTGTGGGCGGGAAAGTGGGGTGGCGAGTCTTGTGCTGTGTTGTGCTGCTCAGTCCAGTCCAGTGTAGTCAGTGTATTGTGCTGCATCAGTCCAGCCAGTCACAGTGTTGGGGTCCTCTGCTGCTGGCTGCTGTATAAGTCCCTTGCATTTTTGCTGTGTTGTCCTGCATTAGACCAGGGTAATTGTCTTGTGCAGCATCAGTCCAGTGACCAGTCAGAGTGGTGGTGTCCTCTGCTGCCATATATCCAGTGTAGCTGTATAAGTCCCTTTCAGTGGTGCTGTGTTGTCCTGCATTAGAACAGGGGTAGTGTCTTGTGCAGCATCAGTCCAGTGACCAGTCACAGTGGTGGTGTCCTCTGCTGCCATGTATCCAGTGTAGCTGTATAAGTCCCTTACAGTGTTGTTGTGTTGTGCTGCATCAAACCAGTGGTAGTGTCCTGGCCATCAGTCATTCCAGGGACGAGGCAGTCACAGTGGTATATGATGCTGCTATATGTCCACTGCTGCCGTATAATATTAATAACAACAACAAGTCCCTTACAGTATTGCTGTGTTGTGCTGCATCAGACCAGTGGTAGTGTCCTGGTCATCAGTCATTCCAGTGACCAGGCAGTCACAGTGGTATACGCTGCTGCCATATGTCCACTGCTGCCGTATAATAATAATAATAATAATAACAACAACAAGTCCCTTATATTGTTGCTGTGTTGTGCTGCATCAGACCAGTTGTAGTGTCCTGGCCATCAGTCATTTCATTGATGAGGCAGTCACAGTGGTATACGCTGCTGCTATATGTCCACTGCTGCCGTGTAATAATAATAATAATAATAATAATAACAACAACAACAACAAGTCCCTTGCAGTGTTGCTGTGTTGTGCTGCATCAGACCAGTGGTAGTGTCCTGGCCATCAGTCATTCCAGTGATGAGGCAGTCACAGTGGTATACGCTGCTGCTCTATGTCCACTGCTGCCGTATAATAATAATAATAATAATAATAATAATAATAACAACAACAAGTTCCTTACAGTGTTGCTGTGTTGTGCTGCATCAGACCAGTGGTAGTGTCCTGTCTCATCAGTCATTCCAGTGACCAGGCAGTCACAGTGGTATACGCTGCTGCTATATGTCCACTGCTGCCGTATAATAATAATAATAATAATAATAATAATAATAAGTCCCTTACTGTGTTGCTGTGTTGTGCTGCATCAGACCAGTGGTAGTGTCCTGGCCATCAGTCATTCCAGTGACGAGGCAGTCACAGTGGTATACGCTGCTGCTATATGTCCACTGCTGCCGTATAATAATAATAACAACAACAAGTTCCTTACAGTGTTGCTGTGTTGTGCTGCATCAGACCAGTGGTAGTGTCCTGGCCATCAGTCATTTCAGTGACGAGGCAGTCACAGTGGTATATGCTGCTGCTATATTTCCACTGCTGCTGCATAATAACAATAACAACAATAAGTCCCTTACAGTGTTGCAGTAGCGGATCTTGCCACGGGCAAGCAGGATTTTTTCCCGGGGCGCCGCCTTCCGGAGGGCGCCGGCACCATCCGGAGGGCGCCGCACCATGGCAAGATCCGCTACTGCCCCAGCTGCCCGCCGCTACTGCCCCCAGTTGCCCGCAGCCGCTGCGAAGGGAACTAGATGCGTAGCGTCTAGTTTCCCTTCATGGAGAGGACCTTTACTGTGCGGTGCGCGATGACGTCATTGCGCACCGCACAGCGTTTCAGCGGCACTACTCTAATGAACAGGGGGCGTAACTGACCACGCCCCCTGCTTCTAGCCACGCCCCCTATTTCCCACCCGGGCGCAAAAAGCGCTGGAACCGGCCCTGCAGTGTTGCTGTGTTGTGCTGCATCAGACCAGTGGTAGTGTCCTGGCCATCAGTCATTCAAGTGACCAGGCAGTCACAGTGGTATACGCTGCTGCTATATGTCCACTGCTGTTGTATAATAATAATAATAATAATAATAATAATAATAATACCAACAACATGTCCCTTACTGTGTTGCTGTGTTGTACGGCATCAGACCAGTGGTAGTGTCCTGGCCATCAGTCATTCCAGTGACCAGGCAGTCACAGTGGTATACACTGCTGCTATATGTCCACTGCTGCCGTATAATAATAATAATAATAATAATAATAATAACAACAACAAGTACATTACAGTGTTGTTGTGTTGTGCTGCATCAGACCAGTGGTAGTGTCCTGGCCATCAATCATTCCAGTGATGAGGCAGTCACAGTAGTATACGCTGCTGCTATATGTCCACTGCTGCCGTATAATAATAATAACAACAACAAGTTCCTTACAGTGTTGCTGTGTTTTGCTGCATCAGACCAGTGGTAGTGTCCTGGCCATCAGTCATTCCAGTCATTCCTGTGCCGCATATTGTCTTATATAGCTCCCAAAAAATAATTGAGAACAAAAATTTGGAGGATAAAATAGGAAAAGATCAAAAACCACTTCCTCCTGATGCTGAAGCTGTTGCCACTAGCCATGACATAGACGATGAAATGCCATCAACGTCGTCTGCCAAGGCCGATGCCCAATGTGATAGTAGAGGGCATGTAAAATCTAAATAGCCAAAGTTCAGTAAAAAGAACCAAAAAAATAAATTTAAATCGTCTGAGGAGAAACGTAAACTTGCCAATATGCCATTTACGATATGGAGTGGCAAGGAATGGCTGAGGCCCTGGCCTATGTTCATGACTAGTGGTTCAGCTTCACATGACGATGGAAGCCCTTATCCTCCAGCTAGAAAAATTAAAAGAGTTAAGCTGGAAAGAGCACAGAAAAGAACTGTGCATTCCGAGATGGTATCACAAATCCCCAAGGAGAGTCCAAGTGTGTCGGCGGTTGCGATGCCTGACCTTCCCAACACTGGATGGGAAGAGGTTGCTCCTTACACCATTTGCACGCCCCATGCAAGTGGTGGAAGGAGCACCCACAGTTCAGTTCCTGATATTGAAATTGAAGATGTCACTGTTGAAGTACACCAGGATGAGGATATGGGTGTTGCTGGCGCTGAGGATTAAGTTGTCAATGAGGATTCTGATGGTGATGTGGTTTGTTTAATTAAGGCACCGGGGGAGACACCTGTTGTCCATGGGATGAATACGCCCATTGTGATGCCTGGGCAAACTACCAAAAAAGCCACCTCTTCGGTGTGGAATTATTTATCCACAAATCCGGACAACAGGTGTCAAGCCATCTGTTGCCTCTGTCAATCTGTAATAAGTAGGGGTAAGGACGTTAACCACCTAGGAACATCCTCTCTTATACGTCACCTGCAGCGCATTCATCATAAGTCAGTGTCAAGCTGTGAAACTTTGGGTAAGAGCGTAAGCAGTCTACTGACACCTAAATCCCTTCTTCCTCCTGTACCCAAGCTTCTGCAAGCCACACCACCAACTCCCTCAACGTCAACTTCCTCCTCAGTCAGGAACGTCAGTAGTCCTGCAGGCCATGTCACTATCAAGACTGAGGAGTCCTCTCCTAACCGGGATTCCTCCGGAGGATCCTTGAGTGGTACGCCTGCTGTTGCTGCCACCGCTGCTGTTGTTGCTGCTGGGAGTCGATCGTCATCCCAGAGGGGAAGTTAGAAGACCACTTGTACTTTTTCCAGTAAGCAATAGACTGTCCAACAGTCCTTTGTGAGGAAGATGAAATATGACAGCAGTCATCCTTTTGCAAAGCGAATAACTGAGGCCTTGACAGCTATGTTGGTGTTAGACATGCGTCCGGTATCCGCCATTAGTTCAGTGGGACTTAGAGAATTGTTTGAGGTACTGTGTCCCCGGTATCAAATCCCATCTAGGTTCCACTTCTGTAGGCAGGCGATACCGAGAATGCACACAGACGTCAGAAAAAGAGTCACCAGTGTCCTACAAAATGCGGCTGTATCCAGTGTCCACTTAACCACGGACATGTGGACAACTGGAACGGAGCAGACTAAGGACTATATGACTGTGACAGCCCACTGGGTAGATGTATTGCCTCCCGCAGCAACAACAACAGCAGCGGCACCAGTAGCAGCATCTCGCAAATGCCAACTCGTTCCTAGGCAGACCAGTCAACAGCTCGTCCTTCAATTTCTCCCACCACTGGGGCTGCAAGGAAAAGGATAAGATTCCTAGCCCACCCACTGGCGGTGATGCAGGGCAGTCAGGAGTGAAAGCTGACATCTGGTCCAGACTGAAGAACTGTCACGATCCGGGTTACAGGACACCATTATTTACCTTTCAGGTGTCTCCTGAGGCTGGCTCAGCGTTCCAGGGCCGGGTTTCAATCATGCTGCTAAACATCTTTACTTCATATCTCCTCTCTGCCAGTCCGCAGATGCTGTCACAAGGAACTCTTATAAGTGGAATGGTGTTTCTAGCCCATCGCGGCCTTCGCTGCCATTACTGCACTTCCAGCACTTGGACGGCTCTGCATAGCGTCCCCTGTCAGCTGCGGCCTCCGCCGCCATTGCTGCGCTCTCAGCGCCTGGATGGATCAGTGGGGCGTCCCCTGTCAGCTGCGGCCTTTGCCGCTATTATTACAGTTCAAAGTACTAACAGGTCTGTGCGGTGCCTTCTGCCCGCTGTGGCCTCTGCCTCCAGCTCTGTGGGTTTGCTGTGCAGCTTGGCGTCCACTGTCCCCTGTAAAATCTCCATATGGAATTACAAACCAGGTTTCCCTCCAAAGACCAGTATGGGCGCAGCCATGTTCTTTCTGATCACATGACGCTATTTCTTCCAATCTACTGCATCGCTGCCTTCTGCCTGATTGCTGACCCAATCCCTGCACTGCTGAGGGTATAAAAGGACTGATCCTGAAGCAGGAAGTTGTCAGTGCTTTGGTTGTCATTACCAGTGTATCCTGTCTCTGCTCTCTGTGATTACTAACTGTGTTCCAGGTATTCCAGCTCCTGTGTCTTCAGTTCTTCAGAGACCCGCACCAATCGCCACCCTGCGGTGCCTGCCTGACTCCATAGTATACTCATTGCCTTCTGCTATTGGCAGTGCTCTAAAACACCAGCTTCCAGCATTTGGCTCCCAGCGGTGTTCAGCTTCCTGATGTAATCGGTGCTCTGCCATCGGTTTCCCTAACATCTTCAGTGCTCAAGTCATCTGTTCTTCAAATTCATCGATCTCTAGCTTCACCAGTTTCATTCAACTCCTCTACTAACACTGGTTCACCTGCACTTCATCCACAGTTCTTTGTTACCGGTTCCGTCCGGCAAACCCGGCAGTCTACGTGTACTACTCACTCTACAGCACGTTCAGCCTCTGTATAACATCTGTTGACCCGTTCCAGCTTTCATCTATCATACAGCACCTAGGTGATGGTAAAAGGACTCTCCATCTCCTAATCTCCCAAGATAGCCTTGTGCGGATACCACACCTAAGGGAATACCAGCTTTTGCCTATTACTTGTGGAACTGTTTACTGTTTTTAATCAAATCTCATATCATATCTTTGCAACTGCCGATGTACCATCAGAACTGTGTTAAATAAACAAACATTACTTTTATCTTTGTTCTCGTGGTCACACCTTCGGGCACTGGTGGTACAAGTCATCTGTATGTCTAGGAGTCCTATTCTACCGCCCAGATTTACATTTACACCAGCCCCTACAACGGAGGCTGTTCCAGGTCAACACCAGTCCTCAGTTGTGACAAGGACCTGCCAACAATTACTGACATGTTTACTGTCACTGCATATGATTCTGTCACCATTGAAAGAATGGTGGAGGAGTATATGAGTGACAGCATCAAAGTAGGCATGTCAGACAGTCCGTACGTATACTAGCAGGAAAAAGGCAATTTGGAGGCCCTTGCTCAAACTGGCTTTATTTTACCTAAATTGCCCCCCCTCCAGTGTGTACTCCGAAAGAGTGTTTAGTGCAGCCGGTAACCTTGTCAGTGATCGGCGTACGAGGTTACTTCCAGAAAATGTGGAGAAGATGATGTTCATCAAAATGAATTATAAATTCCTCTGGGAAGACCTTTACCAGCAATTGCCTCCAGAAAGTACACAGGGACCTGTGTTGGGGGATTCCAGTGGGGACTAATTAATACTCTGTGAGGAGGAGGATGTACACAGTGAAAGGGGTGATGAATCAGAGGATGAGGTGGACATCTTGCCTCTGTAGAGCCAGTTTGTGTAAGGAGAGATTAATTGCTTCTTTTTTGGTGGGGGCCCAAACAAACCAGTCATTTCAGCCACAGTCATGTGGCAGACCCTGTTGTGGAAATGATTGGTTTGTTAAAGTGTGCATGTCCTGTTTATACAATATAAGGGTGGGTGGGAGAGCCCAAGGACAATTCCATCTTGCACCTCTTTTTCTTCTTTGCATCATGTGCTGTTTGGGGACTAGTTTTTTTTAAGTGCCATCCTGTCTGTAACTGCAGTGCCACTCCTAGATGGGCCAGGTGTTTGTGCCACATACATGTGTCGCTTAGCTTGGCCATCCAGCTACCTCATTGCACCTCTTTTTCTTCTTTGCATGATGTGCTGTGTGGGACCTATTTTTTAAATCTGCCATCCTGTCTGCCACTTCAGTGCCACTCCTAGATGGGCCAGGTGTTTGTGCCGCACACTTGTGTCGCTTAGCTTAGTCATACAGCTACCTCATTGCACCTCTTTTTCTTCTTTGCATCATGTGCTGTTTGGGGCCTATTTTTTAAATCTGCCATCCTGTCTGCCACTGCAGTGCAACTCCTAGATGGGCCAAAACACAAAAGTGGAATTAGAACCAAACACAAAACACGAAAAGTGCCAGCCGCACATCTCTAATATATACATATTTGTTTCTTGAGCATCAGAACCTTTATTTCATTTTTCATAAACAAGCTCTATGTGTGTATAGATAAAAGTGATTGGACACCCCCCGCATAAGTGAAATGGTGTGCTCCTTCACCTGTTCATGAAGGTACAAAATAGGTAGAGGGGAACTGAGTAGATCATTTGCTGATGCAATGGCTTGCTGGAAGGAGCTAATTAAGTTTGAAAAGGGGATCATCGTAGTCTGCTCGATCAGAAGTATGAGTGTGAGAAGCATTGTGGATTTTAGGAAGGTTCCTAAATCCATTGTGTCTTTTGTCATTAATGCCTGGAAGAAGAATTGTCATTGCAGGAATGTACCTCATCTTGGAAGACCACCGAAACTGCAACCAAGGGCCTGGAGAGTGCTAACTAGGGAGCTGCGAAAGAACAAGGGTTGTCCCATGCATACAGGGGCGGCTCCAGGCCTACTAGCACCCTGAGCGAGAAAATGTAAAAGCGCCCACCCCCATATGGCGCATGCGCGCTTCTGGAAAAGTGGGCATGGCCTCCTGGAAAAGTGGGCGTGGCCTCATAACTTCATATCATCAAACTATAAATAAATTTATTTTCCCACCCCCTCTACGCACACAATTAGCAGCCTTACACATAACAGCCACAGTAGTGTTCCTTACACACAATGTCTCCAGTACAGTGTCAGATACACATAATGTCTCCAGTATAGTGCCAGATACACATAATGTGCAATGCCAGATAGACATGATATGCCCCCCAGCAGTGCCAGCTACACATGACATGCCCCGCAGCAGTGCCAGCTACACGTGACATGCCCCCCATCAGTGCCAGCTACACGTGACATGCCCCCCAGCAGTGCCAGCTACACGTGATATGCCCCCAGCAGTGCCAGCTACACGTGACATGCCCCCCAGCAGTCCCAGATACATAAATGGCTACACAGTGCCAGGTATGCCCCCACATTGCCAGATACATAAATGCCCCCACATTGCCAGATACATAAATGCCCCCACAGTGCCAGATACATAAATGACCCCCACAGTGCCAGATACATAAATGCCCCCACAGTGCCAGATACATAAATGCCCCCAGTGCCAGATACATAAATGTCCCCACAGTGCCAGATACATAAATAACCCCAGTGCCAGATACATAAATGCCCCCACAGTGCAGATACATAAATGCCCCCACAGTGCCAGATACATAAAAGCCCCCACAGTGCAGATATGCCTCCACAGTGCCAGATACATAAATGCCCCCACAGTGCCAGATACATAAATGCCCCCATAGTGCCAGATACATAAATGCCCCCACAGTGCCAGATACATAAATGCCCTCCACAGTGCAGATATGCCCCCACAGTGCCAGATACATAAATGCCCCCAGTGCCAAATACATAAATTACCCCACAGTTCCAGATACATACATGCCCCCACAGTGCCAGATACATAAATGTCCCCAGTTCCAGATACATAAATGCCCCCACAGTGCAGATATGCCTCCACAGTGCCAGATACATAAATGCCCCCAGTGCCAAATACATAAATGACCCTGCAGTTCCAGATACATACATGCCCCCACAGTGCCAGATACATAAATGCCCCCCAGTTCCAGATACATAAATGCCCCCACAGTGCAGATGTGCCCCCACAGTGCCAGATACATAAATGCCCCCACAGTGCAGATATGCCCCCACAGTGCCAGATACATAAATGCCCCCCAGTTCCAGATACATAAATGCCCCCAACAGTGCAGATATGACCCCACAGTGCCAGATACATAAATGCCCCCAGTGCCAAATACATAAATGACCCCGCAGTTCCAGATACATACATGCCCCCACAGTGCCAAATACATAAATGACCCCGCAGTTCCAGATACATACATGCCCCCACAGTGCCAGATACATAAATGCCCCCAGTGCCAAATACATAAATGACCCTGCAGTTCCAGATACATAAATGCCCCCACAGTGCAGATATGCCCCCACAGTACCAGATACATAAATGCCCCCCAGTTCCAGATACATAAATGCCCCCACAGTGCAGATATGCCCCCACAGTGCCAGATACATAAATGCCCCCACAGTGCAGATATGCCCCCACAGTGCCAGATACATAAATGCCCCCCAGTTCCAGATACATAAATGCCCCCACAGTGCAGATTTGCCCCCACAGTGCCAGATACATAAATGCCCCCCAGTTCCAGATACATAAATGCCCCCACAGTGCAGATATGCCCCCACAGTGCCAGATACATAAATGCCCCCACAGTGCAGATATGCCCCCACAGTGCCAGATACATAAATGCCCCACAGTTCCAGATACATAAATGCCCCCACAGTGCAGATTTGCCCCCACAGTGCAGATACATAAATGCCCCCACAGTGCAGATACATAAATGCCCCCATAGTGCCAGATATGACCCCCACATTGCCCAATCCAGAAATGCCCCCACAATACCTGCGCTGTTGGGAGAGGGGAGTCTGCTGTGGGCGCGGACGGACTCTTCCTAAACTTTGTGCGCGCTATGTGCATTTCGCGGCACCGGTGTCTGACGTCAGACGCCAGCGCCGCACAGCGCGCACAAACAGGATCGGGCAGGGCAGGCCTGGTAGCGTGCTGCAGGCTGGCTCGGCTCCAGGCAGGAATATGGCGGCGCCAGCGCGCGACGCCCATTAAGGGTGGTGCCCCGCGCGCCCGCTCTATTAGAACATGCCTGGAGCCAGCCCTGCATGCATACCATTGCATATGAGTTCCTAGTGTGCTGGTTTCGACAAGAACCCTTCATAGGGAGGCCCATGCATATTATGGGTGAGCAGCTACTCAACAGTGGCGTGCGGTGAGGTCAGTGGCTGGGGAGGCACAAGCAGCTAACACCCCCCCCCCATAGAGGAAAAAAAAAAAGCGTAGCCCCCCCCCCCCCTTTATTTGTAAAACCAGCACCAGGCAGAACCAGCCAGGGGGGGTAATGCCATAGCAGGGGAGACACTCGGTATGGGGTCCCCCTGCCATAGCAATAATCTACCCCCCCAAGCTAGTCAGCATAAACATGGGGTCCCCCTCCCGAGCAATAACCAGCACTGGGCTGATAGACCGGTGCTATGCCCCGCACCCCTGGTGGCGGTGGGTGCGGGGTTCATTGTTAAAATTGTTCTTTACAGATGGCATACAGATCCCAGCAAGCCTGCCCCAGCATGCTGGCACTTGGAGAACCACAAGTGCCAGCATGCCCGGACATAATGGGCCCGCTGGCACCTGTAGTCCGCCTGTAAAGAATAGTAATATTGTTCTTTACAGGTGGCCTACAGGTCCCAGCAAGCCTGCCCCAGCATGCTGGCACTTGGAGAACCACAAGTGCCAGCATGCCCGGACATAAATGGCCTGCTGGCACCTGTTGCCCACCTGTAAAGAAAATATTAAAATAAAAACACCACACAGTCTTAAAAAATAAGTTTTATTGCACAGGGTCTTCACCTGGGGGCGGCGGCCTTTAAGCTCTTTTGCATGGCCGCCGCTTCCCCAGGGCTTCAGGCGTCTTCACCTGGGGGGGCGCCACCTCCCCAGGGCTTCCAGCGTCTTCCTCTGAAGTCTTCACCTGGGAGGCGGCGGCCTTAAAGCTCATTTGCATGGCCGCCGCCTTCCCCAGGGCTTCCAGCGTCTTCACCTGGTTGGCCGTGGCTGCTAAGCTCTTTTGCATAGCCGCCGCCCATCCAGGACTTCCGGCGTCTTCAACCTTCAGGAGCTCTTCTCCGCTCCTCCTCCTCCGCCGTCGGACTGACAGCCGCTCCCTCGCGCTGACTTATATAAGTCAGCCAGAGGGGGCGGAGCGATGACGCGGCAAGCCGTGATTGGCTCGCGGCGGCCATCTTCAATTTAAAAAATGACGCTGAGGCGCCATTTTTGAAATGGGTTACCGCTCCGCTGCTCAAACTCTGCACCGCCGCCCGCACTCACGCCGCCCGCACCGCCGCAACCACGCCGCTCGCACCGCCGCACCCCCGCCGCCCGCACCCACGCCGACGCCCGCTCCTCCGCCGCACCGACAACAGTGATTGACAGCGGATCCAGTGACGGATCCGCTGGCCAATCACTGTGGCCTGACTGACAGGGGACGTGCTTTCATAGGTTAAAAGCACGTCCCTGTGTGAAAGCGGCACCACTAATGGTGCCGCTTTCCCATGATTTTTCAATGGGCTTTTAATGCCCATTGCTAGGCCTCGCCCGCGCCCGCCCCCCGCTCCCATACTTTTCCCTATCTGACAGGGAGGCACCACGATCGGTGCCTCCCAAACACTTTACACAGGACTGGGATGATTAGGATAATATAAAGCAAATACTTATGACACAGAATATGTGTCATAAGTATCTTCTTTATATTATTTTAATCAGTAATGACAGGGGAGGCACTGCCTCCCCTGCCTCCCCTGACTGCACGTCCCTGCTACTCATAAACCTCTAGTCATAAAGGTGAATGCGGCCCAGCGCTTAGGATGTAAAGAGCGCACAAACTGGACAGTGGAACAATAGCAACGAGTGCTATGGAGTGACGAATCACGTTTACACGTTTCAGATCAGATGGTGTGTTTGGGTTTGGCGATTGCCAGGAGAACTTCTAATGCCAGAGTCAGGGCCGGTTCTTAGTCTTGTGGCGCCCCGGGCAAAATGTGGGGGCGTGGCTTCAAATGGGGGCGTGGTCACGACGCTGAAAGAAAATAATAAATAAATAAAAAGTATACTTACCATCCCCGTTCCTGATCCAGACCGCTGCAGACCCCCATCCGCCGGCGGCGCCGCTCTTCTTCTCTCTTCGATCTATGGGAGAGACGTTATTACGTCTCTCCCATAGAACAGCATAGACACTAGAGGTCAATTATGACCCCTAGTGTCTGTGCCACTATGCTGTGCGGTGCGCGATGACGTCATCGCGCATCGCACAGCTAAGGTCCTCTACATGAAGGGAAACTAGACCGTAGCGTCTAGTTTCCCTTCATGGAGAGGACCTTCGCTGTGCGGTGCGCGATGACGTCATCGCGCACCGCACAACTAAGGTCCTCTCAATGAAGGGAAACTAGACGCTACGCGTCTGGTTCCCTTCAAAGCGGGGGGGGCACAGCAGGGCACTGCGGGGGGCACAGTGGCGGATCTTGCCCTGGTGCGGCGCCCTCCGGATGGTGCCGGCGCCCTCCGGATGGCGCCGGCACCCTCCGGAAGGCGGCGCCCCGGGCAAAAGTACCGCTTGCCCGTGGCAAGAACCGCCACTGGCCAGAGTGTACAGTAGCTACAGTAAAGCATGGAGGTGGTGGTGTTATGCTGTGGGGCTGTTCCAGCTGGTCTGACTTAGATCCACTAGTTGTAATGCATGGTCAATTTAACTCTGAGAAGTACAGTATAGATATGTTCTCGCAGGGGCGTAACCAGAACTTTGTGGGCCCCATAGCAAGATTTTGAAGGGGCCCCTGTCCCAATGCTTCTAGAGAGACAGCAATTGTTAATTGTATGCCTTATAACAGGGCCCTAGTTCATTTTCTGAACCATAGTAGAGCCATATTAAATGTCATGCCCAATAGTAGTGCCCTAGTTTCTTTTATGAATCACAGTAGTGCTTAAGTTCACCCTGCAGTATGTCACATTTCAGAGTTGCAAGCACACATTATGCCGCACAGTACCCCCAATTCACATTATGATATGTAGTGCCCTCCAGTTCATTTTATGCACACTACAATGAGCAGGTCCAAGGGCATACCTAGATTTATTGCAGACCCCAAGGAAAACGTTTGAAAGGACCCCTACGTACCACCCAATGGTGAAAAATGTATATAACACATGTAACTTTGACAGGGAAGGTGGGCCCCTCTCAGCTCTGGGCACCATAGCAGCTGCACTGCCTGCACCTATGGTAGCTACGCCCTTGTGTTCTTGATAACTCTGTGCTCCCTAGAATGTGGCAGTTCTATGGAAATGACAAATGTTTTTTATCACGACGACAATGCAACTTGTCATGTTTTCATGGTGATGATGTACTGGTATACAGAAAATTCAGTAACCCGGTTGCACTGGCCAGCTCAGAGTCCAGATCTTAATCCCATTGAAAACCTATGGGAAGAATTGGAGCAATGGGTGCGTTCTAGGCCAACATGACCTTCATCAGTGTCACAGTTGATCACTGTACATAAGGCCGAATGGCAAAACATACCACCTGCTGTTATCCAGGAACTTGTGGACAGTTTGGCAAGAAGGGCGTCTGCAGTAATCACTGTAAGTGGTGGACCCACAAAGTACTGATGTCAATAAAATCTTGATCTATTTGCTGTCAGTATTCAATCACTTTTGTCATCATAGTACACACATACACACACACACACACACACACACACACACACACACACACACACACACACACACTCACCAAATGGGAGAAGTAGCAGCACTCCAGCAGACTTGAATACAGCACAGGGCTCAGCACTTGCTTCCAACGTTTCAGAAATGTAACTCTGTTGTCAGGAACATACAAAGAACTGTTCTTTGTATTTAACTGACAATGGAATAATATTTCTGAAATATTGAAAGCAGGTGCTGAGTCTTCTGCTGTATTCAAATCTGCTGGAGTGCTGCCTCTTTCCTGTATTGGTGGCTATCTTTCTGAGCTGTGCATCACGGCTTTCTGACTGTGATTCTAGGAGTGCAAACCTTTGGGATGATATATATAATATACGATTATATATATGTGAGAGAATAAAATGCACCCCCCTCCCCCCTAAAGATATGAAAAATACAAATTTGCATGCGCTGAAGCTGTGCGTGCTCCTGGCAAGGGGGCATGGTCTCACTAAAATGGGCATGGTCATCTGAAAATACTACCTTATTCCCCTAGTTTTTGACCCTGCACCAACAGATTACGGCCACCTCAGGGGAAAAGAAAATCCATTATATTAAGCTCCACACAGTAATGACCCCTGCACCATATTATGATACACAACACAATGCCCTTGATACATTATGTTCTACAGTAAAGCTTCTAATTACTTTTAAATTATCTGCTCATTGCCAGGGGTTTCATGCTCTGGGATCCATGCTGGTTGCCAGGGGTTTCATGCTATGAGATCCATGCTAGTTGCCATGGGTTTCATGCTCTGTGATCCATGCTGGTTGCCAGGGGTTTCATGCTCTGGGGCGGGGGTCATGATCATTGCCAGGGCTGTGTAATGCCAGTTGCCAGGGCTGTGTAATGCCAATTGCCAGGGCTGTGTAATGCTAGTTGCCAGGGCTGTGTAGTGCTCTTTGTAAGGGGTGTCCGGCCACCCGCGCTGAGTGACTCCCGGCTCAGAATCCTCCCCCTTGCTCATATGTGTAACACTTACACGTCAGCATTTCACATAGGAGGAAGGAATATTTTAAGTTGTTGGGAGAGGTAAGTGCATAATTCCTATAACCGATATCACAATTACACAGCCTCAAAGCACAGTTCTGACAAGTTTTCAGTAAAAAAATCTCCACTAAAGATGACAGGTGTGGAAAATTATATCTGACTCAAACACTTTACAATTGACTTTGATGAGCAGTTATAGAGATTAATATGTTGCTATGCTTGCAAACAGAAAAGGTAATATCAATCCTCAAAAGGATTGTGTATGTGTGTATATATTATTGTTAGATAAGTAAAAGGCAGATAAGTTATATATTAGAGATGTGCACTTGAAATTTTTCGGGTTTTGTGTTTTGGTTTTGGGTTCGGTTCCGCGGCCGTGTTTTGGGTTCGACCGCGTTTTGGCAAAACCTCACCGAATTTTTTTTGTCGGATTCGGGTGTGTTTTGGATTCGGGTGTTTTTTTTCAAAAAACACTAAAAAACAGCTTAAATCATAGAATTTGGGGGTCATTTTGATCCCAAAGTATTATTAACCTCAAAAACCATAATTTCCACTCATTTTCAGTCTATTCTGAACACCTCACACCTCACAATATTATTTTTAGTCCTAAAATTTGCACCGAGGTCGCTGGATGACTAAGCTAAGCGACCCTAGTGGCCGACACAAACACCTGGCCCATCTAGGAGTGGCACTGCAGTGTCACGCAGGATGGCCCTTCCAAAAAAACACTCCCCAAACAGCACATGACGCAAAGAAAAAAAGAGGCGCAATGAGGTAGCTGTGTGAGTAAGCTAAGCGACCCTAGTGGCCGACACAAACACCTGGCCCATCTAGGAGTGGCACTGCAGTGTCACGCAGGATAGCCCTTCCAAAAAACACTCCCCAAACAGCACATGACGCAAAGAAAAAAAGAGGCGCAATGAGGTAGCTGTGTGAGTAAGATAAGCGACCCTAGTGGCCGACACAAACACCTGGCCCATCTAGGAGTGGCACTGCAGTGTCACGCAGGATGGCCCTTCCAAAAAACACTCCCCAAACAGCACATGATGCAAAGAAAAAAAGAGGCACAATGAGGTAGCTGTGTGAGTAAGATAAGCGACCCTAGTGGCCGACACAAACACCTGGCCCATCTAGGAGTGGCACTGCAGTGTCACGCAGGATGGCCCTTCAAAAAAATACTCCCCAAACAGCACATGACGCAAAGAAAAATGAAAGAAAAAAGAGGTGCAAGATGGAATTGTCCTTGGGCCCTCCCACCCACCCTTATGTTGTATAAACAGGACATGCACACTTTAACCAACCCATCATTTCAGTGACAGGGTCTGCCACACGACTGTGACTGAAATGACGGGTTGGTTTGGACCCCCTCCAAAAAAGAAGCAATTAATCTCTCCTTGCACAAACTGGCTCTACAGAGGCAAGATGTCCACCTCATCATCATCCTCCGATATATCACCGTGTACATCCCCCTCCTCACAGATTATCAATTCGTCCCCACTGGAATCCACCATCTCAGCTCCCTGTGTACTTTGTGGAGGCAATTGCTGCTGGTGAATGTCTCCACGGAGGAATTGATTATAATTCATTTTAATGAACATCATCTTCTCCACATTTTCTGGAAGTAACCTCGTACGCCGATTGCTGACAAGGTGAGCGGCAGCACTAAACACTCTTTCGGAGTACACACTTGTGGGAGGGCAACTTAGGTAGAATAAAGCCAGTTTGTGCAAGGGCCTCCAAATTGCCTCTTTTTCCTGCCAGTATAAGTACGGACTGTCTGACGTGCCTACTTGGATGCGGTCACTCATATAATCCTCCACCATTCTTTCAATGGGGAGAGAATCATATGCAGTGCCAGTAGACGACATGTCCGTAATCGTTGGCAGGTCCTTCAGTCCGGACCAGATGTCAGCATCAGCAGTCGCTCCAGACTGCCCTGCATCACCGCCAGCGGGTGGGCTCGGAATTCTGAGCCTTTTCCTTGCACCCCCAGTTGCGGGAGAATGTGAAGGAGGAGATGTTGACAGGTCGCGTTCCGCTTGACTTGACAATTTTCTCACCAGCAGGTCTTTGAACCCCAGCAGACTTGTGTGTGCCGGAAAGAGAGATCCAAGGTAGGTTTTAAATCTAGGATCGAGCACGGTGGCCAAAATGTAGTGCTCTGATTTCAACAGATTGACCACCCGTGAATCCTTGTTAAGCGAATTAAGGGCTCCATCCACAAGTCCCACATGCCTAGCGGAATCGCTCTGTGTTAGCTCCTCCTTCAATGTCTCCAGCTTCTTCTGCAAAAGCCTGATGAGGGGAATGACCTGACTCAGGCTGGCAGTGTCTGAACTGACTTCACGTGTGGCAAGTTCAAAGGGCAGCAGAACCTTGCACAACGTTGAAATCATTCTCCACTGCGCTTGAGACAGGTGCATTCCACCTCCTATATCGTGCTCAATTGTATAGGCTTGAATGGCCTTTTGCTGCTCCTCCAACCTCTGAAGCATATATAGGGTTGAATTCCACCTCGTTACCACTTCTTGCTTCAGATGATGGCAGGGCAGGTTCAGGCGTTTTTGGTGGTGCTCCAGTCTTCTGTACGTGGTGCCTGTACGCCGAAAGTGTCCCGCAATTCTTCTGGCCACCGACAGCATCTCTTGAACGCCCCTCTCGTTTTTTAAATAATTCTGCACCACCAAATTCAAGGTATGTGCAAAACATGGGACGTGCTGGAATTTGCCCATATTTAATGCACACACAATATTGCTGGCGTTGTCCGATGCCACAAATCCACAGGAGAGTCCAATTGGGGTAAGCCATTCCGCGATGATCTTCCTCAGTTGCCGTAAGAGGTTTTCAGCTGTGTGCGTATTCTGGAAACCGGTGATACAAAGCGTAGCCTGCCTAGGAAAGAGTTGGCGTTTGCGAGATGCTGCTACTGGTGCCGCCGCTGCTGTTCTTGTGGCGGGAGTCCATACATCTACCCAGTGGGCTGTCACAGTCATATAGTCCTGACCCTGCCCTGCTCCACTTGTCCACATGTCCGTGGTTAAGTGGACATTGGGTACAACTGCATTTTTTAGGACACTGGTGAGTCTTTTTCTGACGTCCGTGTACATTCTCGGTATCGCCTGCCTAGAGAAGTGGAACCTAGATGGTATTTGGTAACGGGGGCACACTACCTCAAGAAATTGTCTAGTTCCCTGTGAACTAACGGCGGATACCGGACGCACGTCTAACACCAACATAGTTGTCAAGGCCTCAGTTATCCGCTTTGCAACAGGATGACTGCTGTGATATTTCATCTTCCTCGCAAAGGACTGTTGGACAGTCAATTGCTTGGTGGAAGTAGTAAAAGTGGGCTTACGACTTCCCCTCTGGGATGACCATCGACTCCCAGCAGCAACAACAGCAGCGCCAGCAGCAGTAGGCGTTACACGCAAGGATGCATCGGAGGAATCCCAGGCAGGAGAGGACTCGTCAGAATTGCCAGTGACATGGCCTGCAGGACTATTGGCATTCCTGGGGAAGGAGGAAATTGACACTGAGGGAGTTGGTGGGGTGGTTTGCGTGAGCTTGGTTACAAGAGGAAGGGATTTACTGGTCAGTGGACTGCTTCCGCTGTCGCCCAAAGTTTTTGAACTTGTCACTGACTTATTATGAATGCGCTGCAGGTGACGTATAAGGGAGGATGTTCCGAGGTGGTTAACGTCCTTACCCCTACTTATTACAGCTTGACAAAGGCAACACACGGCTTGACAAATGTTGTCCGCATTTCTGTTGAAATACTTCCACACCGAAGAGCTGATTTTTTTGGTATTTTCACCAGGCATGTCAATGGCCATATTCCTCCCACGGACAACAGGTGTCTCCCCGGGTGCCTGACTTAAACAAACCACCTCACCATCAGAATCCTCCTTGTCAATTTCCTCCCCAGCGCCAGCAACACCCATATCCTCCTCATCCTGGTGTACTTCAACACTGACATCTTCAATGTGACTAACAGGAACTGGACTGCGGGTGCTCCTTCCAGCACTTGCAGGGGGCGTGCAAATGGTGGAAGGCGCATGCTCTTCACGTCCAGTGTTGGGAAGGTCAGGCATCGCAACCGACACAATTGGACTCTCCTTGTGGATTTGGGATTTCGAAGAACGCACAGTTCTTTGCTGTGCTTTTGCCAGCTTGAGTCTTTTCATTTTTCTAGCGAGAGGCTGAGTGCTTCCATCCTCATGTGAAGCTGAACCACTAGCCATGAACATAGGCCAGGGCCTCAGCCGTTCCTTGCCACTCCGTGTGGTAAATGGCATATTGGCAAGTTTACGCTTCTCCTCCGACAATTTTATTTTAGATTTTTGAGTCCTTTTTTTACTGATATTTGGTGTTTTGGATTTTACATGCTCTGTACTATGACATTGGGCATCGGCCTTGGCAGACGACGTTGCTGGCATTTCATCGTCTCGGCCATGACTAGTGGCAGCAGCTTCAGCACGAGGTGGAAGTCGATCTTGATCTTTCCCTATTTTTGGAACCTCAACATTTTTGTTCTCCATATTTTAATAGGCACAACTAAAAGGCACCTCAGGTAAACAATGGAGATGGATGGATACTAGTATACTTATGGATGATGAGCGACTGCCGACACAGAGGTAGCTACAGCCGTGGACTACCGTACTGTGTCTGCTGCTAATATAGACTGGATGATAATGAGATAAAATTAAAATATATATATATATCACACTAGTACTGCAGCTGGACAGGTATATATTATGTAATGACGGACCTGCTGGACACTGTCTGTCAGACTCAGCACTGCAGACTCCTAAAGTAAGCTACTAGTATCAAGAAGATAGAAAAAAAAAAAACCACGGGTAGGTGGTATACAATTATGGATGGACGAGCGACTGCCAACACAGAGGTAGCTACAGCCGTGGACTACCGTACTGTGTCTGCTGCTAATATAGACTGGATGATAATGAGATAAAATTAAAAAATATATATATATCACACTAGTACTGCAGCCGGACAGGTATATATTATGTAATGACGGACCTGCTGGACACTGTCTGTCAGCACTGCAGACTCCTAAAGTAAGCAACTAGTATCAAGAAGATAGAAAAAAAAAAAACCACGGGTAGGTGGTATACAATTATGGATGGACGAGCGACTGCCGACACAGAGGTAGCTACAGCCGTGGACTACCGTACTGTGTCTGCTGCTAATATAGACTGGATGATAATGAGATAAAATTAAAATATATATATATATCACACTAGTACTGCAGCTGGACAGGTATATATTATGTAATGACGGACCTGCTGGACACTGTCTGTCAGACTCAGCACTGCAGACTCCTAAAGTAAGCTACTAGTATCAAGAAGATAGAAAAAAAAAAAACCACGGGTAGGTGGTATACAATTATGGATGGACGAGCGACTGCCAACACAGAGGTAGCTACAGCCGTGGACTACCGTACTGTGTCTGCTGCTAATATAGACTGGATGATAATGAGATAAAATTAAAAAATATATATATATCACACTAGTACTGCAGCCGGACAGGTATATATTATGTAATGACGGACCTGCTGGACACTGTCTGTCAGCACTGCAGACTCCTAAAGTAAGCAACTAGTATCAAGAAGATAGAAAAAAAAAAAACCACGGGTAGGTGGTATACAATTATGGATGGACGAGCGACTGCCGACACAGAGGTAGCTACAGCCGTGGACTACCGTACTGTGTCTGCTGCTAATATAGACTGGATGATAATGAGATAAAATTAAAATATATATATATCACACTAGTACTGCAGCCGGACAGGTATATATTATGTAATGACAGACCTGCTGGACACTGTCTGTCAGACTCAGCACTGCAGACTCCTAAAGTAAGCTACTAGTATCAAGAAGATAGAAAAAAAAAAAACACGGGTAGGTGGTATACAATTATGGATGGACGAGCGACTGCCGATACAGAGGTAGCTACAGCCGTGGACTACCGTACTGTGTCTGCTGCTAATATAGACTGGATGATAATGAGATAAAATTAAAATATATATATATATATCACACTAGTACTGCAGCCGGACAGGTATATATTATGTAATGACGGACCTGCTGGACACTGTCTGTCAGCACTGCAGACTCCTAAAGTAAGCTACTAGTATCAAGAAGATAGAAAAAAAAAAACCACGGGTAGGTGGTATACAATTATGGATGGACGAGCGACTGCCGACACAGAGGTAGCTACAGCCGTGGACTACCGTACTGTGTCTGCTGCTAATATAGACTGGATGATAATGAGATAAAATTAAAATATATATATATATCACACTAGTACTGCAGCCGGACAGGTATATATTATGTAATGACGGACCTGCTGGACACTGTCTGTCAGCACTGCAGACTCCTAAAGTAAGCTACTAGTATCAAGAAGATAGAAAAAAAAACCACGGGTAGGTGGTATACAATTATGGATGGACGAGCGACTGCCGACACAGAGGTAGCTACAGCCGTGGACTACCGTACTGTGTCTGCTGCTAATATAGACTGGATGATAATGAGATAAAATTAAAATATATATATATATCACACTAGTACTGCAGCCGGACAGGTATATATTATGTAATGACGGATCTGCTGGACACTGTCTGTCAGACTCAGCACTGCAGACTCCTAAAGTAAGCTACTAGTATCAAGAAGATAGAAAAAAAAAACCACGGGTAGGTGGTATACAATTATGGATGGACGAGCGACTGCCGACACAGAGGTAGCTACAGCCGTGGACTACCGTACTGTGTCTGCTGCTAATATAGACTGGATGATAATGAGATAAAATTAAAATATATATATATCACACTAGTACTGCAGCCGGACAGGTATATATTATGTAATGACGGACCTGCTGGACACTGTCTGTCAGCACTGCAGACTCCTAAAGTAAGCTACTAGTATCAAGAAGATAGAAAAAAAAAAAACCACGGGTAGGTGGCATACAATTATGGATGGACGAGCGACTGCCGACACAGAGGTAGCTACAGCCGTGGACTACCGTACTGTGTCTGCTGCTAATATAGACTGGATGATAATGAGATAAAATTAAAATATATATATATATCACACTAGTACTGCAGCCGGACAGGTATATATTATGTAATGACGGACCTGCTGGACACTGTCTGTCAGCACTGCAGACTCCTAAAGTAAGCTACTAGTATCAAGAAGATAGAAAAAAAAAAAACCACGGGTAGGTGGTATACAATTATGGATGGACGAGCGACTGCCGACACAGAGGTAGCTACAGCCGTGGACTACCGTACTGTGTCTGCTGCTAATATAGACTGGATGATAATGAGATAAAATTAAAATATATATATATCACACTAGTACTGCAGCCGGACAGGTATATATTATGTAATGACGGACCTGCTGGACACTGTCTGCAGAATGCGTTTATAAAAACACCACACGACGAGTGTTTAACCTTTTCAGGCAGACAATCACAATATACTGGTGGTCAGCAGACAATCACAATACTGGTGGTCAGTGGTCACTGGTCAGTCACACTGGCAGTGGCACTCTGGCAGCAAAAGTGTGCACTGTACTTAAAATATGTACTCCTGCTATAACTGCTCCCCAGTCTCCCCCACAATTAAGCTGTGTGAGCAGTGAGCACTCAGCACAGTCAGATAATGATATACAGTATTACATATGATGCAGCACACTGGGCTGAGCACAGATATGGTATGTGACTGTGTCACACTGTGTATCGTTTTTTTTCAGGCAGAGAACGGATTAATTAAACTGGTGGTCACTGGTCACACTATCAGCAGCAAGTAGTACTCCTCCTAATAATATGCTCCCCAAAATTTGTGTCTCTCTCTAGTACTCTAGTCTAAACGGAGAGGACGCCAGCCACGTCCTCTCCCTATCAATCTCAATGCACGTGTGAAAATGGCGGCGACGCGCGGCTCCTTATATAGAATCCGAGTCTCGCGATAGAATACGAGCCTCGCGAGAATCCGACAGCGGGATGATGACGTTCGGGCGCGCTCGGGTTAACCGAGCAAGGCGGGAAGATCCGAGTCGCTCGGCCCCGTGTAAAAAAACCTGAAGTTCGGGCGGGTTCGGATTCTGAGGAACCGAACCCGCTCATCTCTATTATATATATATATATATATATATATATATATAAAAATAGTATTTGTATTCGGCACTCATGAAATAAACATCACAGTCAGCTTGCCCGGTGCCCTCTAAATCAGCTTTGTAGGTTGAGGATATAAGCACAATGAAGCAGCACTCCATTACTTAATTCAAATAAATGGGTCCAGTCTCCCAATTTTGATGTGCAATGTTTCGGTTTTAATCACAAACCTTCGTCAGGCATATACATACAACAGAACAAGTCTTATAGGCCCTACACACTGGCCGATTTTCTGAAAGATATGAACGATCTCGTTCATAAATGAACGAGAACTCGTTCATATCTTTCAGTGTGGAGACTCCAGCGATGAACGATGCGCGGCCCCGCGCTCGTTCATCGCTGGTCTCCCGTCGGCTGTGCATGCAGGCCAATATGGACGATCTCGTCCATATTTGCCTGCACTTCAATGCAGCCGCGTGACGGGGGGAGTGAAGAAACTTCACTCCCCCCGTCACTGCCCCCCCGCCGCCGGGTCGCTCGTCGGCCGTTTCGGCCGTCGGGCACCTCGGCGGCGCATCGTCAAATGAGTAGGGCCCTTTACCTATATAACAAATGAAATCACCAGGTGCAGTGCAGTCCAGGAAGCCTCAGAGTTAGACTTCCAGCTGATGTCATGCAGCATGGACTAATTACGTAACAAGAGAGTGTTAACCCTTCACCACACTACAGACATAGAAATGAATGAATGACGTTTAATATTCAAATGATACTTTGTAAATACAATGATCATCCACAGGATAAAATGCAACAAGTTATATCAAAGATTATATATGAGTATAGCAATCTGGGCGATTTACCACATCACAATTGACTTAAATGGTTAACCAGGGGGAATCAATTAGATCAATTAATGAAAACAACATGTAGAGATGAAGAAAAACATCACAGAAAACTGCTGTAAGAAAGTGTTTCATTTAACCCCTTAGGTGTTACAGTGTTGCAGTGGCGTGCGGTGAGGTCAGTGGCTGGTGAGGCATGCCCGCTACCAGCACTATAGCTGGCGCCAGAACCCGCTACTGTACTGCCACCCACGCCAGCTGCCAATGCCTGCTAAAGTCACCACCAGCTACAGCCCCCAGCGCTAATTCCCAATCCGATGCTGCCGCCAATGCCCGTTAAGTCTGGGCAGCAGAGATGCCCGGGGTTAAGGACAGCAGCGGAGAGACTGCCTGGAAGCGGGATTACAGCTGCAGGCCCCTTATACACCGGCACAGATACAGTAATCACCCCCCTCCCCTTACACCCCGCACAGAGGCAGTAATCACTCCCCGTCCCCTTACACCCGGCACAGATGCAGTAATCAATCACCCCCATCTCCCCTTCCCTTATTCCCCGGCACAGATGCAGTAATCACCCTCCCCTTACTCCCCGGTACACACGCAGTAATTCCCCCACCCCCGCTTATACCCTGGCACACACACTGTATACACCCCCCCCTCTTTATACCCTGGCACACATACAGTATCCACCCCCCTCCTCTTACACCTGGCATACATGCAGTAATTACCCCTCCCCTCCCCCTATACCCTGGCACACACGTAGCGACTACCAACCACCCTTCCTTTCCTTATACCCCAGCACATAGCCACATATCCCCTTATACCCCAGCACATAGCCACATATCCACTTATACCCCAGCACATAGCCACTTATACCCCAGCACATAGTCACATATCCCCTTATACCCCAGCACATAGCCACATATCCACTTATACCCCAGCACATAGCCACATATCCACTTTTACCCCAGCACATAGCCACATATCCACTTTTACCCCAGCACATAGCCACATATCCACTTATACCCCAGCACATAGCCACATATCCACTTTTACCCCAGCACATAGCCACATATTCACTTTTACCCCAGCACATAGCCACATATCCACTTTTACCCCAGCACATAGCCACATATTCACTTATACCCCAGCACATAGCCACTTATACCCCAGCACATAGCCACATATCCACTTTTACCCCAGCACATAGCCACATATCCACTTTTACCCCAGCACATAGCCACATATCAGGTAATATCTCCCCCCCCCCCTTCCCCCTCCTCCTTCTTCTCAGTGGCACATCTCCATGCTGAGCACGGCTGTGTACAGACCATGGGTTGCCCGGAGCTCTGAAACACAGAGCGCAGGGCAGCCCATGGTCAATACACACCAGCGTTCAGCGCACGGACACCAAGAGATGAGATCGGCTGGCTCTTTGGCCGCGCTGCTAGTACAGCGGCGGGGCGGAGCGGCCGATGGTAGTGGACTCGGGAGTACAGTATGTCTGGCTGCGGCGCCTCCCGTAATTGTGTTACCGGCGCTTACCTGTAATGAACAACCCACGCGGCAGTGAGAGCGGGTACCCCCGGCTGTGAGAGTGGCAACCCCCGGCTGTGACAGGTGAGCGGGAGCAGCGGCGGCCTCAAGGAGTCCCTGTGGTGAAGGTGGGTTGGACCAGGGAGAGCTCTGAACCTGGTGCCCAATCACATCTTCCTCAGTGACAGGGACGGCCTTTCACATGGCCTGCAAGCACGCCCCTGTCACTGAGGCACTCATACTAGTGCCGCTTACAGCCGTTTTTTTAAATGGGCTTTTTACTGCCCATTGTTTGGCGCCGCCCCCGTTTCTGACACTTTATCATTGGCTTCAGGAGGCACCACTCTTGGTGCCTCCAAAACTAATTTAAACTTGCTTTAACACTGTAAAAATGATTACAGTAATATAAAGCATATACTTATTAGTGATGAGCGGGTTCGGTTCCTCGGAATCCGAACCCCCCCGAACTTCAGCCTTTTTACACGGATCCGAGGCAGACTCGGATCTTCCCGCCTTGCTCGGCTAACCCGAGCGCGCCCGAACGTCATCATCCCGCTGTCGGATTCTCGCGAGGCTCGTATTCTATCGCGAGACTCGGATTCTATATAAGGAGCCGCGCCATTTTCGCACGTGCATTGAGATTGATAGGGAGAGGACGTGGCTGGCGTCCTCTCCGTTTATAGAGAAGAGAGTAGAGAGTTAGAGACACATTTACTAATTTTGGGGAGCATATTAGGACTGGAGTACTACTACTTGCTGATAGTGTGACCAGTGACCATTGACCACCAGTTTAATTAATCCGTTCTCTGCCTGAAAAAAAACGATACACAGTGTGACACAGTCACATACCATATCTGTGCTCAGCCCAGTGTGCTGCATCATATGTAATACTGTATATCATTATCTGACTGTGCTGAGTGCTCACTGCTCACACAGCTTAATTGTGGGGGAGACTGGGGAGCAGTTATAGCAGGAGTACATATTTTAAGTACAGTGCACACTTTTGCTGCCAGAGTGCCACTGCCAGTGTGACTGACCAGTGACCACTGACCACCAGTATATTGTGATTGTCTGCTGACCACCAGTATATTGTGATTGTCTGCCTGAAAAAGTTAAACACTCGTCGTGTGGTGTTTTTATAAACGCATTCTGCAGACAGTGTCCAGCAGGTCCGTCATTACATAATAT
This sequence comes from Pseudophryne corroboree, assembly GCF_028390025.1. NCBI lineage: Eukaryota > Metazoa > Chordata > Amphibia > Anura > Myobatrachidae > Pseudophryne > Pseudophryne corroboree. Next base: position 164,748,418 of record NC_086444.1, on the reverse strand, counting down.
ATACCTGTCCGGCTGCAGTACTAGTGTGATATATATATATTTTAATTTTATCTCATTATCATCCAGTCTATATTAGCAGCAGACACAGTACGGTAGTCCACGGCTGTAGCTACCTCTGTGTCGGCAGTCGCTCGTCCATCCATAATTGTATACCACCTACCCGTGGTTTTTTTTTCTTCTATCTTCTTGATACTAGTAGCTTACTTTAGGAGTCTGCAGTGCTGACAGACAGTGTCCAGCAGGTCCGTCATTACATAATATATACCTGTCCGGCTGCAGTACTAGTGTGATATATATATATATATTTTAATTTTATCTCATTATCATCCAGTCTATATTAGCAGCCGACACAGTACGGTAGTCCACGGCTGTAGCTACCTCTGTGTCGGCAGTCGCTCGTCCATCCATAATTGTATACCACCTACCCGTGGTTTTTTTTTTTCTATCTTCTTGATACTAGTAGCTTACTTTAGGAGTCTGCAGTGCTGACAGACAGTGTCCAGCAGGTCCGCCATTACATAAAATATACCTGTCCGGCTGCAGTACTAGTGTGATATATATATATATATATATATATATTTTAATTTTATCTCATTATCATCCAGTCTATATTAGCAGCAGACACAGTACGGTAGTCCACGGCTGTAGCTACCTCTGTGTCGGCAGTCGCTCGTCCATCCATAATTGTATACCACCTACCCGTGGTTTTTTTTTCTATCTTCTTGATACTAGTAGCTTACTTTAGGAGTCTGCAGTGCTGACAGACAGTGTCCAGCAGGTCCGTCATTACATAATATATACCTGTCCGGCTGCAGTACTAGTGTGATATATATATATATTTTAATTTTATCTCATTATCATCCAGTCTATATTAGCAGCAGACACAGTACGGTAGTCCACGGCTGTAGCTACCTCTGTGTCGGCAGTCGCTCGTCCATCCATAATTGTATACCACCTACCCGTGGTTTTTTTTTCTATCTTCTTGATACTAGTAGCTTACTTTAGGAGTCTGCAGTGCTGACAGACAGTGTCCAGCAGGTCCGTCATTACATAATATATACCTGTCCGGCTGCAGTACTAGTGTGATATATATATATATTTTAATTTTATCTCATTATCATCCAGTCTATATTAGCAGCAGACACAGTACGGTAGTCCACGGCTGTAGCTACCTCTGTGTCGGCAGTCGCTCGTCCATCCATAATTGTATACCACCTACCCGTGGTTTTTTTTTTTCTATCTTCTTGATACAAGTAGCTTACTTTAGGAGTCTGCAGTGCTGACAGACAGTGTCCAGCAGGTCCGTCATTACATAATATATACCTGTCCGGCTGCAGTACTAGTTTGATATATATATATATTTTAATTTTATCTCATTATCATCCAGTCTATATTAGCAGCAGACACAGTACGGTAGTCCACGGCTGTAGCTACCTCTGTGTCGGCAGTCGCTCGTCCATCCATAATTGTATACCACCTACCCGTGTTTTTTTTTTTTTCTATCTTCTTGATACTAGTAGCTTACTTTAGGAGTCTGCAGTGCTGACAGACAGTGTCCAGCAGGTCCGTCATTACATAATATATACCTGTCCGGCTGCAGTACTAGTGTGATATATATATATATTTTAATTTTATCTCATTATCATCCAGTCTATATTAGCAGCAGACACAGTACGGTAGTCCACGGCTGTAGCTACCTCTGTGTCGGCAGTCGCTCGTCATCCATAAGTATACTAGTATCCATCCATCTCCATTGTTTACCTGAGGTGCCTTTTAGTTGTGCCTATTAAAATATGGAGAACAAAAATGTTGAGGTTCCAAAAATAGGGAAAGATCAAGATCGACTTCCACCTCGTGCTGAAGCTGCTGCCACTAGTCATGGCCGAGACGATGAAATGCCAGCAACGTCGTCTGCCAAGGCCGATGCCCAATGTCATAGTACAGAGCATGTAAAATCCAAAACACCAAATATCAGTAAAAAAAGGACTCAAAAATCTAAAATAAAATTGTCGGAGAAGCGTAAACTTGCCAATATGCCATTTACCACACGGAGTGGCAAGGAACGGCTGAGGCCCTGGCCTATGTTCATGGCTAGTGGTTAAGCTTCACATGAGGATGGAAGCACTCAGCCTCTCGCTAGAAAAATGAAAAGACTCAAGCTGGCAAAAGCACAGCAAAGAACTGTGCGTTCTTCTAAATCACAAATCAACAAGGAGAGACCAATTGTGTCGTTTGCGATGCCTGACCTTCCCAACACTGGACGTGAAGAGCATGCGCCTTCCACCATTTGCACGCCCCCTGCAAGTGCTGGAAGGAGCACCCGCAGTCCAGTTCCTGATAGTCAGATTGAAGATGTCAGTGTTGAAGTACACCAGCATGAGGAGGATATGGGTGTTGCTGGCGCTGGGGAGGAAATTGACCAGGAGGATTCTGATGGTGAGGTGGTTTGTTTAAGTCAGGCACCCGGGGAGACACCTGTTGTCCGTGGGAGGAATAGGGCCATTGACATGCCTGGTGAAAATACCAAAAAAAATCAGCTCTTCGGTGTGGAAGTATTTCAACAGAAATGCGGACAACATTTGTCAAGCCGTGTGTTGCCTTTGTCAAGTTGTAATAAGTAGGGGTAAGGACGTTAACCACCTCGGAACATCCTCCCTTATACGTCACCTGCAGCGCATTCATCATAAGTCAGTGACAAGTTCAAAAACTTTGGGCGACAGCGGAAGCAGTCCACTGACCAGTAAATCCCTTCCTCTTGTAACCAAGCTCACGCAAACCACCCCACCAACTTCCTCAGTGTCAATTTCCTCCTTCCCCAGGAATGCCAATAGTCCTGCAGGCCATGTCACTGGCAATTCTGACGAGTCCTCTCCTGCCTGGGATTCCTCCGATGCATCCTTGCGTGTAACGCCTACTGCTGCTGGCGCTGCTGTTGTTGCTGCTGGGAGTCGATGGTCATCCCAGAGGGGAAGTCGTACTCGTAAGACCACTTTTACTACTTCCACCAAGCAATTGACTGTCCAACAGTCCTTTGCGAGGAAGATGAAATATCACAGCAGTCATCCTGCAAAGCGGATAACTGAGGCCTTGGCATCCTGGGCGGTGAGAAACGTGGTTCCGGTATCCATCAGTACTGCAGAGGCAACTAGAGACTTGTTGGAGGTACTGTGTCCCCGGTACCAAATACCATCTAGGTTCCATTTCTCTAGGCAGGCGATACCGAAAATGTACACAGACCTCAGAAAAAGACTCACCAGTGTCCTAAAAAATGCAGTTGTACCCAATGTCCACTTAACCACGGACATGTGGACAAGTGGAGCAGGGAAGGCTCAGGACTATATGACTGTGACAGCCCACTGGGTAGATGTATGGACTCCCAGAACAGCAGCGGCGGCACCAGTAGCAGCATCTCGCAAACGCCAACTCTTTCCTAGGCAGGCTACGCTTTGTATCACCGCTTTCCAGAATACGCACACAGCTAAAAACCTCTTACGGCAACTGAGGAAGATCATCGCGGAATGGCTTACCCCAATTGGACTCTCCTGTGGATTTGTGGCATCGGACAACGCCAGCAATATTGTGTGTGCATTAAATATGGGCAAATTCCAGCACGTCCCATGTTTTGCACATACCTTGAATTTGGTGGTGCAGAATTATTTAAAAAACGAGATGGGCGTGCAAGAGATGCTGTCGGTGGCCAGAAGAATTGCGGGACACTTTCGGCGTACAGGCACCACGTACAGAAGACTGGAGCACCACCAAAAACGCCTGAACCTGCCCTGCCATCATCTGAAGCAAGAAGTGGTAACGAGGTGGAATTTAACCCTCTATATGCTTCAGAGGTTGGAGGAGCAGCAAAAGGCCATTCAAGCCTATACAACTGAGCACGATATAGGAGGTGGAATGCACCTGTCTCAAGCGCAGTGGAGAATGATTTCAACGTTGTGCAAGGTTCTGCAACCTTTTGAACTTGCCACACGTGAAGTCAGTTCAGACACTGCCAGCCTGAGTCAGGTCATTCCCCTCATCAGGCTTTTGCAGAAGAAGCTGGAGACATTGAAGGAGGAGCTAACACAGAGCGATTCCGCTAGGCATGTGGGACTTGTGGATGGAGCCCTTAATTCGCTTAACAAGGATTCACGGGTGGTCAATCTGTTGAAATCAGAGCACTACATTTTGGCCACCGTGCTCGATCCTAGATTTAAAACCTACCTTGGATCTCTCTTTCCGGCAGACACAAGTCTGCTGGGGTTCAAAGAACTGCTGGTGACAAAATTGTCAATTCAAGCGGAACGCGACCTGTCAACATCTCCTCCTTCACATTCTCCCGCAACTGGGGGTGCGAGGAAAAGGCTCAGAATTCCGAGCCCACCCGCTGGCGGTGATGCAGGGCTGTCTGGAGCGACTGCTGATGCTGACATCTGGTCCGGACTGAAGGACCTGACAACGATTACGGACATGTCGTCTACTGTCACTGCATATAATTCTCTCCCCATTGAAAGAATGGTGGAGGATTATATGAGTGACCGCATCCAAGTAGGCACGTCAGACAGTCCGTACTTATACTGGCAGGAAAAAGGGGCAATTTGGAGGCCCTTGCACAAACTGGCTTTATTCTACCTAAGTTGCCCTCCCACAAGTGTGTACTCCGAAAGAGTGTTTAGTGCTGCCGCTCACCTTGTCAGCAATCGGCGTACGAGGTTACATCCAGAAAATGTGGAGAAGATGATGTTCATTAAAATGAATTATAATCAATTCCTCCGTGGAGACATTGACCAGCAGCAATTGCCTCCACAAAGTAGTACACAGGGAGCTGAGATGGTGGATTCCAGTGGGGACGAATTGATAATCTGTGAGGAGGAGGATGTACACGGTGATATATCGGAGGATGATGATGAGGTGGACATCTTGCCTCTGTAGAGCCAGTTTGTGCAAGGAGAGATTAATTGCTTCTTTTTTGGTGGGGGTCCAAACCAACCCGTCATTTCAGTCACAGTCGTGTGGCAGACCCTGTCACTGAAATGATGGGTTGGTTAAAGTGTGCATGTCCTGTTTATACAACATAAGGGTGGGTGGGAGGGCCCAAGGACAATTCCATCTTGCACCTCTTTTTTCTTTCATTTTTCTTTGCGTCATGTGCTGTTTGGGGGGTGTTTTTTGGAAGGGCCATCCTGCGTGACACTGCAGTGCCACTCCTAGATGGGCCAGGTGTTTGTGTCGGCCACTAGGGTCGCTTAGCTTACTCACACAGCTACCTCATTGCGCCTCTTTTTTTCTTTGCGTCATGTGCTGTTTGGGGAGTGTTTTTTGGAAGGGCCATCCTGCGTGACACTGCAGTGCCACTCCTAGATGGGCCAGGTGTTTGTGTCGGCCACTTGGGTCGCTTAGCTTAGCCATCCAGCGACCTCGGTGCAAATTTTAGGACTAAAAATAATATTGTGAGGTGTGAGGTGTTCAGAATAGACTGAAAATGAGTGGAAATTATGGTTATTGAGGTTAATAATACTTTGGGATCAAAATGACCCCCAAATTCTATGATTTAAGCTGTTTTTGAGGGTTTTTTGAAAAAAACACCCGAATCCAAAACACACCCGAATCCGACAAAAAAAATTCGGTGAGGTTTTGCCAAAACGCGTTCGAACCCAAAACACGGCCGCGGAACCGAACCCAAAACCAAAACACAAAGCCCGAAAAATTTCCGGCGCTCATCACTAAATTACTTATGACACTTTGCACTGCCTCCCCTGACTGCACGTTCCTGCAGTGTTGAGCCTGTCAAACCACTGTGCTTCCCTTTGTAGCAAGAACCTAGATCTGTCACCACGTCTCCTGCTTTCCGGGACCATGTCTATCATTTTGTATTTTAATGAAGACAAAGTGTGTCCTCGTAACTTAAAATGTTTAGAAACAGGTTGTTCGGCTGGTTTGCCTTCAAGCGCAGATTTAATAGCGCTCCTGTGTTGGGCCATGCGTACTTTAAACATGCATGTGGTCTTCCCTATGTATTAATCCACAGGGGCAAATGATACAATACACCACATAGCGTGAGGTACATGTGAAACATTGTTGCAGTTTGATTCGTTTGCCAGAGTGCGGATGTACTATAGTGTCTCCTGTTTCTAGGTATGTGCAAGTGGTACAACCTAAACATTTATAATTACCGGGTTTTTTGGTAAGAAAATGTTGGGGTGCCTGGGAGTCAAAATCAGAAATGTCACTGTGCACAATAATGTCACGAATACTACGTCCTCGTTTATAACAAGGCATTATCCGTTTCTTGGACAAAGATGGTAGGTCAGGGTCAGTTTGAACAATAGGCCAAATACCCTTCGCCTTTGACATTAATATAGTACTGGCAGTTGTATACTGATTCACATAAATCATAGTATTTGTTATGTGGCTCTGACTAGAAATGTCTGGTTCTTTAACCTTCGGCGCTGCGAGCGCCTTTTTCCTAGCACTGGTCAGTGCATTGTTGGAATATCCACTTTCTAGGAACTTAGTGGTCATAATATCAAGCTGTTTACATTCATCCTCAAAATTACTACAGATGCGATGTACTCTCAAGAACTGAGAGTACGGTAGACCCTTTTTAAGTGGAGCAGGATGATGGCTTGAAGCTAATAATAAATTGTTACAGTCAATAGGCTTAGTGTAAAGAGAGGTACTTAACACCTCACCATCCCGACTCACAAGTACATCAAGAAAATGTATATCTTTCTCCTGAATATCCAAAGTGAATTTGATATTGTTATCTTGGGTATTAATGTCAGCCATCATGCTCAAAAACTCACACCTCGTGCCTCACCAAAGGAGGAACACGTCATCTATGTACCTGGTGTAGAAAATTATTTTGCTTGCATATTCAGGTTTACCAAAGAACAGATCATGTTCAACTTTGAACATAAAGGCATTGGCATAGGCCGGTGCGACCGGAGACCCCATGGCACAGCCAAGAGTTTGTAAGTAATATTCCTTGTTGAATAGGAAGTAGTTACGTGTGAGAACCAATTGTAGTAATTTCACAAACAGAGATTTATCTGGACCATTGTACAGTGTATTGTTGCTAATCAAGCTCTCAACAGCTGTAATACCTCGGCTGTGTGGAATGTTAGTGTATAAACTTACAACTTCAGCTGTACACAGCCATGTCTCTGAAGTAATAGGGTCAAGATTACGCAGTTTACACAAAAAAGTTGACGTGTCCTTCAAATATGTCTGCTCATTCTGAATCACTGGTTGCAGGTAATGGTCTAAGTATATATATAAAGGGCTCTTACATTAAGGCTTAATCGAATAAACAGAATATTCCCATTGGGATTTTCTGAGAGGGGGGGGCATGGTGTTTAAGGGGCTACCCATCAATAGTTATTGCATATACCAAGCTGAAATTTGGCATGGGTGCGTAGAACTGTTGTTCGGTGCTGCATGCCAAATTTCAGGGCAAAAAATAAAAAAAATTGAAATTTGTAATAATCTAAAGTTGAAAATGTCAGTGTTTTTCTTCCACTTCCTGCATATATGAGATATATATATATATATATATATACACACACACACACACACACACACACACACACACACACACACTGTATGTGCATTACTTATCTAACAAGGATTGATTTTACGTTCCTTAATACTAAGGTTGTAGCTAGGTACATGCTACAAGTAAACTGATATATTAGAATGCACTCGAAACATTCCAGCCTCTTCCACTCATGTCAACATTTCATTAGTGTCAACATGTTAAATGTCAGTCTGATCACTGGCGATATACCAAGCATGTCAAAGCATGTCATGTTGCATGTGGACTTAGCGACCACCATGTCAACATGATGAATGTCAATAAATATACCACAGATTGATATTATTCATTAATCATCCCTTAAAGTAGATGAACATTTTGTTTTTAACCAACTTTTCTAGGAATGAAGTAAAAGTAATGCCCTGTTTACCTTTCACTCCAGATCCGGTCCACAGTCCCCATACACTAGTACAGAAGCTTAGTTCACCAAACTCTTCAGATGGCATTGGTTCCCAGAGACCTGCACCTTCCTATGTAAAACAGATCCAGACTGCAAAGAGAGATCCATTCGGCTTCCACCACATGGGTCAGACTATGCAGTATATAATTCTGCAGCTATTAATTAGCAGCAGAATCATCTGTGTAAGGGCTTGCAGGAACAGCTGCTCCGGTATAATGGTGTATTTATGGGCGTATTGATGAATATCCCTATAGTTCTTTTTTTATTCAATAAATCAGTTTGGGTAGCCAGACACGTAAATTGGAGTTGTTTGGTACTCTATTTGATATTTAGTACCCATGTAAACATTGCTTCCCTGTAGTCAAGAAAGTGGGTGACAGCTATGGGAAGCTTGGTCAGATAACAGCAGAAATGGTTGGATGGCTCCCAAGGCTATTTAATTAGATCAGAGAGTAATTACCCAATTGCTAAGGTCTACTTTCCAGAAACTGTTACAAACACCACAGGGAATGAGTACCTGATGAACCGCATTGATCCAGGGTATGTGAGCAGCAAAGTTCTGCCATTGGGAAGTAGAGCGTTATTGGAGAAATATGACTTTTCTTTTTAGGCTGGCATTCTACTGTTCATTAATGCAACTGAGAAGAAACCTTGGCAGAGTTGAGAATGTGCCTTAACAGATAGAAAGTAAACTGTATTATGCAATTTCAGATTGAAAGATAACTCCACTTTTGATGGATATATCACATTTAACTTAATTACAAGTTACTGTAGCGGAGTGTATCTAACAAATATATATTGATAAAATCTTCTTCAGTTTTAAACACCATTCTTTATTAATTATAACCTTAGAAAAATTGTGTGTTATTTAGTAGAATGTCTCAAGACTAGAACTAATAAACATTTTCCCACCATTGGAAAGGTTAATTAAGCAGTTTATATCACCATTTGCAATTAAGAATAACAAGAAACCTATGGGAAATATATAATGTGTGTTAGAAATAGTGAAGAAAGACTGGAAAAGTAATGATCTAGTTAAAATACTTTCTTAAAGTGAGACATGAAGGGCTAACAGATTAGGTACTTATCTACTGATCTCACTCATTATGAAGATATGCAGATGTGCAATACACAGAAAATAACAATTACAAAAAAAAACCAAAGATTTAATACACCTTCTGCCTCATACGTGCACACAGAGGGGGTTTCCGAGTACCTAAAGGCATATGTGTGTTCCTGTAGGAGATAAATAGCATGTATGCATCTGTAATTGTCTAACCACCAAAATCAAGAAACACCAACTATATCATTTATATTTGGAACCCCCCCTGCTTGCCGATCAATCTGCAGAGCTGAGATTTTTTTAATGAGGAGCTCAGGCAGGCACCTCTCCTCTCTAACACTGTCCTCAGGTCATGCATTGGCTGCTGATCTGCCATTCCACCTCCTCCTCCCTCCTTGAGGTCTGAGTCTCTACCTATCCCCCCATGTCTTGCTAGGCTGTGGGGAGCTCGCCAGAGCTCTTGACCAGCCTGTATCACCTGGCTGGTGAGATGATGAGTCCTTCTCCCAACCTCCAGGTAACTGCTGTCCCAGGCTTTCCACCTAATTCTGTTGATAATAACTCTCTCCACCCCCATGCCTCTCTCTCTCCTCCATGACCCCCATCTCTCCCAATGCCAGGGATACATGGGGAGAGAGAGGGAAAGTGAGACTAAGGGAGTACTGGAGGAAGGGTGGGTAGGATGGAGGTGGGAGTGTCAGGATTAAGTAATGGAGCGAGTGTGGGAGGGAGGGTTTTAAGGATGGGGAGAATGAGTGTAGTAGGGAGAGAAAGTAGTCAGCAAGAAATTAGGGATGAAGTGTTGGAGGATGGATGAATGGAGACCAGGTAGAAAAGTCTGATAATGAATTGGATGACAATGTTAAAAAAGAAAAAATATATTAGCCAAAATAACATTGCTTGCTAGAATACTGTCAGTGGCCAGCTGCATCTGCTGCTAAAATCTCACAGTGTAATGTAAGCTAATGTTAAGTTAAATGTTATTGGATGGGCATACCTCCCATTATAGACCTATTTAATCACATCAGGGATATTTCTATTACAGTATTATAAAAGTATTATGATAGTGTAAGTAGTATTTATAGTTCTGGGGATTACATGTTCATGCCTTATGCAAATGATCTCTGTAAACTATAAATTTGGATATATACGTAAATTGTTTGTTGAAATTTTATTATTGCAATGCTAATGAGTTCCAAATGGGAGGAAGGGAGGGGATGAGGTCAGGTGGTATTAAAGGAGGGAGGGGTGTGTGGAAGGGGCAGGATGGGAGGAAGGAATGTGGTGGATTGGGAGGGGTAGGATGGGAGGATGGGAAGGAGGAAGGGAGGGGTGGAGTAGGAGGGAGGGAGTGGAGGTGTGGTGGGATGGGAGGAAGGGAGTGTAGGATGGGAAAGACTAGAGTATGGTTTGGGAGTCAGAGGGATTTTGAGAGGGAGGGAGTGTGGGAGGGAAGTGTGATGGAAGTAGGAAGTGTGATTGGGAGGGAGAGTGATAGGTAGTATGGGAGGGATTTAGAGAGGGAGAGAGTGTGAGAGGGAGGCAAAGTAGTGTAGGTGGAACATTTTTGGGGATGGACAGAGAGAGTGCAAGGAGGATGGAAAGTAGGGATTTAGTGATGGAGAGAAGGAAAGTGGGCAGGACTAAGGGAATGCTGGAAACAGGGTGGGTAGGATGAGAGTGAGAGTGTGGGAGTAATGGAGAGTCAGGATTTAGTAATGGAGGTAGTGTGGTAGGGAGAATTTTAGGGATGGAGAGTGCATTAGGAAGAAAGTAGGCAGGAGAAAGTAGGGATGAAGTGTTGGAGGATGGATGAATGGATAGCAGAAAGGAAAGTCTGATAATGAATGTAATTTTTTATTTACTAGGATAAAAACATCAGTAACATTACTTGTGAGAAAACTGTCTGTGGCCAGCTGTATCTCACAGTGTATTGTAAGCAGGGGTGTATCTAGGGGTCCGAGTGCCCCTGGCAAAGTAAGGGGCTGGCGCCCCCCCCCCCCCCCCACCCACCCACCCACACACACATTTGGAATAAGGTGAAAGTATTGGAAATGGGGCACGTACTTGTGGGAGAAAGGCGTGGACACAATAGTACTTCCAAATCAAATTATGCCACACAGTAATGTCCCTTATTCGCATTACACCGCACAGTAGTGTCTCGTATTCACGTTACACCATCCCTCCCCTCAACCCACCTTTCCCACAGCCTGACCTTAACCAGCCCCCCCCCGGCCAAAAGCCTCTTCAGTGGTGCCTAACCCTAACCCACCCTTCCTAATCTCCCTCCCTGCAGCCTATCCCTAGCCCTTCCGCCCTCGCAGCCTAACCCTCCCACGTGGCTTGCCAGTGGAGACTTTGGCACCAACTCGATCCGGATTTTGGCATTCTGCATCGCTATCTATGTTGGGATGCCAGCATCAGCATTCCGAGCAGTTTCGGGATGCTTGCGTCAGCTTTCCGACCGCCATGATGCCAAACGCCAGCATCTTGACTGCATCCTGAATGAAATGCTAATGAGCTGCTGTGAGATGAGCCTCAAATGGACCCAGCCATTAACCAAACACCATTAGTTGGATGGTAGAAGAACTTCCTGTTAGAAGAAACATCAGGGTGCCATCACTTCCAAGATAAAAATTATCAATTATACAATTAACTGATATACATTTCCTTGAACATGGCCTTGAAATAGGTAAGATATGTATTTTCTTTATTACACTCAACAAGTTAAAGTTTTCACTTACTTACTACTTACTTACATCTAACATGCATGAAAATCGTGTAGATTTCCAGGTACTACAGTCCCTTCTCCCAAACACTGACACTTTTTTATTATCTTCGGGGGTCATTCCGAGTTGTTCGCTCGCAAGCTGCTTTTAGCAGATTTGCTCACGCTAAGTCGCCGCCTACTGGGAGTGAATCTTAGCTTCTTAAAATTGCGAACGACGTATTCGCAATATTGCGATTAGACCTCTCTTAGCAGTTTCTGAGTAGCTCCAGACTTACTCGGCATCTGCGATCAGTTCAGTGCTTGTCGTTCCTGGTTTGACGTCACAAACACACCCAGCGTTCGTCCAGACACTCCTCCGTTTCTCCAGCCACTCCCGCGTTCTTCCCAGAAACGGTAGCGTTTTTTCGCACACACCCATAAAACGGCCAGTTTCCGCCCAGAAACACCCACTTCCTGTCAATCAAATTACGAACACCAGAACGATGAAAAAGCCGTGAGTAAAATTCCTAACTGCATAGCAAATTTACTTGGCGCAGTCGCAGTGCGAACATTGCGCATGCGCACTAAGCGGAAAAACGCTGCGATGCGAAGAAATTTACAGAGCGAACAACTCGGAATGACCCCCTTCAGTAACAAATAGATCTATAGCACTGTGCTATATAACAATTGCTGTGTACCTGGTGAGAGACTGTTACTGCAGGCGCGGTGCCGGTGTCCGTCAGCACCGCATACCGCACTGCACTAGTGATAAGACTAGTGTCCAGCAGCACCGCACTTGTAATCAGACTCACAATGAACTACAGTTCCCAGCAGCCCTTGCTGCCGGGAGCTCCCAGCAACAAGGGCTGCTGGGAGCTGTAGTTTATTTTGAGTCTGATTACAAGTGCTGTGCTGCCGGACACCCGCGCCACTCCAGCAGTAACAGACTCTCACAGCAGGTACAGTTTGATAGTACTGCTTTTCTATCCTTTGGCCACGGGTGGCACAGCCAGGCGGCGCCCCCTCCTTGCCTGGCGCCCCTGACGAGTGCCATCCTGGCCAATAGGTAGATACACCCCTGATTGTAAGCTAATATTAACTAATAAAATGTTACATGGAAATAACGGGATCAGTATGATTTACCTTAATCAAAATCTCAACGGTCAAAATACAGGCAACTGTACAAGAAAAAGACAATTTTTTTCAGTATAAGCGCCACAATGTAAAAATATTGTTTTATGCGATTTTTTCATTTTATATATAGAGCTGTCCTTATCCCATCCTCTATTCTGATGGGATAAGGACGGCTCTATATATAAAATGAAAAAATCGCATAAAACAATATTACACATTGTATGTTTGCTTTATTCTGTTTTCATATAAAACTGCTGGATATTAACTACATCAATTGAGAACTTCCGTTAAGCAATTGAGGATCAACATATCAAACATCTCCAAGGAACGAATATGTTATATCTATTTTATTTTTACACTGTGGCGCTTATACTGAAAAAAAAATTTATTTTTCTTGTACAATTTCTGTTTCTGTGGGGTGTGGTGGCATCCTGCCAGACAATTTACATCGGTTAAAGCTGCCTTGCGCACATTTCAGTACTCTAAACTTTTTGTTTCCAAAATACAGGCAACAATTTCCGATTGTCAAAATACCAACAAGATCAAAATACAGTCATGGTCAAAGTACAGACATTAAAAATGTCGACATGGTCAAAATACCGACATTTAAAATGTCGACAGGTCAAAAAGTAAACACGTTTTCCACATTTTTTGGGTGTGTATGTCGACAAAGGTGTACCACGTTCCCTGGTACACCTATGTCATAAGTGGACATGGCACACGGCCCACGTCCACTCGCATGGGTTGCTATGCTCGCCATGTTTCGGTTACGGTGCCTTGCTGCGCTCGGCATACTATTATATTCCCCCTCCACATCCACCGGGATGGTAAAGTATGAATAAGTCGGTTTCAATGAGAAAAATACTGAAAAACTCATGTCGACTTTCTGACCTGTCGACATTTTAAATGTCGGTATTTTGACCGTGTCAACATTTTTAATGTCTGTATTTTGACCAAGGAGGTTATTCCGAGTTGATCGTAGCTGTGCTAAATTTAGCACAGCTGCAATCTACTTCCCTGACATGCAGGGGGACACCCAGCACAGGGCTAGCCCACCCCGCATATCAGTCCAGCCCCCCCTCGTAGAAGTGCAAAGGCATCACACAGCGGTGATGCCTTTGCACTTCAAGAGAAGCTTTAGCGTGCTGGCCGGGAGCTACTCATCGCTCCCAAGCCCGCAGCGGCTGTGTGTGTCGTCACACAGCTGCTGCAGCCCGCCCCTCGTTCGGTCAGGCCACACCTGTGTTGGCAAGACCAAACCCACGAAACAGCGGCCAAACGTCGCCGTTCCGCCCCTCTCCCGCCCAGCGATCGCCTCTGCCTGTCAATCAGGCAGAGGTGATCGCATCCCTGCTACGGCCTTCGGCCATCTGGCATGCTCCGGCACACTACGGCACCGGCGCATGCGCACTACAGACTCGTTCGCTCTGCTGCGTTAAAACGCAGTGAGTGAACGGGTCAGAATGACCCCCCATGTTGGTATTTTGACCATCGGTCAATGGTTGGCGTTATTTTGACCCTCAGGATTTTGATTGTAGGTAAATTGACTGCATCCGGAAAATAACATTGGATGGGCACACCTCCCATCACAATATGGGCCATTTTAAAAGATGCTTTGCATTCCAAAGCTTAGTAAATTCGCAAAAAACAGTCCCTATAAGTTTTGTGGCCAAAAACAAGGGGTCTGCAGTAGATATCAGCAGTGCTGAAAGTAGGGTGGTATAGGGTGGTACGGAGTACCATTAAGAATTATGGTGGTGGTATGCAGTACAACTAGCCCACCTCTGAGGCATAATTTATAAGTGCCATTTTTGTGTGTGGGACATAAAATGGTGTCAGTGACATTACTGTGTGTGGCATAATATGTAATAGGCATTATGGTGTGCAGTATAATATGTAAGGCATTACGGTGTGTGACATAATGTGTAATGGGCATTACAGTGTGTGGCATGATGTGTAATGGGTGTTATGGTGTCTGGCATAATGTGTAATGGGCATTACAGTGCATGGCATAATGTGTAATAAGCATTACGGTGTGTCATAATGTGCAATAAATAATGTGTAATGGGCATTACAGTGTTTGGCATAATGTGTAAGGGGCATTACGGTATGGGGCATAATGTGGCCATGCCCCTATTGTCATGTAGCCACTCCTCTAGTTCCATGTGACCACAACCCCTCATGAAATGTGACCATGCTTATTTTTACTATCAGTCCACTAAGAAATAATTTCTACTTGCACCACTGGATATCAGCAATATTTGTTTTGGTCCCCTGTAGATGCATTCAGGGAATACATAGGGCAGACTTAATGATGTCCAAGTTGGTTAGAGGTGTGGCTTTCCAGCCGAACTCAGATGATTTTTAAAGCGGCAATCATTTACAAGGCATCGTTTTGCCCATAATATGTTAAGATACCAGTAATATTCATTGTAAAAGAGGCCCCTAAAGAACACTGAGGTTTTTCTTTTCCAAAATCCTAAAACAGAATCAGTAAACAAAATGTGCAGCTTTTCATAGTAAATATCTGTCTCCATATTTGTGCAACAGTTACAGCCTCCTAACAGTTTCTCCTAGAGACATTTTTTTTATAAAAAAAAATAAATTCCACCAAAAAGCACTGAATATCTCTATGCGCTTCTTTCACTATATAGGCCTTAGGCTACGGCCACACATAGCGGCCAAGCGGGTCCCGCTGAACAGGATCTGCTTTGCTGGGAGGGGGTTTTATGTGCACACGGATCCTGTTCTGTGGGATCCCGCAGAAAAAGATCTGGCCAGTGACACACGGGATTTCAATAACACACAGCCGCACTGTGTGAACACATACATTGAAATGTATGTGTTCACATTGAAATCTCATCATCCTGCCATCCGGCGGTGACGGGACTACTGCACATGTGTGGGCGCCTGCATAGACAACCATGTGCAGTCTCCTTCCAGCAAAGCAGGTCCTGTTCAGCTTGGCCGTTATATGTGGCCGTAGCCTAAAAATGCATTTGATAAGATAGGACTTTGTCAGCATTGCATTTTGTCAGCCGGCCTTAAACACAACTGACTCATCTGCATATGGAGTCAATTTCGTAACATGTTACTTGTTTGAAAGGAGTCCGCAACTTGCAACATTGGGGGTAATTCAGAGTTGATCGTAGATGTGCTAAATTTAGCACATCTATGATCAGTTACTCTGACATGCGGGGGGACGCCCAGCACAGGGCTAGTCCGCCCCGCATGTCAAGCCTTACCTTTCCACACAGGTACAAAAGCTTTGCACGGCAGCGATGCTTTTGCATCTAGTGAGTAGTTCCCTGCCAGCGCAGCTCCTGCGCACTGGCAGGGAGCTACTGGCCGTGTCCAGGGTCGCAGTGGCTGCGTGTGGCATTACGCCTCTGTTGTCCGACCACGCCCTGCCAACGGCATTCTAACGCCAGTGACACGCCCCCTCCCGCTCTGCGAATGCCTCTGCCTGTCAAGCAGGCAGAGGCGATTGGAGCCCAGAGATGCTCATAGCATCTCACTTTGTTTTCTGGGTGTCCTGAGTCTTACAAAATGCAATACTTGCAAATTCCACATCATATCTTTTAGTTGGCTTCCCAATATTTGATCCTACAGAAGACCTTTTCTGTTGCAGAATGTCCACGCTGGTAGCTTCTGGTTTAGACAGATATCCAGCTGCTGGCATATCCAGTGACACATACTTGTTCTGGGTATCAACTTCCAGCATTTCTGTAACTTGTGCTGTTTTTCTTTTTGAATGTGACATCTCTTGAGGTGCTTTACATTTTGTTTTCTCTTTGACCACATTTCATTAGGCGTTTTGGGGTTCATTCCGACCCGATCGCACGCTGCAGTTTTTTGCAGCCATGCAATCGGGTCCAGAATGCGCATGCGCTGCGGACGCAATGCACAGGTGCGTTGCTGCACGGCAATGGGGAACGCCAGGCAGCGATTGTTCTAATGAAGATTTCGATAGCAGCGGCGATCGCAAGGTGACTGAAAGCAGGAAGGCGTTCCGGGGTGGCAATGGACCATTTTCTGGGAGTAAAGAGGAAAACGCAGGTGTGTCCAGGTGTTTGCAGGGCGGGTGTCTGACATCAATTCTGGGACCTGACAGGCTGAAGTGATCAGTTCAGAGCTACTCAGAAACTGCGCAAAATGTTTTCGTACAGCTCCACTGCACAAGCATTTGCACACTTGTACAGCTAAAATACACTCCCCCATAAGCGGCGACTATCTGATCGCACGCGCTGAAAAAAGTTTTTGATATAAGCTGTTCTGGACACGACTTCCACCCAAAATGGCTTGTCTAGGCGACAACCTTCAGCATATGTCTTGCTTACTCCACTAGTGTGCAGTTTGCTCATTCACTGACACTGTTTTGCTCAGGAACATAGGCAAAGGTGAATTGATGCTCTACTCCATAAATTCTCAAGAAGAATCCGACCTCTGTTTAGCTATTCTCCACCTTTATCAGATCTCAGGGTCTAGAGTCAGTGATCGTTTGATTATCTACAAGGGGTTTTGGTATCCATCCCAGAGTCGATCTGTCTAGGGCTGGGGGAAGTTTTCCCGCCTAAACTACTTCCAGGAATCTGCCATGGGACCCAGCTCACCATCTCTAGCCTGGATTTGAGATACAGAGCTAGGCAGCCCAGATCCACGACCAGGGTTTCCTGCTCACTGAAGGGGAGCCCTATGGAGCTCCAGGAAAACAATCAGCTTGTTGGGAAGCTTATTTTCCCTGTTAACTTTCCATGCAGCTACCACATTGGAGGTTACCTGGAAAGGTATTTCAGTTTTGTGGGAGAGGACTGGGGGATTCCAGCAGCCTGCACAGAGTCCTGGATTCCCCTCCTGGGACCCAAACAACCAAGTATGTGCATTTTTACACTAAATACATTTAAATACACTGTACAAGTTTCTTTAAATATACACTGAGCCTGTGCCCTGCAGCAGGCTCTAACCATCTAAGAATCCCACAGCCTCAGTGGCCATTTTGGTACAGTTAGTGAAGCCTCCCTGGAGGAGCAATATGAAGTCTACCCATCTTCAACTGCCACGGCCTTGTTATTTTTGTGATATTACTGGGTTTTAAATGAACACTACAATTAATGTACCTTTTTGAAACAACTGCACTGTGCAACACTGTATATTTACTGAATTTCCATCCACTAAGGACTATACGCCTAATTCAGACCTGTTTGCTCACTAGGTTTTATTTGCAATCCTGCATTCACATAGTCGCCACCCGTAGGGGAGTGTATTTTCGCTTTGCAAGTGTGCGAACGCATGTGTAGCAGAGCGGTACAAACAGATTTTGTGCAGTCTCTAAGTAGCCCCGGACTTACTCAGCCGCTGCGAACACTTCAGCCTGTCCGGGACCGGAATTGATGTCAGGAACCCTCCCTGAAACGCATGGACACGCCTGCGTTTTTGCAACCACTCCCAGAAAATGGTCAGTCTACACCCACAAATGGCTTCTTCCTGTCAATCTCCTTGCGAACGCCCATGCGATTGGATTCTTCGCACAAACCCATCGCTGAGCGGTGATCCGCTTTGTACCTGTGCAACGCGCCTGCGCATTGCGGTGCATATGCATGCACAGTTTAGACATGATCGCCCCCTGTACGAATATGCAGCCTAGCGATCAGGTCTGAATTAGGCCCTTTGACTATAAAATTGATCTAGTACCAGATTCCACTGAATATTACAATATATCTATTATTGTAGGATGTTAATCTACATGTCTATGGACTCTGTGATTTCAGAGAAAAGTGGACAATAGAATCTGAATGCAAAATATAAGAAACTTCTTTTTATCTCTTTCCAGCATGGGAAACATCACCATAGAATTCAGGTGTAAATGGGCATATTTAGTAATATTGGGGGTCATTCCGAGTTGATCGTAGCTGTGCTAAGTTTAGCACAGCTACGATCGATAACTTAGACATGAGGGGGGACACCCATCACAGGGATAGTCCGTCCCGCATGTCAGTGCCGCCCCCCACCCCCCCGCACAAATACAAAAGCATCGCGCAGAGGCGATGCCTTTGTATTTGAGGAGTAACTCCCGGCCAGCGCAGCTCCTGAGGCTGGCCGGGAGCTGCTCGTCGCTCCCATTGGCTGCAGTGGCTGCGTGAGATGTCACGCAGCCGCCACCGCCCCCCCCCCCCCAACGGTCCGGCCACGCCTGCGTTGGCCGGACTGCTCCCTCTAAACGGCGGCTTAACGCCGCCGTTCAGCTCCCTCCCGCCTAGCGACCGCCTTTGTCTCAGAGGTGATTGCTAGGTAACGTATGCTGCCATGCGTCGGCGCACTGCAGTGCCAGCGCATGCGCAGTTCCGACCTGATAGCTGCGCTGCGACAAACTGCAGCTAGCGATCGGGTCGGAATGACCCCCTTAGAACGAACTTTAACTCTGTCCTCACCTTAACTCTTCTTACTCGTATTCAATCATTTATCAAAAACCTCTCCAGGTAAGAGACCAAAACAGCCTACCCTATAAAATACTACTCTGATTGATCAGATTTATATCAGGCATACCTGAAAGTCAATGTAAATAATTCCATGTAATTGTTGTTATCTAGACCTGCAAGGATAACAACACACATTTGTAGATAGGAGAGCAAAGCAATGCCTTTGTATTTGAGGAGTAACTCCCGGCCAGCGCAGTTCCTGCGGCTGGCCGGGAGTTGCTCGTCGCTCCCGCTGGCCGCAGAGGCTGCGTGACACGTCACGCAGCCATCGTGCCACGCCCCCCCAACAGTCCGGCCACGCCTGCGTTGGCTGGACCGCTCCCCCTAAACGGCGGCTTAACGCCGCCGTTCAGTCCCCTCCCGCCTAGCGACCGCCTCTGTCTCAGAGGCGATCGCTAGGTAACGAAAGCTGCCATGCGCCGGCGCATGCGCAGTTCCGACCCGATCGCTGAGCTGTGACAAACTGCAGCGAGCGATCGGGTCGGAATGACCCCCATTATTTCCACTAACACTCCTTTGCTTTATTTTAGTTTCACTGAAATGTACTGTATTAAAGGGCTTTTGGAGGAATTTTTCTTTTTTTTTTTTTTATTAAGCAGATTGCATTTCCCATGCTTGTAATGGGAAACGCGATCTGGACGAATTTACAAAAAATGCTGGAGGGAGCCCTTTGATAACGCTATTCTGAATTAGCGTTATCCACAGTCCCCTCCAATTCCTGACTCCATTCTCCACTCTGATAGGCAGAGCAGAGTTGGGAACCGACTCCTGTGTCTAAAAAGGTTTTTTGTTATTTTTTTTTATGTATTTACTTGCATCTCCTACCCTGGTAAGGTGATCGGTGTCCTTGGTGAGCTCCTCTGTTCCTCCGGTCTTCAAATAACCAGCTTCCTATACTGTGACCCTGGACATCTGATGTTTGCTGGAAGCCGACATCTCAATTTACAGCAGACAACAGATGATGGGGTCATGGAACTGGAAGCCGGCGATTAGATGACTGGAGTTGAGGAGGTACACACCGGCTAAAGTGCAAGGATGGGGTGGGAGGGCGGGGGATTACTTGAGGCAGCACACACTCTGTGTATTTTTGGTGAAAATAATTCCAAGAAGTCTGCGGAGTGGATTTGTAGGGACAGAGCTTTCTTGCAAGCGCTGTCCCCGCATGTGATAATTGATACATCCCTGTGATGTATTCAGTTATCGCATTGCAGATTGGGGTGGTGTTATCACATCCCACCCTCATCTGAGATGCGGATTGTGATAAATCTGCCCCATAGTACCATACCTCGCGTTCCCAGTGAAATTATTATCAAATAGATCTTTTGTTTGGCCCCTAATGTATAATAAAAGTGAGACCCAATTCTGATTAACATACTATAGCTGCTAGTCTATTCAAAAACAGCTTGTTACACAATACACACAAAGACAGTCTTACAATACAGATATCCAGCTATATGCACACATAGACATAGAAGACTAATAGTTTCTTTAGGACAAGAATCAATACTGTTACACCTCATTTGGGTCTACAATCAATATACACCTGTATGCTATCAATACTTAAATATGATACCTCTCCGGTATAAATAACACATTAAGGGGCATATGAACTAAAAATCGCGGGGATAATCGTTTTCTACATTAAGCTCGCTACTGTATTTACTAAATATAACTAATTCCCACCCGTCCTATTCGCTCTGCTAATGCACGCCATCTCTCCTGCCAACTGATTACCTCCCCCCATTCCTACCTACAAGATTTTGCACGTGCTGCTCCCTATCTCTGGAATGCTCTACTCCCCATCCAACTCTCCACCTCTCTACAAAACTTCAAACGGGCTCTCAAGACCCACTTCTTCACCAAACCCAGCCAACTCTCCTCCTAACCCTCTTGTCTATGCTCACTGTCTACCCCTTCTGTGTCACCCCGGTCTGTTAGCCCCTCACCTTTTAGAGTGTATGCTCGCAAGAGCAGGGCCTTCTTTCCTCATGTACCTTTCCTTTTCTTACTTACACAATCTTATACTCCTTACTCCCCTTGATGGCACCTAACCCCGGGTTTTCTATACCTGTCCTATATTGTCTTGAACTGTAAGTGCTGTTTTCTTGTTTGCTCATTTGATTATGTACTGTGTAATGGGCGCTGCGGATCCCTTGTGGCACCATATAAATAAAGGATAATGATAATAATAACTCTCAGGTATAATGGTAGCGGAAACTGGTGTCCATGCGAGTTACATCCCCAGCATATTGGAGAAGTCTCTTACATTTTTGGTTTAATGGCCAATTTAACCAAAGATATTGCACATTAATTAGACCCTATCAGCGCTCTACATTCTTTTTATATTTTTGACATTTACTAGAGACATTATCTAAAAAGCCAAGAAGGATTTTAATACCCATAGAATTTAATTAGGTTAATGGCAAAAAGTCCACTAGCAGGTGGATATAGTCTTTATATCATATGCATAGAACACATACAAGTATTCACTAAAGAACAAATGCATATAGCACAAAATAATACAAAGATATTGTAAATATATGTCTTAAACAAATAACACACTTCTTAAATAACACACTGCTACGTCACCTGAAGCATTTAAACCTCAGATATTCTATAAAAAATGTCAGGTTTGTCTAAAACGTCTTTTTAAAAATACAAAAGTAATGATTCAACTTTTCATCTTAATTGTTGCTGATTAATATGACATAATCAGTATTTCGGGCTTGACATCAGGTGAAAATGTTGCATGCCATGGTTCGCTAAGGTGGTCATTTTGCACAGGTATATTGGTGCAATTTTGAAGCTCCTAGCCTTAGAATACATGTGAAAAGATAGTGAATAGAAAGTAAAATATGCAACAGTGAACCCACTATATATTTAATAAGAACGTATTTACTTAGTATTATGTGTCAGCGCCTACCTCTTCTCATCAATAAGGAAAATGTTATTTGCTAATCAAATAGCCATACCTTTGTGGTTCATTTAGAGCAGAAATCCTTTTAGAATGGAATGTTAATGTTATTTCTGAGTTATTTGCAGGAACACAAAGGAGCTATAAAAACGAAATGGGTATGTTCAGTTCATCAGATGTCTCCTTTATGCGAGAGCTTTTGTGTGATGCTTGCAGAACTGATTGGGAAATTCCTACTTCCACCACATATATAATGTATTATACAACTTTATGTCAGAGACAATTCTGTAATATATACATCGTCTTTATAGTCTGATAATCCACTATATGATTACAAGTTTATGATGATGACTTCAGCTTTTATAGGATGGCTTTGAAATCTTCATTGTAGTTATTCTTAGTTAAGTGATTATTTTGTATTCAATTCTAATGTATTTTTTTCCCCAAGTGCAGTGTAGTTTATATGGTTTCTTGGCCTTACATGATTATGTATCTCTTTGTAGACATATAATATGTACAATTGAGTTTAAACAAGAAAATATTGTAAGTTAACTGTAAAGCTGGGTGCTCACTATTTTGGGCGATGATGTGAGCCACGATTTATTGCAATGACTATGGTATAGGGGATAATTCAGAGTTGATTGCAGCAGCAAATTTGTTAGCAGTTGTGCAAAACCATGTGCACTGCAGGGGGGCAGATATAACATTTGCAGAGAGAGTTAGATTTGGGTGGGTTATTTTGTTTCTGTGCAGGGTAAATACTGGCTGCTTTATTTTGACACTGCAATTTAGATTTCAGTTTAAACACACCCCACCCAAATCTAACTCTCTCTGAACATGTTATATCTGCTCCACCTGCAGTGCACATGGTTTTGCCCAACTGCTAACAAATTTGCTGCTGTGATCAACTCTGAATTAGGCCCATAGTGTGTACCCACATATCCATCCAAGTCATTGATGAATTAGGTGGTAGCATCATCCCAATGGATGTTCTGAACATCCATTGGGATGATTCCGCAACACAGTATTATTACATGATGCAGTGTTGTGTAGTGTGTACAGTGATGCAATATATCATTATATTGCATTCGTGCATTCTGGGTCGCACTGTTTAGGTGTGTATCCAGTTCAAGTGCAGCTCAAAAAGCAAGGCTGGGGTAATTAGCGGAGAGCCTTTCCAGATGGTACCTGCTGGCCCTCAGGTTAGACATGGTATTGGATAGACAGGGTAGACAATTTTGAAAACAGTATAAAACAATATTAATCTGACAAATATGAATTTCACATGTTTGGGTTGAGACTCAGATTGGTTTAAAATTTCTCACTGTGTTCAGATATAAAAAGGATGCAAAATGTAATTTTCAAATGATTGGCAAGATGCAGCAAGCGGAAATATGGGGGCAAACCTCCCGAAAATGCAGTTTCCAGAGGTCTGGCCAGGTACTGCATATGTACAAAGCCCCAGAATGCGATAGATAGGGGCTTGGATGTGGTGGACAATGCCATCTTCAGATGGCATTGTCCTATAGACGCCTATGGGCATCTATCACGCTTCCCCCTCTGAGTTGGAGCTCTACCAGAATCCCCATGGCGCATGTCACTTGACGAATGCGCAGATAAGACTCCGGGTCTTAAACCCAGAAGTCCTATCATTGCAAAAAGCATAAGGCGTGTGTCAAGATGCTTGCTGCATCCCGTCTGATGTCAGAATTGCGCAAGTAGACAAGTTGAGATCAAGAATCAAGAATCCACACTACCAGATTCCACTTCATTTCTATTTAGCTCAAACAGCAGTATCCCTGGTATACAGGGAGTTTAAAGACTATGGAGACTATTTACTAATATGCAGCTATAGTAAATATGCAGCAATAGAAAATGTACTACTGCCTCAATATACTAACAGTGATGCATAGCTCACCAATGATACTGGCTGGCAGAAGTAAGGGTACTCATACCAGTTCATCAGACAATCTTGGGGCCTCCTTTGCATGTACGAGCCAGGCAGCTTTGGAACTGGCTTCCAGTCCCACAATAGTGAACAACAAATTAATGGTGTATGAATAATAATTTAAAAAAAAACTAAAATAGAAATGGGCTCATAACAGAGCACATGTCCCTGCAAGCACCTGTTAATTTGCCCTGATAAAACATTTCTTATTGACAAATTATTTTGCCAATAACAGTGAAACATATCTGGGCAACAGTGTGCCTCAGTTGCAAATGCACCTCTGTACATACGGAATATGGAAGCATGTGCATTGTGCAGTGCAACTTAGACACGTGCCGAAAAAAAACAAATCACTCCACTGTGTACAATATCGCCGCTGCTTCGACCTAGAATCAGGCCCCTGCTAGAGAAATATTGTTATGTTTTGTGTTGTACAGATCTAGAGATACATGGGTCTCAAAAATATAGCTGTAATACTTTTTGCCACCATTTGCTCGGGCAACAAAATGCTCCTGAGATCTAAATCAGGAGCTTTGTTGCTCTTTAGAGTCATTTCCAGTCATCATAAAATAAACAGCTGAAAATGATATGATTTTTATGTTCTCTTTACCATTTGTCACCCTCCAACTGTATTCAGTGTACTGTAAGTGTGCTACTTTAAAGAGATATGCATATTAGTGATGAGCGGGTTCGGTTCCTCGGAATCCGAACCCCCCCGAACTTCAGCCTTTTTACACGGGTCCGAGGCAGACTCGGATCTTCCCGCCTTGCTCGGTTAACCCGAGCGCGCCCGAACGTCATCATCCCGCTGTCGGATTCTCGCGAGGCTCGGATTCTATCGCGAGACTCGGATTCTATATAAGGAGCCGCGCGTCGCCGCCATTTTCACACGTGCATTGAGATTGATAGGGAGAGGACGTGGCTGGCGTCCTCTCCGTTTAGAATAGAAATAGATAGAGAGTGAGAGTGAGACACTTGATTTACTGGAGCTTAGGAGTACTCAGAGAGTGCAGAGTTTACTAGTGACTGACCAGTGACAACCAGTGCAGTTTTATTATTATTTAATATAATCCGTTCTCTGCCTGAAAAAAAACGATACACAGTGACACAGTATACCATATCTGTGCTCAGCCTCAGTGTGCTGCATCATCTATGTATATCTGACTGTGCTGAGTGCTCACTGCTCACACAGCTTAATTGTGGGGGAGACTGGGGAGCAGTTATAGCAGGAGTACATTAACAGTGCACACTTTTTCTGCCAGAGTGCCACTGCCAGTGTGACTGACCAGTGACCACTGACCACCAGTATATTGTGATTGTCTGCCTGAAAAAGTTAAACACTCGTCGTGTGGTGTTTTTATTCTATAAACGCATTCTGCTGACAGTGTCCAGCAGGTCCGTCATTATATAATATATACCTGTCCTGCAGTAGTGATATATATATATATTTTATATCATTATCATCCAGTCTATATTAGCAGCAGACGCAGTACGGTAGTCCACGGCTGTAGCTACCTCTGTGTCGGCAGTCGCTCGTCCATCCATAATTGTATACCACCTACCTGTGGTGTTTTTTTTTTTTTTTCTATCTTCTTGATACTAGTAGCTTACTTTAGGAGTCTGCAGTGCTGACAGTGTCCAGCAGGTCCGTCATTATATAATATATACCTGTCCGGCTGCAGTAGTGATATATATATATTTTTTATATCATTATCATCCAGTCCAGAGCCGGCCCTAACCAATATGATGCCCTAGGCAAGATTTTGGCTGGTGCCCCCTAGCACCACCGCTGGTTCTTCCTCTGACCTTGCACCTCTTTCCCAGCACCATCACCCCTCACCCATAGCAGTCCTTGTACCCCCTATATTTTAAATAGGAACAGTTCGCACATTTGACGCACAGCCCAAAAAGGGGCATCTTCTTGCTGGTAAGGGGCATGGCCACACAATAGTAACCCCAATTCCAATTACGCCACACAGTACTGCAACTTTATTCACATTTTATCTTGCGATAGTGTCCATAATTCATATTACATCCCACAGTAGTATCACTTTACCTTATAAACATTACTCCTCACAGTAGAGCCCCTTATTCACATTACATCACACTGAATGCTCCTTATTCACATTACACCACACCTTATTGCTCTTTATTCACATTAGACAACACAGTAGTGCCCTTTATATTTGCAATGCCACATAGTAGAGCACCTTATACACATAATGCCACACATTAGTAATGCATTTATACACAATTCCACACAGTAATGCCCCTTACACAAATGAGACACATTAATGTCCTTATAAACATAATGCACCTTACACATTATGACAACCTTTATTAATGCCCTTTTACACATAATGTCCCTTACACATATGCCACACATTATTAATGCCCTTATACACATAATGACACACATAGTGCCCCCTACACATTTGCTACACATTATTAGTGCCCCTATACACATAATTACACACATACAGTAGTACCCTGTTACACATATACCGCACATTATTAATGCCCTTATACACATAATGACACACATAGTGGCCCTTTACACATATGTTGCACATTATTAATGCATTTTTACATGACACACATAATGCTCCTTACACATATTCTGAACACTACTGCACCATACCTCCCAACATGACCCTCTCCAGGAGGGACAGAATGCTCCGCTCCTGGACTTCTCTCAAAATGTATGCTTGCAATCACCTGTTCCGAGATACCTTTCTTATCCATTCACCTGTTCAAAACAGGTGATGGCAATCATAAATTAAGAGAAAAGTCCAGAAGCAGAGCATGTTGTCCCTCCTGGAGAGGGTCATGTTGGGAGGTATACTGCACAACCAACCCACTCACATGCACACAGCACTCACACTTCCACTAACACTGTGACCTCTGCCTCTGCTTGGATACAGATGTGTCCTCACAAATCTTGCATCAATGCTAACGTCGGGCACTTTTTTTTTATGAAAATGCATCTTATTTGCATTGCTATGTGGCTAGGATGCACAAGCAGCTTCTGCTGATTAAAGTGATATGCAGCATACCAATATACTGTGTGAGACTGTGGCTGTATCTGCATATGAAATGCTACATACAGAATATAGGCATGCCGCATATCATTTTAATCAGCAGAAGCTGATGATGCCCCTAGGCATATCAAATGCCCTAGGCAATTGCCTAGTTTGCCTATACCTATGGCCGGCTCTGATCCAGTCTATATTAGCAGCAGACGCAGTACGGTAGTCCACGGCTGTAGCTACCTCTGTGTCGGCAGTCGCTCGTCCATCCATAATTGTATACCACCTACCTGTGGTGTTTTTTTTTTTTTTCTATCTTCTTGATACTAGTAGCTTACTTTAGGAGTCTGCAGTGCTGACAGTGTCCAGCAGGTCCGTCATTATATAATATATACCTGTCCGGCTGCAGTAGTGATATATATATATTTTTTATATCATTATCATCCAGTCCAGAGCCGGCCCTAACCAATATGATGCCCTAGGCAAGATTTTGGCTGGTGCCCCCTAGCACCACCGCTGGTTCTTCCTCTGACCTTGCACCTCTTTCCCAGCACCATCACCCCTCACCCATAGCAGTCCTTGTACCCCCTATATTTTAAATAGGAACAGTTCGCACATTTGACGCACAGCCCAAAAAGGGGCATCTTCTTGCTGGTAAGGGGCATGGCCACACAATAGTAACCCCAATTCCAATTACGCCACACAGTACTGCAACTTTATTCACATTTTATC
The DNA here is from genome assembly GCF_028390025.1 of Pseudophryne corroboree. NCBI lineage: Eukaryota > Metazoa > Chordata > Amphibia > Anura > Myobatrachidae > Pseudophryne > Pseudophryne corroboree. The sequence continues at coordinate 164,720,427 of NC_086444.1, read as the reverse complement.
TTGCGATAGTGTCCATAATTCATATTACATCCCACAGTAGTATCACTTTACCTTATAAACATTACTCCTCACAGTAGAGCCCCTTATTCACATTACATCACACTGAATGCTCCTTATTCACATTACACCACACCTTATTGCTCTTTATTCACATTAGACAACACAGTAGTGCCCTTTATATTTGCAATGCCACATAGTAGAGCACCTTATACACATAATGCCACACATTAGTAATGCATTTATACACAATTCCACACAGTAATGCCCCTTACACAAATGAGACACATTAATGTCCTTATAAACATAATGCACCTTACACATTATGACAACCTTTATTAATGCCCTTTTACACATAATGTCCCTTACACATATGCCACACATTATTAATGCCCTTATACACATAATGACACACATAGTGCCCCCTACACATTTGCTACACATTATTAGTGCCCCTATACACATAATTACACACATACAGTAGTACCCTGTTACACATATACCGCACATTATTAATGCCCTTATACACATAATGACACACATAGTGGCCCTTTACACATATGTTGCACATTATTAATGCATTTTTACATGACACACATAATGCTCCTTACACATATTCTGAACACTACTGCACCATACCTCCCAACATGACCCTCTCCAGGAGGGACAGAATGCTCCGCTCCTGGACTTCTCTCAAAATGTATGCTTGCAATCACCTGTTCCGAGATACCTTTCTTATCCATTCACCTGTTCAAAACAGGTGATGGCAATCATAAATTAAGAGAAAAGTCCAGAAGCAGAGCATGTTGTCCCTCCTGGAGAGGGTCATGTTGGGAGGTATACTGCACAACCAACCCACTCACATGCACACAGCACTCACACTTCCACTAACACTGTGACCTCTGCCTCTGCTTGGATACAGATGTGTCCTCACAAATCTTGCATCAATGCTAACGTCGGGCACTTTTTTTTTATGAAAATGCATCTTATTTGCATTGCTATGTGGCTAGGATGCACAAGCAGCTTCTGCTGATTAAAGTGATATGCAGCATACCAATATACTGTGTGAGACTGTGGCTGTATCTGCATATGAAATGCTACATACAGAATATAGGCATGCCGCATATCATTTTAATCAGCAGAAGCTGATGATGCCCCTAGGCATATCAAATGCCCTAGGCAATTGCCTAGTTTGCCTATACCTATGGCCGGCTCTGATCCAGTCTATATAAGCAGCAGACGCAGTACGGTAGTCCACGGCTGTAGCTACCTCTGTGTCGGCAGTCGCTCGTCCATCCATAATTGTATACCACCTACCTGTTGTGTTTTTTTCTTCTACTATCTTCTTGATACTAGTAGCTTACTTTAGGAGTCTGCAGTGCTGACAGTGTCCAGCAGGTCCGTCATTATATAATATATACCTGTCCGGCTGCAGTAGTGATATATATATATTTTTTATATCATTATCATCCAGTCTATATTAGCAGCAGACGCAGTACGGTAGTCCACGGCTGTAGCTACCTCTGTGTCGGCAGTCGCTCGTCCATCCATAATTGTATACCACCTACCTGTGGTGTTTTTTTTTCTTTTCTATCTTCTTGATACTAGTAGCTTACTGTAGGAGTCTGCAGTGCTGACAGTGTCCAGCAGGTCCGTCATTATATAATATATACCTGTCCGGCTGCAGTAGTGATATATATATATTTTTTATATCATTATCATCCAGTCTATATTAGCAGCAGACGCAGTACGGTAGTCCACGGCTGTAGCTACCTCTGTGTCGGCAGTCGCTCGTCCATCCATAATTGTATACCACCTACCTGTTGTGTTTTTTTTTTTTCTATCTTCTTGATACTAGTAGCTTACTTTAGGAGTCTGCAGTGCTGACAGTGTCCAGCAGGTCCGTCATTATATAATATATACCTGTCCGGCTGCAGTAGTGATATATATATATTTTTTATATCATTATCATCCAGTCTATATTAGCAGCAGACGCAGTACGGTAGTCCACGGCTGTAGCTACCTCTGTGTCGGCAGTCGCTCGTCCATCCATAATTGTATACCACCTACCTGTTGTGTTTTTTTTTTCTATCTTCTTGATACTAGTAGCTTACTTTAGGAGTCTGCAGTGCTGACAGTGTCCAGCAGGTCCGTCATTATATAATATATACCTGTCCGGCTGCAGTAGTGATATATATATATTTTTTATATCATTATCATCCAGTCTATATTAGCAGCAGACGCAGTACGGTAGTCCACGGCTGTAGCTACCTCTGTGTCGGCAGTCGCTCGTCCATCCATAAGTATACTAGTATCCATCCATCTCCATTGTTTACCTGAGGTGCCTTTTAGTTGTGCCTATTAAAATATGGAGAACAAAAATGTTGAGGTTCCAAAAATAGGGAAAGATCAAGATCGACTTCCACCTCGTGCTGAAGCTGCTGCCACTAGTCATGGCCGAGACGATGAAATGCCATCAACGTCGTCTGCCAAGGCCGATGCCCAATGTCATAGTACAGAGCATGTAAAATCCAAAACACCAAATATCAGTAAAAAAAGGACTCAAAAATCTAAAATAAAATTGGCGGAGGAGAAGCGTAAACTTGCCAATATGCCATTTACCACACGGAGTGGCAAGGAACTGCTGAGGCCCTGGCCTATGTTCATGGCTAGTGGTTCAGCTTCACATGAGGATGGAAGCACTCAGCCTCTCGCTAGAAAAATGAAAAGACTCAAGCTGGCAAAGGCACAGCAAAGAACTGTGCGTTCTTCGAAATCACAAATCCACAAGGAGAGTCCAATTGTGTCGTTTGCGATGCCTGACCTTCCCAACACTGGACGTGAAGAGCATGCGCCTTCCACCATTTGCACGCCCCCTGCAAGTGCTGGAAGGAGCACCCGCAGTCCAGTTCCTGATAGTCAGATTGAAGATGTCAGTGTTGAAGTACACCAGGATGAGGAGGATATGGGTGTTGCTGGCGCTGGGGAGGAAATTGACCAGGAGGATTCTGATGGTGAGGTGGTTTGTTTAAGTCAGGCACCCGGGGAGACACCTGTTGTCCGTGGGAGGAATAGGGCCATTGACATGCCTGGTGAAAATACCAAAAAAATCAGCTCTTCGGTGTGGAAGTATTTCAACAGAAAAGCGGACAACATTTGTCAAGCCGTGTGTTGCCTTTGTCAAGCTGTAATAAGTAGGGGTAAGGACGTTAACCACCTCGGAACATCCTCCCTTATACGTCACCTGCAGCGCATTCATCATAAGTCAGTGACAAGTTCAAAAACTTTGGGCGACAGCGGAAGCAGTCCACTGACCAGTAAATCCCTTCCTCTTGTAACCAAGCTCACGCAAACCACCCCACCAACTCCCTCAGTGTCAATTTCCTCCTTCCCCAGGAATGCCAATAGTCCTGCAGGCCATGTCACTGGCAATTCTGACGAGTCCTCTCCTGCCTGGGATTCCTCCGATGCATCCTTGCGTGTAACGCCTACTGCTGCTGGCGCTGCTGTTGTTGCTGCTGGGAGTCGATGGTCATCCCAGAGGGGAAGTCGTAAGACCACTTTTACTACTTCCACCAAGCAATTGACTGTCCAACAGTCCTTTGCGAGGAAGATGAAATATCACAGCAGTCATCCTGCTGCAAAGCGGATAACTGAGGCCTTGGCATCCTGGGTGGTGAGAAACGTGGTTCCGGTATCCATCATTACTGCAGAGCCAACTAGAGACTTGTTGGAGGTACTGTGTCCCCGGTACCAAATACCATCTAGGTTCCATTTCTCTAGGCAGGCGATACCGAAAATGTACACAGACCTCAGAAAAAGACTCACCAGTGTTCTAAAAAATGCAGTTGTACCCAATGTCCACTTAACCACAGACATGTGGACAAGTGGAGCAGGGCAGGCTCAGGACTATATGACTGTGACAGCCCACTGGGTAGATGTATGGACTCCCGCCGCAAGAACAGCAGCGGCGGCACCAGTAGCAGCATCTCGCAAACGCCAACTCTTTCCTAGGCAGGCTACGCTTTGTATCACCGCTTTCCAGAATACGCACACAGCTGAAAACCTCTTACGGTAACTGAGGAAGATCATCGCGGAATGGCTTACCCCAATTGGACTCTCCTGTGGATTTGTGGCATCGGACAACGCCAGCAATATTGTGTGTGCATTAAATCTGGGCAAATTCCAGCACGTCCCATGTTCTGCACATACCTTGAATTTGGTGGTGCAGAATTATTTAAAAAACGAGAGGGGCGTGCAAGAGATGCTGTCGGTGGCCAGAAGAATTGCGGGACACTTTCGGCGTACAGGCACCACGTACAGAAGACTGGAGCACCACCAAAAACGCCTGAACCTGCCCTGCCATCATCTGAAGCAAGAAGTGGTAACGAGGTGGAATTCAACCCTCTATATGCTTCAGAGGTTGGAGGAGCAGCAAAAGGCCATTCAAGCCTATACAACTGAGCACGATATAGGAGGTGGAATGCACCAGTCTCAAGCGCAGTGGAGAATGATTTCAACGTTGTGCAAGGTTCTGCAACCTTTTGAACTTGCCACACGTGAAGTCAGTTCAGACACTGCCAGCCTGAGTCAGGTCATTCCCCTCATCAGGCTTTTGCAGAAGAAGCTGGAGACATTGAAGGAGGAGCTAACACAGAGCGATTCCGCTAGGCATGTGGGACTTGTGGATGGAGCCCTTAATTCGCTTAACAAGGATTCACGGGTGGTCAATCTGTTGAAATCAGAGCACTACATTTTGGCCACCGTGCTCGATCCTAGATTTAAAACCTACCTTGGATCTCTCTTTCCGGCAGACACAAGTCTGCTGGGGTTCAAAGAACTGCTGGTGAAAAAATTGTCAAGTCAAGCGGAACGCGACCTGTCAACATCTCCTCCTTCATATTCTCCCGCAACTGGGGGTGCGAGGAAAAGGCTCAGAATTCCGAGCCCACCCGCTGGCGGTGATGCAGGGCAGTCTGGAGCGACTGCTGATGCTGACATCTGGTCCGGACTGAAGGACCTGACAACGATTACGGACATGTCGTCTACTGTCACTGCATATGATTCTCTCCCCATTGAAAGAATGGTGGAGGATTATATGAGTGACCGCATCCAAGTAGGCACGTCAGACAGTCCGTACTTATACTGGCAGGAAAAAGAGGCAATTTGGAGGCCCTTGCACAAACTGGCTTTTATTCTACCTAAGTTGCCCTCCCACAAGTGTGTACTCCGAAAGAGTGTTTAGTGCCGCCGCTCACCTTGTCAGCAATCGGCGTACGAGGTTACATCCAGAAAATGTGGAGAAGATGATGTTCATTAAAATTAATTATAATCAATTCCTCCGTGGAGACATTCACCAGCAGCAATTGCCTCCACAAAGTACACAGGGAGCTTTGATGGTGGATTCCAGTGGGGACGAATTGATAATCTGTGAGGAGGGGGATGTACACGGTGATATATCGGAGGATGATGATGAGGTGGACATCTTGCCTCTGTAGAGCCAGTTTGTGCAAGGAGAGATTAATTGCTTCTTTTTTGGTGGGGGTCCAAACCAACCCGTCATTTCAGTCACAGTCGTGTGGCAGACCCTGTCACTGAAATGATGGGTTGGTTAAAGTGTGCATGTCCTGTTTATACAACATAAGGGTGGGTGGGACAATTCCATCTTGCACCTCTTTTTTCTTTCATTTTTCTTTGCGTCATGTGCTGTTTGGGGAGTAGTTTTTGGAAGGGCCATCCTGCGTGACACTGCAGTGCCACTCCTAGATGGGCCAGGTGTTTGTGTCGGCAACTTGGGTCGCTTATCTTAGTCACACAGCTACCTCATTGCGCATCTTTTTTTTCTTCTTTGCGTCATGTGCTGTTTGGGGAGTAGTTTTTTGAAGGGCCATCCTGCGTGACACTGCAGTGCCACTCCTAGATGGGCCAGGTGTTTGTGTCGGCCACTAGGGTCGCTTAGCTTAGTCACACAGCTACCTCATTGCGCCTCTTTTTTTCTTTGCGTCATGTGCTGTTTGGGGGGTGTTTTTTGGAAGGGCCATCCTGCCTGACACTGCAGTGCCACTCCTAGATGGGCCAGGTGTTTGTGTCGGCCACTAGGGTCGCTTATCTTAGTCACACAGCTACCTCATTGCGCATCTTTTTTTTCTTCTTTGCGTCATGTGCTGTTTGGGGAGTAGTTTTTGAAAGGGCCATCCTGCGTGACACTGCAGTGCCACTCCTAGATGGGTCAGGTGTTTGTGTCGGCCACTAGGGTCGCTTAGCTTAGTCACACAGCTACCTCATTGCGCCTCTTTTTTTCTTTGCGTCATGTGCTGTTTGGGGGGTGTTTTTTGGAAGGGCCATCCTGCGTGACACTGCAGTGCCACTCCTAGATGGGCCAGGTGTTTGTGTCGGCCACTAGGGTCGCTTAGCTTACTCACACAGCTACCTCATTGCGCCTCTTTTTTTTCTTCTTTGCGTCATGTGCTGTTTGGGGAGTAGTTTTTTGAAGGGCCATCCTGCGTGACACTGCAGTGCCACTCCTAGATGGGCCAGGTGTTTGTGTCGGCCACTTGGGTCGCTGAGCTTAGTCATCCAGCGACCTCGGTGCAAATTTTAGGACTAAAAATAATATTGTGAGGTGTGAGGTGTTCAGAATAGACTGAAAATGAGTGGAAATTATGGCTATTGAGGTTAATAATACTTTGGGATCAAAATGACCCCCAAATTCTATGATTTAAGCTGTTTTTTAGGGTTTTTTGAAAAAAACACCCGAATCCAAAACACACCCGAATCCGACAAAAAAAATTCGGTGAGGTTTTGCCAAAACGCGTTCGAACCCAAAACACGGCCGCGAAACCGAACCCAAAACACAAAACCCGAAAAATTTCCGGTGCTCATCACTAATGCATATACAAGTAAATAAATGAAATAAAAATCATTTAAAAAGTACAAGTACTTAAAAGTACAGCCGGAGGCTAGGGAGATTGACAGGAGATGCCTAGTCTTTGGCATTTGATCAGTATAGCTATACATTGACCTTAGGGTTCTATTCAGACCTGGACACAGCCGTGCATCTGTACGCAGTGGCTGTATCCAGAGGATCTGCTTACGCACAGTGACCGCAGTGCGCATGCGTGTCCATTCACTATGCGGCTGCCTCCCGGAAGGATCCCAGAAGGATGCGGTCGCACGGTGATTGACAGAGGCAGCCGTCGGGGGGTGTCAACCCAGAATTTTGCAGGCGTGGTGGACAAAATAGGGGCATATCAGAGGCATTTTTGGGGCAGCTGCGTTACATCACATGCAGACGTTCTGAGAATAAAAATGGCGCCGGACCGTCTGCCAGCACAGCCAGGCTGCTCAGGCGGGGGGTCAACCTTAAATCAATGCATCTGCAATTAACTTGCGGACACATTGTGATGCGACTCCACACAAATGCTGGCTGGTCTTGCCCTGTTCTGGGTGGCCCCCAGCATGTGAAAAGATGGATGCAGTTTTGCTGCAGGAAGCAAGATCTGTGTCCATCTCTGAATAACCCCCTTAATCTCCCATTAAGTGTTTGCTGACATATAGATATTTACTTATGCAGTATATTTTTTGTTGCAGAATGCCGACTTATATGCAACAAGATAAAGTCCTAGAAACATTGGTTGTGTTGTGTGTTTTTCCCCTGTGTCCACCCAGAATTTTAATGGCTTATAATCAAAGAGATACATCAAGAAGACCTGTGTGTTTAAAGGGACTATATGAAAATGAGTGTAATTTCATAACATCAAAGCAGGTTCCTCCCTCATTAATAGGTAAAACATTAACCAGGTGACACTTGAACCCTTTGAAGATGTCATGGAGGGACATAGAAGATTGCTTCAGATGACAAGTTTAAATCAACTGGTTTTTTCTCTTAACTTTTAGTGTTATTTATAGTGTCAGTAACTACACAAGAGAGAGCCAGTGCAACCAAGATGTCATCAAGAGGTAAAATGCTTTGAAATCCGCTGTCTGTTATCTTTAATAGTGTAATTAGGAGGTGCAGCGATACATTGCAAGACAAATGAGTCACAAGACCTCCCGCAGAACTCTTGTCCACGAGGCAGGTAGTGCATACAACATTCACTTGGCAGATTACCATTAAAATGAATACTAGTTATACAAAAGAAAGAAATAATACAGGCCCTGTAGTACTTTTTTTTTTTTTTTTTAATCATGTCGTTTTTTATTGAGAAGAAGAAGTATACAATTCAGCATAAAGTAAAATGACAGAAATATATACAATAAACATGTGGTTGGGAGGCCAGTATGAATACAAATGCATCAAATTTCTCCAAAGAAGTAATAGAAGGGGAAGAGCATAAAGCATATTAACGTTACATCTAGAGATTGAAAATATAAGTAGTAAGACATTTTTAGAGAAAAGAGAGATATAACATCAAGAAGAGGCGTGGGCTCGTAAGGTTCCGAGCTATAGGTGGAGACGATAAGTATTTAGCAAGACAGATAGGTAGAGCAAGTGGAAAGGGAGGAACTAGACAGAGAAATCGAGAGGTGAAGAAGAAAGAGGAAGAAAAAGAAGGAAGGGAGGTCCTCCTGTGGGTCGGGGGCCTGTTAAGTATGAAGGAAATGAGGGGATGAGTAAGAGAAAGAGAAGGGAAGAGAAAAAAATAAAAGGAAGAGAGGGGGAGGGGGGGGGGGGGTTAGGGGGGAATGACAATAGTTATAGATTGGAACCCGTACTTAGTTCAATCCTGGGAACCCCTCCCAGGATTGAACTAAGTACGGGTTCCAATCTATAACTATTGCCATGATGCCGGTGCCAGGGACGCCAGATAGAGTGGAATTTTTGTACTGTATTGCGTTGGAGGCTGGTAATAAATTCCATGTATGCGACAAACCAAATTCTTTTTATTAGCGCCTGACGGCTGGGAGCTTCGGGGCTCTTCCAATTATGTGCTATTTGATATTTGGCTGCGCAAGAGATAAAGAAGATCAGTTTTTTTGAGTCCCTAGAAATATAGTCGGGTGGGGTGCAAAGGAGAAGCACCCCAGATTACCGGGCAGGTCCACCAGATGTGATAAAATGTGCCCACTTGGCTGCAGTTCCTCCAGCATAGGTTGGAGGCATCAGGATAAATCCTGTGCAGCCGATCCGGTACCAAGTACCATCTCGTATATATTTTGTATGAGTTTTCGCGAATAGCCATGCTGATGGAGCATTGTGAGATTGCGGTGCAAATTGTGTTCCACCCCTCCTCCCCGAGGTGTTGTCCAAGATCCACCTCCCATACCAGCTCATGCGGTTCAAGGGGGGGAGATTTAGGGTTGAGGATGGATTTATAGAGAAGAGAAATAGCAACCCTAGGGTTATAAATGCAGAATCTCTCAAGAGGGGAGGGAACCAGTAATGGAAATTGTGAATGAAGAGAAGAAAGAAAGTGACGAATTTGTAGATATTGATAAAAAAGAGAATTGGGTAAATCATATGTGTTTTGTAAATCAGAGAATGATTTAATGGCGTGTGTCCCTGTGAAGTGGTGAATTCTAGTGACGCCTGCAGAAATCCAAGGGCGGGCCATTCTTTGGGAGAGCCCCGGGGGAAATGCTGAATTGTTCCAGATGGGGTTCAATGGGGAGGGATGAGTGGACAGTTTTAATTTATTATTCAGATTCTGCCAATGGCGAAGTGTCAATTCTATTGTGGGTGAAGGGTAATGAAATTGAGAGCATTGTTTTCTAGAGAGCCAAGGTAAATATGAAATTGATGGGACTCCCAAGAGATCACTTTCCAGGTCAACCCACCTTTTAGTGTGCTTTGGGACATGCCAGGCAACCATTTGGCTCGGCCTAGTTGCGTCGTAATAACGCTGGAGGATGGGGAGGCTTAGATCGCCATTCCGAGAATGTTTAGCTAAAATATCCTGTTGGATTCTTGGTTTTTTATGGTTCCAAATGAATTTACACAGAGAAGATTGGAGGGTAGTAAGAGTCTGGTGAGGGATCGAGATTGGAAGTGTCTGAAATAAGTATAGGAGTTTGGGGAGGGCATTCATTTTTATTGCGTTGATACATCCCACCCAGGAGAGTAAGTAAGATTCCCATTGATGGATATCTTTAAGGATAGAAGCGATAAGCAGGGGATAGTTAGCTCGGTAATGAGAACTGTAGGATTTAGTGATGGAAACCCCTAGATATTTAAGCGAATGTTTGCGCCATGAAAAATTAAAAAAAAATTGTAGTTGAGATTTTGTAAGTTTGGGGATGTGTAAGGAGAGGGCTTCAGATTTTGCCTGATTAATCTTGAAACCCGAGAGTTTGCCATATATGGATAGTTCTCGGAAGAGATTCCGAAGGGAGATAGATGGGTTTGTCAAGGTCAAAAGGATATCATCGGCAAAGAGGGAGATGGTATATTGGGCATGGTTGATACAGACCCCTGAGATGTCAGGGTTTGCTCGGATGCGATTTGCAAGGGGTTCAATGACAAGTGCGAATATAAGAGGAGATAGTGGACACCCATGTCGGGTTCCGTTTGAGATTTTGAAGGGGTCTGACAGCAAGCCGTTAGAATGTACCGATCACGAGGGGTTTTGGTATAAGGCCTGTATGGCCTGGAGAAATTTACCTTGAAAGCCAAAGCGCTGTAGGGTCTGCTGCATGAAAGGCCATGATACCCTGACGAGGCTTTCTCCACATCTAGAGCAAGTGCCAAGGACAGAATTTTATGAAGCTTAATGTGGTGGATGATATCGACAACGCGTCTAGTATTATCAAGTGCTTGTCTAGACGGGACGAATCCCACCTGGTCAGGGTGTATGAGCGAGGGAAGAATAGGGTTAAGTCTATTGGCCAATACTTTAGCAAAGATTTTCAAATCAGAGTTCAGAAGTGATATAGGCCGGTAGTTAAAAAGAAGTTGGGGGTCCTTATCGGGTTTTGGGATCACAGTAATAATATCCTTAGTTGTGTGGGAGTGGAAGGGAGACCCGTCTAGTATAAGATTAAATATTGATGTGAGCTGGGGAAGTAATGCGGGTTGAAAAGTTTTATAATAGGACATCGGAAAGCCGTCCGGGCCTGGGGCTTTGGACGGCTTCTGAGATTTGATAGCAAGGAAGATTTCTTTAAGGGTAATAGGTTTATCGAGGTCCGAAGAGGTATTTGAGTCGATACAGGGTAGGTCAGAGGATGTTAAGTAGTCAGAGGTCGTAGGATGGGCCGAATTCAAAGAAGATTAGGTGTCAGGTAGATTGTACAGCCGCTCGTAGTAAGTCTTAAAAAGAGAGTTAATAGTCGCTGGGTTGTACTGGAGGGAGCCACTGTCGTCCCTAATAGCCGGGATAGCGGTGTGCGCCTTCCGAGCTCTTAGTCTGCTGGCCAATAGCATATATCGGTTTTGTTGCTTTTTTCATAGAATTTTTGTTTTAGCCAGCGGAGTGAGCGCTCAGTTTTTTTGGCCAATAAAGCGTTCAAAGCTGCCCTGGCAGACGTGAGTTGTGTGTAGAGCGAACGTGAGGGCCGTTGTTTATGCAGGGTTTCTAGGTTATGAACCTCATCTATGAGGGACGATATTTTTTGCTTATGTTCCCTGTTCCTGTGTGACGCGTAGCTAATAATATAGCCTCTAAAGGCAGCCTTATGAGCTTCCCAGACTAATGGGGTACAAAATAGAAATAGTCAGCGATAGTTAGATTAATTTTTTCTTGAAACTTAGGGATTTTCAAAAGCGTCTCATTTAATCGCCAGTTGGCATGGGTTGTCGGAGTGTCGAGAATGTCAAAAGTGGCAGTGATGATGGAATGGTCAGACCAGGGGTTGGTGATAATAGAGGAATCTGTTATGTATTTAGAGACTAGAGTGCCACAGAAAAAAAGATCGATGTATGATTGGTGTGGGATCGAGAAAAAGGTATAGTCCCTAGCTGTTGGGTTGAGGGCCCGCCAGAAATCGAAGAGGCCAGATTAGAGGATATGTTTATTTAAGGATCATGAGGATGAGTCGCGCTGTGGGCGGGATGGACCAGAAGATTTATCCAGGTCGGTGTCTGGAACGGTGTTAAAGTCTCCCCCATGTATTAAATAACCTTTTCTGACTTTAGTCAGTTCTGTAAAAAAAGAAATTGAAAAAGGAGGGTTGCCCAATATTAGGGGCATAAACAGTGGCGATCGTGCATTCCAAATGTCCCAGTGTGCCCATCAGGATGATATAGCGGCCGTCGGTGTCCATGTGAGTCGAATGTAGTGTAAATGGGACTTTGGAGTGAATCAAAATGGCCACCCTGTTATGTTTCGATTGGCTAGAGGAGTAAAAGGTCGTTGGGTAGCGTGTAGTGGACAGTGTCGGGTGCAACCGGGATTAAAAATGAGTTTCCTGAATAAACACTATTCCCGCTTTAAGAGTCTGGAGAGAGCGGAACAGAGACGAACGTTTCTGAGGGGTACTGAGACCCTTGGCATTCAGAGACGCCAAGACTAGAGGCATTTTGGAAGTTGCCTAAAAGGGGAAGTAGGGGAGAGATATGAGGGAGAGAGAGGGAAAAAAAGGAGGGGGGAGAGGGAGTGAAGAAAGGACCCGGACCCAGGGGGGGAGGGGTCTGTGCAGGAGTTCCTTATGACCAGCGAGAAGGAACAGGCACAGAGAGTAGGTGTTTTGTTCATATGTTTGTAAATCCAGTCATAAGGACACAGAGACATGTGAGTTCACTGCTGTGCTGTTTTTATTCCATCACCAACTCCAGACACACTGCACACTGGACCACCCACTTCCCAGCATCCCCCTGGTCCCAGGGACCATCACTGAAGATTCAGGCTTACACATATTACTAAGGGAGTGTCTACAAATATTAAGCATTCTAATACACTAACATCACATCCTCTTTTCTTTAAAGATAAGCCCTGTACGCTTCAATGCAACAATTAACAACGTCATATTAAGAATAGAGATGAGCGGGTTCGGTTCCTCTGAATCCGAACCCGCCCGAACTTCAGGTTTTTTACACGGGTCCGAGCAGGCTCGGATCTTCCCGCCTTGCTCGGCTAACCCGAGCGCGCCCGAACGTCATCATCACGCTGTCGGATTCTCGCGAGGCTCGGATTCTATCGCGAGACTCGGATTCTATATAAGGAGCCGCGCGTCGCCGCCATTTTCACACGTGCATTGAGAGTCATAGGGAGAGGACGTGGCTGGCGTCCTCTCCGTTTAGAGAAGAGAGAGACACAGTATTTTCGGGGAGCATTATTAGGAGGAGTACTACTGTATACTACTATACTACTTGCTGAAGTGATATTTATAGATTAGATAGTGTGACTGTAAGTGTATTATCTGACTTGTGGGGGAGACACTGACAGTGGGGAGCAGTTAGAGTCTGAGAGCAGGACTCAGGAGTACATATAACGTACAGTGCACACTTTTGCTGCCAGAGTCAGTGCCACACTGCCATTGTTGTGACCACACTGACCACCAGTATAATAATACATTTTGTGATTGTCTGCTTAGGCCTCGGAGTACTAGTTGCAAGTTGCAACGTGACCTGTCCTGAAGTGACCACCAGTTTAATAATCAATCACCACCAGTTTAATATATATATATATATAATTGTATATAATATATATATATATATAATATTGTATACCACCTACCCGTGGTTTTTTTTTTTTCATTCTTCTTTATACATACTACTATAGTAGCTTACTGTAGCAGTCTGCGGTGCTGTGCTGACCTGACAGTGTCCAGCAGGTCCGTCATCAGTCATTACATAATAAATATATATAGTACCTGTCCGGCTGCAGTACTAGTGATATTATATTGATTTCATCTCATTATCAATAATTTATCATCCAGTCTAGACTCTATATTAGCAGCAGACACAGTACGTTAGTCCACGGCTGTAGCTACCTCTGTGTCGGCACTCGGCAGTCCATCCATAATTGTATACCACCTACCCATGGTTTTTTTTTTTCTTTCTTCTTTGTACATACTACTATAGAGTATAGTAGCTTACTGTAGCAGTCTGCGGTGCTGCTGAGCTGACAGTGTCCAGCAGGTCCGTCATCAGTCATCATTACCTAATAAATATATTATCTACCTGTCCGGCTGCAGTACTAGTGATATTATATATACATACATATATATATTGATTTCATCTCATTATCAATCATCCAGTCTATATTAGCAGCAGACACAGTACGTTAGTCCACGGCTGTAGCTACCTCTGTGTCGGCACTCAGCAGTCCATCCATAATTGTATACCACCTACCCGTGGTTTTTTTTTTTCTTTCTTCTTTGTACATACTACTATAGTATAGTAGCTTACTGTAGCAGTCTGTGGTGCTGCTGAGCTGACAGTGTCCAGCAGGTCCGTCATCAGTCATCATTACCTAATAAATATATTATCTACCTGTCCGGCTGCAGTACTAGTGATATTATATATACATACATATATATATTGATTTCATCTCATTATCAATCATCCAGTCTATATTAGCAGCAGACACAGTACGTTAGTCCACGGCTGTAGCTACCTCTGTGTCGGCACTCGGCAGTCCATCCATAATTGTATACCACCTACCCGTGGTTTTTTTTTTTCTTTCTTCTTTGTACATACTACTATAGAGTATAGTAGCTTACTGTAGCAGTCTGCGGTGCTGCTGAGCTGACAGTGTCCAGCAGGTCCGTCATCAGTCATCATTACCTAATAAATATATTATCTACCTGTCCGGCTGCAGTACTAGTGATATTATATATACATACATATATATATTGATTTCATCTCATTATCAATCATCCAGTCTATATTAGCAGCAGACACAGTACGTTAGTCCACGGCTGTAGCTACCTCTGTGTCGGCACTCGGCAGTCCATCCATAATTGTATACCACCTACCCGTGGTTTTTTTTTTCCCTTTCTTCTTTGTACATACTACTATAGAGTATAGTAGCTTACTGTAGCAGTCTGCGGTGCTGCTGAGCTGACAGTGTCCAGCAGGTCCGTCATCAGTCATCATTACCTAATAAATATATTATCTACCTGTCCGGCTGCAGTACTAGTGATATTATATATACATACATATATATATTGATTTCATCTCATTATCAATCATCCAGTCTATATTAGCAGCAGACACAGTACGTTAGTCCACGGCTGTAGCTACCTCTGTGTCGGCACTCGGCAGTCCATCCATAATTGTATACCACCTACCCGTGGTTTTTTTTTTCCCTTTCTTCTTTGTACATACTACTATAGAGTATAGTAGCTTACTGTAGCAGTCTGCGGTGCTGCTGAGCTGACAGTGTCCAGCAGGTCCGTCATCAGTCATCATTACCTAATAAATATATTATCTACCTGTCCGGCTGCAGTACTAGTGATATTATATATACATACATATATATATTGATTTCATCTCATTATCAATCATCCAGTCTATATTAGCAGCAGACACAGTACGTTAGTCCACGGCTGTAGCTACCTCTGTGTCGGCACTCGGCAGTCCATCCATAAGTATACTAGTATCCATCCATCTCCATTGTTTACCTGAGGTGCCTTTTAGTTGTGCCTATTAAAATATGGAGAACAAAAATGTTGAGGTTCCAAAATTAGGGAAAGATCAAGATCCACTTCCACCTCGTGCTGAAGCTGCTGCCACTAGTCATGGCCGAGACGATGAAATGCCAGCAACGTCGTCTGCCAAGGCCGATGCCCAATGTCATAGTACAGAGCATGTCAAATCCAAAACACCAAATATCAGTAAAAAAAGGACTCCAAAACCTAAAATAAAATTGTCGGAGAAGCGTAAACTTGCCAATATGCCATTTACCACACGGAGTGGCAAGGAACGGCTGAGGCCCTGGCCTATGTTCATGGCTAGTGGTTCAGCTTCACATGAGCATGGAAGCACTCAGCCTCTCGCTAGAAAACTGAAAAGACTCAAGCTGGCAAAAGCACCGCAAAGAACTGTGCGTTCTTCGAAATCCCAAATCCACAAGGAGAGTCCAATTGTGTCGGTTGCGATGCCTGACCTTCCCAACACTGGACGTGAAGAGCATGCGCCTTCCACCATTTGCACGCCCCCTGCAAGTGCTGGAAGGAGCACCCGCAGTCCAGTTCCTGATAGTCAGATTGAAGATGTCAGTGTTGAAGTACACCAGGATGAGGAGGATATGGGTGTTGCTGGCGCTGGGGAGGAAATTGACCAGGAGGATTCTGATGGTGAGGTGGTTTGTTTAAGTCAGGCACCCGGGGAGACACCTGTTGTCCGTGGGAGGAATATGGCCGTTGACATGCCTGGTGAAAATACCAAAAAAATCAGCTCTTCAGTGTGGAGGTATTTCAACAGAAAAGCGGACAACAGGTGTCAAGCCGTGTGTTGCCTTTGTCAAGCTGTAATAAGTAGGGGTAAGGACGTTAACCACCTCGGAACATCCTCCCTTATACGTCACCTGCAGCGCATTCATAATAAGTCAGTGACAAGTTCAAAAACTTTGGGCGACAGCGGAAGCAGTCCACTGACCAGTAAATCCCTTCCTCTTGTAACCAAGCTCACGCAAACCACCCCACCAACTCCCTTAGTGTCAATTTCCTCCTTCCCCAGGAATGCCAATAGTCCTGCAGGCCATGTCACTGGCAATTCTGACGAGTCCTCTCCTGCCTGGGATTCCTCCGATGCATCCTTGCGTGTAACGCCTACTGCTGCTGGCGCTGCTGTTGTTGCTGCTGGGAGTCGATGGTCATCCCAGAGGGGAAGTCGTAAGCCCACTTGTACTACTTCCAGTAAGCAATTGACTGTCCAACAGTCCTTTGCGAGGAAGATGAAATATCACAGCAGTCATCCTGCTGCAAAGCGGATAACTGAGGCCTTGACAACTATGTTGGTGTTAGACGTGCGTCCGGTATCCGCCATTAGTTCACAGGGAACTAGACAATTTATTGAGGCAGTGTGCCCCCGTTACCAAATACCATCTAGGTTCCACTTCTCTAGGCAGGCCTTACCGAGAATGTACACGGACGTCAGAAAAAGACTCACCAGTGTCCTAAGAAATGCAGTTGTACCCAATGTCCACTTAACCACGGACATGTGGACAAGTGGAGCAGGGCAGGGTCAGGACTATATGACTGTGACAGCCCACTGGGTAGATGTATGGACTCCCGCCGCAAGAACAGCAGCGGCGGCACCAGTAGCAGCATCTCGCAAACACCAACTCTTTCCTAGGCAGGCTACGCTTTGTATCACCGCTTTCCAGAATACGCATACAGCTGAAAACCTCTTACGGCAACTGAGGAAGATCATCGCGGAATGGCTTACCCCAATTGGACTCTCCTGTGGATTTGTGGCATCGGACAACGCCAGCAATATTGTGTGTGCATTAAATATGGGCAAATTCCAGCACGTCCCATGTTTTGCACATACCTTGAATTTGGTGGTGCAGAATTTTTTTAAAAACGACAGGGGCGTGCAAGAGATGCTGTCGGTGGCCAGAAGAATTGCGGGACACTTTCGGCGTACAGGCACCACGTACAGAAGACTGGAGCACCACCAAAAACTACTGAACCTGCCCTGCCATCATCTGAAGCAAGAAGTGGTAACGAGGTGGAATTCAACCCTCTATATGCTTCAGAGGTTGGAGGAGCAGCAAAAGGCCATTCAAGCCTATACAATTGAGCACGATATAGGAGGTGGAATGCACCTGTCTCAAGCGCAGTGGAGAATGATTTCAACGTTGTGCAAGGTTCTGATGCCCTTTGAACTTGCCACACGTGAAGTCAGTTCAGACACTGCCAGCCTGAGTCAGGTCATTCCCCTCATCAGGCTTTTGCAGAAGAAGCTGGAGACATTGAAGGAGGAGCTAACACGGAGCGATTCCGCTAGGCATGTGGGACTTGTGGATGGAGCCCTTAATTCGCTTAACAAGGATTCACGGGTGGTCAATCTGTTGAAATCAGAGCACTACATTTTGGCCACCGTGCTCGATCCTAGATTTAAAGCCTACCTTGGATCTCTCTTTCCGGCAGACACAAGTCTGCTGAGGTTGAAAGACCTGCTGGTGAGAAAATTGTCAAGTCAAGCGGAACGCGACCTGTCAACATCTCCTCCTTCACATTCTCCCGCAACTGGGGGTGCGAGGAAAAGGCTCAGAATTCCGAGCCCACCCGCTGGCGGTAATGCAGGGCAGTCTGGAGCGACTGCTGATGCTGACATCTGGTCCGTACTGAAGGACCTGACAACGATTACGGACATGTCGTCTACTGTCACTGCATATGATTCTCTCACCATTGAAAGAATGGTGGAGGATTATATGAGTGACCGCATCCAAGTAGGCACGTCACACAGTCCGTACTTATACTGGCAGGAAAAAGAGGCAATTTGGAGGCCCTTGCACAAACTGGCTTTATTCTACCTAAGTTGCCCTCCCACAAGTGTGTACTCCGAAAGAGTGTTTAGTGCCGCCGCTCACCTTGTCAGCAATCGGCGTACGAGGTTACATCCAGAAAATGTGGAGAAGATGATGTTCATTAAAATGAATTATAATCAATTCCTCCGTGGAGAAATTGACCAGCAGCAATTGCCTCCGCAAAGTACACAGGGAGCTGAGATGGTGGATTCCAGTGGGGACGAATTGATAATCTGTGAGGAGGGGGATGTACACGGTGATATATCGGAGGATGATGATGAGGTGGACATCTTGCCTCTGTAGAGCCAGTTTGTGCAAGGAGAGATTAATTGCTTCTTTTTTGGTGGGGGTCCAAACCAACCCGTCATTTCAGTCACAGTCGTGTGGCAGACCCTGTCACTGAAATGATGGGTTGGTTAAAGTGTGCATGTCCTGTTTATACAACATAAGGGTGGGTGGGAGGGCCCAAGGACAATTCCATCTTGCACCTCTTTTTTCTTTAATTTTTCTTTGCGTCATGTGTTGTTTGGGGAGGGTTTTTTGGAAGGGACATCCTGCGTGACACTGCAGTGCCACTCCTAGATGGGCCCGGTGTTTGTGTCGGCCACTAGGGTCGCTTATCTTACTCACACAGCTACCTCATTGCGCCTCTTTTTTCTTTGCGTCATGTGCTGTTTGGGGAGGGTTTTTTGGAAGGGACATCCTGCGTGACACTGCAGTGACACTCCTAGATGGGCCCGGTGTTTGTGTCGGCCACTAGGGTCGCTTATCTTACTCACACAGCTACCTCATTGCGCCTCTTTTTTTCTTTGCGTCATGTGCTGTTTGGGGAGGGTTTTTTGGAAGGGACATCCTGCGTGACACTGCAGTGACACTCCTAGATGGCCCCGGTGTTTGTGTCGGCCACTAGGGTCGCTTATCTTACTCACACAGCTACCTCATTGCGCCTCTTTTTTTCTTTGCGTCATGTGCTGTTTGGGGAGGGTTTTTTGGAAGGGACATCCTGCGTGACACTGCAGTGACACTCCTAGATGGGCCCGGTGTTTGTGTCGGCCACTAGGGTCGCTTATCTTACTCACACAGCTACCTCATTGCGCCTCTTTTTTTCTTTGCGTCATGTGCTGTTTGGGGAGGGTTTTTTGGAAGGGACATCCTGCGTGACACTGCAGTGACACTCCTAGATGGGCCCGGTGTTTGTGTCGGCCACTAGGGTCGCTTATCTTACTCACACAGCTACCTCATTGCGCCTCTTTTTTTCTTTGCGTCATGTGCTGTTTGGGGAGGGTTTTTTGGAAGGGACATCCTGCGTGACACTGCAGTGACACTCCTAGATGGGCCCGGTGTTTGTGTCGGCCACTAGGGTCGCTTATCTTACTCACACAGCTACCTCATTGCGCCTCTTTTTTTCTTTGCGTCATGTGCTGTTTGGGGAGGGTTTTTTGGAAGGGACATCCTGCGTGACACTGCAGTGACACTCCTAGATGGGCCCGGTGTTTGTGTCGGCCACTAGGGTCGCTTATCTTACTCACACAGCTACCTCATTGCGCCTCTTTTTTTCTTTGCGTCATGTGCTGTTTGGGGAGGGTTTTTTGGAAGGGACATCCTGCGTGACACTGCAGTGACACTCCTAGATGGGCCCGGTGTTTGTGTCGGCCACTAGGGTCGCTTATCTTACTCACACAGCTACCTCATTGCGCCTCTTTTTTTCTTTGCGTCATGTGCTGTTTGGGGAGGGTTTTTTGGAAGGGACATCCTGCGTGACACTGCAGTGACACTCCTAGATGGGCCCGGTGTTTGTGTCGGCCACTAGGGTCGCTTATCTTACTCACACAGCTACCTCATTGCGCCTCTTTTTTTCTTTGCGTCATGTGCTGTTTGGGGAGGGTTTTTTGGAAGGGACATCCTGCGTGACACTGCAGTGACACTCCTAGATGGGCCCGGTGTTTGTGTCGGCCACTAGGGTCGCTTAGCTTAGTCATCCAGCGACCTAGGTGCAAATTTTAGGACTAAAAATAATATTGTGAGGTGTGAGGTATTCAGAATAGACTGAAAATGAGTGTAAATTATGGTTTTTGAGGTTAATAATACTTTGGGATCAAAATGACCCCCAAATTCTATGATTTAAGCTGTTTTTTTAGTGTTTTTTGAAAAAAACACCCGAATCCAAAACACACCCGAATCCGACAAAAAAAATTCGGTGAGGTTTTGCCAAAACGCGGTCGAACCCAAAACACGGCCGCGGAACCGAACCCAAAACCAAAACACAAAACCCGAAAAATTTCCGGCGCTCATCTCTAATTAAGAACATCATCGAACACGTTTCAATGAGTCTCTCAGGTCTGCGTATTTCCCTTTTGGGTCTTTCATACACAGTCTGTGTTTCATCTACCATGTTGGACCTTTCTAGAATCGTGGTTTGTTCACCATTATGAGGATCATCATACATGTCAGATGAAGGGTATTCTTCAGTCATGTTGTCTTCATTATGGTTAGGTTGAGATCTTAAATCCACCCGATTTCTTCTTACTTCCGTTCCACGCTCTGTACGTATAGTATAAGATCTTGGTGCTACTTGTGCTTGCACAATACCTTTCTGCACCCAAATACCTTTCTCATGATCTCTGAGATGGACTTGGTCACCCGATTTTAGATCAGATAAGCTTTTTGTTCGCCTGTCATGGAACAGTCATATAATGATTTAGTCATGATAGCTACCAATGGCTTGTGGTCAGTTTCCACTGTAAATGTTTGACCATACACAAACTGATGAAATCGCTCACATGCATATGTGATCGCTAGAAGTTCTTTTTCTATCTGAGCATACCTTGTTTCAGCACTTGTCAGTGCTCTTGATGCATAGATTACTGGTTGCCATGTATCCTCGTGTTCTTGTAACAGCACTGAGCCTAGGCCAAATTGCGAAGCATCTGCTGAAATTCTTATTCTTTTCGCAGGATCAAAGAATTTTAGCACTGGTTGCTCTGTAATGATCTGTTTCAAGTTTTGCCAACTTTCTTCTTGTTCATGTGTCCACATCCACTTGTTATCTTTGTCCAACAACCATCTAAGAGAGGTTGTTCGTCCAGAGAGTTGAGAAATAAACTTTCCTAAGTAAGTAATTATTCCTAGGAATCTTCTGGCGTCGTCTTTGTTGTTAGGACCTTCCATGTTCACTATGGCTGATATTTTCCTTGGGTCTGGTTTTACACCTTGATCCGAGACCACATCGCCCATAAAGGTAAGTGTATTCACGCTAAATTCACATTTGTCCTTGTTTAGCTTTAGATTCACTTTCTTGACGAGTTCCATTACTTGTCTCAATCTAGAATCATGTTCTTCATGTGTAGATCCCCAGACAATAATGTCATCCATCGTTGTTTCAACACCTGGAATATGTTCAAAAATCATGTGTATCTTTTTGTGATATACTTCTGGAGCAGACAATATTCCATATAATAGGCGAAGAAATCTGTATCGACCTTCTGGTGTATTAAATGTACAAAGCTTTGAGCTGGCCTCATCTAGCATCATTTGCCAGAATCCTGATGATGCGTCCAATTTACTGAACCATTTTGCTGCCGCAAATTGCGACATGATTTCATCTCTGGTTGGTAGTTTGAAATGTTCTCGTTTAATAGCTTTGTTTAAATCTCTGGGGTCTAGACATATTCTGAGTTGTCCATTTTTCTTTTCAACAATTACTAAGGAGCTTACCTATTCAGTAGGCTCATCAACTTTCTGTATCACACCCAAGGCTTCCATACGATTTAACTCTTGTTTAAGTTTTTCTCTCAGCACAAATGGCACTTTTCTACAGGGGTGTATCACTGAAGAAACTTGCGTGTCTATATTTATTTTATGCTCTCCAGGCAAACAACCTAGACCTTCAAACAAGTCTCTGTATTCTGTAAACATCGATTTGCAGTCATCTTCTACTTGTGATGTCACCATAAAAACTTTCTTTAGCAAGCTTAGTTTCTCACAGGAACTTAATCCTAGAATCGGTTGCACATTTTTATCCACAATCAGTAGAGATGTTTTAAACTGTTGTCCCTTATATGTCAGTGTCACTAAGCATGTACCTTTCACAGGAATTTCCTCCCCAGTGTACCCTGTAACTTTCACTTTGGCTGGATTAATTTTAGGTTTTACTCTAAAAGTCTTATAGTCTTGAAACGATATTAAATTCACTTGCGCGCCAGTATCAAGCTTAAAGTGAATGACAATCTCGTTCACAGTTAAAGGAACAATCCATTCTTTCTTATCTGCACTGCAAACTTCAATGCAATCCACAAAGAATTCCTCTGTTTGTTTAATAGCATGCACTTTGGATTCACTTTTCATTTTACAGCGTTTGGCAAAGTGATTTAGTCTACCACATTTCATGCAGGTTTTACCATAAGCAGGGCACATTTTAGGATTGTGAGCATTTCCACATCTACTACACATTTCCTTGTTAGACTGTGGCTTAGACTGCTTCATTCTTGAGAATGGAGGTTTGCTTGGCTTTGTTTTCTGCACCACATGTACATGCTGTACATCAGCTTCCTTGTGTAACTTTTTGGCTTGAAATCTAGTTATTTCTGCAGATCTGCACATAGTCACTGCCTTGTCTAGTGTTAGGTCTTGCTCTCTTAGCAGTCTCTCTCTGAGTCCATTATCAGGTATTCCACAGACAATACGATCTCTAATCAGTGAATCCTTTAAATCACTAAACTCACAGGTTTTACTGAGTGATTGCAGCTCTGTAACATACTGATCAAATCCATCTCCAGACTTCTGATCACATGTGAAAAACTTATATCTTTCATATGTCACATTTTTCCTTGGCACAAAGTAATCTTCAAACTTTTGCATTATAGAAGATAGCACCATATTCTGCCCCTCATCAAACTGAAAACTATTATAAATGTCCAGCACATCCTCTCCTATCACATGGGGGAAAACGGATGCCTTAGTTTTGTCAGCCTCTGTATCAGCTCCACATGCAGCAAGATATATATTAAACCTTTGCTTAAATCTTTTCCAGTTTTCAGACAAGTTACCAGACATCAGCATGCCGGTTGGAGGAGCCAGTTTATCCATGGTTACTCACTGTTTGAAGAGAGGAGCACACGGCAAGCTTTGCAGACACTGAGTATCACAGACTGCTGCAGGATTCTGTCACACTCTGAGAGGACTAGCAGTCCAAGTTACACTTCTTCTGACACCATATTTTGTTCATATGTTTGTAAATCCAGTCATAAGGACTCAGAGACATGTGAGTTCACTGCTGTGCTGTTTTTATTCCATCACCAACTCCAGACACACTGCACACTGGACCACCCACTTCCCAGCATCCCCCTGGTCCCAGGGACCATCACTGAAGATTCAGGCTTACACATATTACTTAGGGAGTGTCTACAAATATTAAGCATTCTAATACACTAACATCACAGTAGGATCAATGGAACCGGAGTGGGGGAGTGTCGGGTATTGACCGTACTCCCTCCACAGAGGGGAAAGGGTGGAGAGGCGGGCCTAAAGGCTAGAAATCAACAGGATGAACTTGTGTAGTAGGTAAACATAGTGGGAGAACATGTACCTCCAGTGGTGGTCTATGTGAAGTTTGCAGCTATGGCCATGAGGTGGAAGAATCAGTGTGTGAAAGACATGTGGAAGAAAAGTAGTGTACAGAACCTAACAGTAGTTGCAGCAGTAGCAATACTACAGTAATATAAACAACAAAGTTACTAAAAGTCTTATCTATACATCCTGCTATATGAACGTGATTATAAGTAATGCACAAGTAGTAAGTGAGCGACAATAAGTGCCGTGAAAACAGAGTCAATAAAGTAAACATAGCCGCAGAAATATTAATAGCGAGGCTAGAGAAGTAGTATGAGAAAAAATGGGCAGATAATTAACAGTAGGCATTCAGTAATAACCAGGATGATGATCTGAAACAGAACAAACAATCAATGTAGTAACTAGAACAGCATAACGAGAAAAGTGGTCACATAATCGCAGATGCGAAAGTATTTAGGCAGGCGAGAATTGGAAATCGGCCTGGGAGGGTGGTCAGAGTCCTCCAAGTGTGACAGGAAGTCCCCCCCTTCTCTTGGATCTTTGATGATGATAGTTTTGCCTTTGTAGTCGTCCAGCAGTTTAAAGGGTAATCCCCAGCGGTATCAAATCCCGCGTATGCGGAGCATGGAGGTTAAGTCTCTGAGTTGTCTCCTTTTAAGTATTGTTGAGGGAGCCAAATCTTGAAAGAACTGTATCTTGGAGTCCTCAAACATTATGTGCGGCTTGCCCCGAGTCGGACGGAGAACTAGTTCTTTATCTTTGAAACTGAGAAAGCGCATGATAACGTCCCTGATGGGATCGCCATCACGAGGTCTAGGTCGGAGAGCCCTGTGAGCCCTTTCCAAGGGTAGCTCCTGTGGACCCATGCTTGGTACAAGAGTGGAGAATAACCTTTGTAGATATGTCTCGAGAGCCGCTGGGAGAATAGACTCTGGGATATTGCGGATTCGGAGATTAATTCGGAGATTATTTTTTTAGGTCCTCGTTTTTGGCACGCAGCTCTGATATATCCTATATAAGGTGATCGACATCCCTGACCGTTTCTATGTGATCCTTTTGGAGAATGTCCTGTCTGGATTCCAAGTTGGAGGTATTAGAGGATAGAGATGAGATATCTGATCTGATTGAAGTGACCGCTCGGTCCAATTTGGATTCCAGTGATTCTTTAAAGTCCACTATAAGCAATTTCAAGTCCGGGATATCCTCTTTGGTCGATAGAGCGGGTGAGGGGGACGGATCATCCCTATCTGATGAGGATAGACTAGGAGAAGGGGGGCCTGAAGGCAAGGAAGGTTTATCATTTTTAGTGAAATGTTGGGAGATATCCGTTCCTGCATGTTTTCTCGTGTTGGACTTAGACATGGTTGCACCCCGGCAAACAGGTTGTGTCACGATCCGGGTATCTGGACGCCATTACTTACCCTTCAGATGCCTTCTAAGGCTGGCTCAGCGTTCCAGGACCAGATCCCATCTGTCATACTGATGTCCACATTCCTGCCTCCTCTCCTGTCACTCTGAGACGCGGTCACCGCAACGCCTGTAACATCCGGAATGGCGTCTCCCGCGGCCTCCGCCGCTGTTCCTGAATTTCTACATGCAGAATGTCAGAGTGGTGATTACGTCAGCCGCGGCCTCCGCTGTGCCCGCGTGGTTAAATGTGCACTTATCAGTCTGGCGTCTCCTGTCTCCTGTGGCCGGCGCCGCCATTACTGTTTTAATTCCCACATGGATTACAAACCAAACTTCCCTCCAAGTGTCTGCATGGGCGCAGCCATCTTGGATTCTGTCATCTGTTCATTTCCACCAATCTACTGTTTGCAATGTTAATCTGCATAATTGCCTAGCCAATCCCTTCCTTGCTGCAGGTATAAGTATTCTGTGCCTGAGCAAGGAAGGCGTCAGTGCTTTGGTTGTCAAACCTTGTTCCAGTTTGTCTCTCTCCTGTGGTTGTTTTCCAGGTTCCAGTTCCTATCTCCAAACCTCCACTAAAGAGACCCGCACCAGCATTCCACCTGCGGTGTAGCCTGACTCTCCTATCCATTTGGATTCATCTGCTTCCAGCTACAGATCCACCTGCTTACAGCAATCAGCTTCCAGCAGAGATCAGCTCTTCTTAAAGTGCCGGTACCCTTTTCTACAGATTATCACTTATCACCGGCATTATTATTTCACCGCTCTCAAGCTCCAAACATCACTTCATATTTCATCGCTCTCAAGCTACATTTATCATTTAACTGGTTCCAGCCAGTATCCACTCCGTGCCAACATCAGTCTGGTTCCAGCCAGTACCCACAGCAGCCGTTTTATCCACAGCAGCCCAGCTTTTCCTGGAACACCAGCTGGTACGATCCTGGGCTATCTCCATTGCTACAGTCGGGCCTGGTAAGGACTTTCCAACTAGAAGATTATAAGAACTATCTCACACTACCAGAGCCCTGTGGCCCTTGCCACCCTGTAGAACCCAGGAACTGTATTTATCCTCTGCTGATTTTTATGTTTTCTTTTACTGCTGCTGTGTTACGGAGTTTGTCATAAATAAACATCATTGACTTTTACCCTGGTTGTCGTGTTCACGCCTTCGGGCATTTCTTCTACATGTTACTTACATGTCTAGGGGTCTGATACAACCTCCCAGGTTCCGTTACATCTCAGCCCCTACAACTGAGGCTGCCTCCCGTCAGCTCAGGCCCTCAGTTGTGACAGGTTGAAGTAGAGAAGGGTAAACAAAGCACTGGAAAAGGTGACGAAATTGAAGTAACCAGACAGCCAGAGAAAGAACCACTGGAGGGCTGAGTTATGGTGCGATCAGCGGGGCATGAAGGCTTTTAGGTGTTGTGGGTAGCCACGGGGCTCTCTAGTGCAAAGAACCACTCCCCGCCGAGTAGTTGAGGCAGAGCTGTGAACCACGGGAGCCTTTGCGGGCTATGTGCAATCGGTAAGTACAGGCTGCAGACAGATAGAGGCAGCAATAAAAGTGAGGGAGATGGTCACCGACAGTTGGGGATCGTGGTCTCACACCCAGGCAGTACAGGCTGGGTCAGGGAGGACTGCCGTAGACTAACAAACACTGCAGCAGGGGAGTCCGCAGGAGGCAGCGGTGTCAGTAATGGAGTTCCAGTGTCGTAGGCAAGTGCCGGATGGTCCTAAGCAGCCAAACTGAGTTCCTCCAGGTAGTTAGAGTCCTGGCGACATCTTCCAGGGGGTGGGTGGGCAGCAATCTGCGGGAACTCCTCAAGTGCTCCCCGATTCCGCAGGCTCCACCCGGTGCTATCAACGGAGGTTACGGAGGTGGGGAGATACGGGGGGGACAGGAGTAAGGACTCAGGGGATGAGGATCAGGGCCGGGCAGCAGGTGCAAGGCCACACTGATTTGTTGGGCAGTGTGCTCTGGTAGCCTCAGGCGTTATTGGCCTGCTTAAGCTCCTTTTTAGTGAGGGCCACCCGTGTGGGCGCGAGGGTCGTGCAGGCCGCACTCAATTGCAAGCTCCCGGGAGACCTTCTGCAGCGCTTCTTATCGGTGTCTGCAGTGCCAAATACTGCGGCCGGGGATCAGTGACTAGGGGGCAATGGAGGCATCAGCTAGCCACCGCTAGCTTACAATGGAGGCTTACATCTCGCTGCCGGGTCCCCCGATCCACGCCACGGGCTCCGCCGGACTCTGCGTCAGGCGAAAGAGGGCAGGTGGAAGGTTAGGTCGCTGGATCCTCCAGGAGGTGAGGCCGCCGCTCCCTGCCTGCACGGCCCGAAGCACAGCGTTGGGAGCCATCTCGGTGAATGGAGCCTCCAGTCACAAGATGGCGGGAGATTGTCCGGGCCAGGGAGAGGAGTGAGCTGTGGCAGCTGCAGGGAGCCGAGGTGAGAGAGAGAGGACGGCTCCTTCAGCGGTGAGTGAAGCGGGGGATGGGCCGGGTGCCGCCTGGTCACGGAAAGGATCAGGAGAGCCGACGGTATCCAACGGCTCGTCCGCCGGGCAGGCCCGAAACTCCTTGTTAGCAGGAGCACCTAGAGAACACGTCCGTCCTTAATGGCTACTAGGCCACACCCCAGTACTTGGTTATTTTTTATATTAAAAAATAATTTTCAAAGCCGGTGACTGTCACCGGAGCTCCAACGAGAGCATGGGGACACATATGAGAAGTGTGGGTGCTACTAGTGCAGGGTGCGGCCAGGGACCAGAGCCACCCAGGAGCATAATGCTTGGTTGAAAGATGGATAAGTAGATAGATTTTTTTTAATTGTGATTAAAAAAAAAAAGCACAATGAAATTTAAATCCAGGTTATCCACATATAGGTTATAAATCACCAATTCAAATTAAAACTGACAATAACAGATGGAAAAAAGTTATTCTTGAATCGAGATGTTCTAGCTTTGATACACCTGTACCGTCATATACTTTGAAAGACAGCGAAGATGCAATGGTTAGGATGATAACAATCGTGTACAATGCTATTTTCTTTATGACGGCAGTATTTAATGTAAATATCTTCAACTGATGGTAACTCACTGCCAGTAATACCCATAGCTGTACGTACAACACGTTCCAAGAAGTTACAATCACACTTCATGCTGTTACCATACCAAACTGTAATACAGTATGTCTACACGCTTTCAATAACAAAGGGATAAACCTAATAAGATTTACCTTGGATAAATTTGCAGCACGCAATTTCCTAAGAAAAAATAGGCACTGTTGGGCCGTCCTCCTAATAATACAATATTAGTGGTCCAAGGGGGTAATTCAGACCTGATCGCAAGGGTGCGTTTTTTGCATCCCTGCGATCAGGTAGTCGCTGCCTACAGGGGGAGGGGGTATTCGCTGTGCAGGTGTGCGATGGCAGGTGCAGGAGAGCTGCACAAGCAGCAGTTTGTGCAGTCTCTGCACAGCCCAGGACTTACTCAGCCACTGCAATTATTGGGGCTGGAGCTGATGTCACGAATCCTCCCACAAAACGCTGGGTCCCTCCTGTGTTTTTGCGGACACTCCCTAGAAACAGTCAGTTGCCACCCACAAATGCCCTCTTCCTGTCAATCTTCTTGCAATCGCCGATGCGATCGGATTTTTTGCACCATTCCCATCGCTGCCCGGTGCTCTCCATTGCTGCAGACCGTTGCGTCTGCGCATTGCGGTGCATATGCATGCGCAGTTCAGACCTGATCACTGCTGTGCGAAAATGCACAGCAGTGATCAGGTCTGAATTAAACCCCAAGTCAGATCACGTGAGATAACAGTGCCCAAGAGTTTCAAATGTATAACTCTTTCTACAACCAAGTTATTGATAGGGTACCAGCTCAGACCTACTCTGCTGTCTAAAGTCAATTATCTCTTGAACTTTACAATCAGCAATACTACAAAAGTAAATTTGTTATATTAAATGTACACTGTAATCATGATGAATATATTAAATAATGTTGGCAGAGTGTTATGAGCTATCTGGTGCACTGACATCAGTCCACACCAGGGTCGGATCTAGACTTTTCTTTTAGGGGGGGCGGTTTACTGTTTAATTTTGACCCCTCCCCTATCCAGTCCCAACTCCTCCCCTCTTCAGTCTTGACTCCTCCCCTATCCAGTCCCAATTCCTCCATCACACAAATAAATATATTTTAAGTTTATTTGCTTTATTTTAAGCAAAACACTAAATAGCTATAAATAACAACAATGAAAGCAACAAACAACCGACGCCAGAGTCCCAGTGACGACAGCAGCGTGTCCCCTTGCGGACTCGCTGCACTCACCACGTTCCAGGCCTGGTGGTGAGCTTTGCTCGCCACACTATTAAATTCCCCCTTGGGGGGTGGTGTGGACAACCCCCCGAGTAGGAATTAGGGGCCCCATTCGGGATTCCGTCTGCTGGCATTTCCTTGGCTGTCGGGATTCCGGCGTCTGTATCCTGATCGCCGGGATCCTATATGCCGGGAAAGTGACTGCTTCCCAATTAACCACCTACTGTACATGGTGGCCCCGCTGTTGTCTCACAAATAAGTAGTAGTTACCACTGTCTTCAAGTTTCTACATAATATTGGTCCTATAATGTGTATCAAACAGTCTATATATCAGTGGGAGAGATCCCTTGATTATAAATGACACCCTAATAGCTGGTAGGGATATATTGCCAGCCAAGCAGGTTTAGGATTTGTTAGTGGGTGTTTGGTATAATAATCACTTCTACAACACATCAAATCAAAGTTCCCCAATATTACATCTTCCAAAGATATGTTCATCATAATTTATGACACGTCATGTACAGTTGTGATACCTAAAGTATAAAAGGTTGTAATCCCCTAATATTAGGGTATAGCAAAAAAATATATTAAATTAAAACAAATGTCTGGAGTAATTATTCTCATCTATTTCTCATCTTAATATGAGGTGCTGAAATAGAGTCAGTCAATCAAGTTTTATGATATGTTGACATTGTTATGAAATACAGTATTATAAACCTTGATGATTGACTGACTCTATATAAGCACCTTATATTAAGATGATAAATAGTATAAATGTGATAATAACTATAATTACTTAGAATAATTGTATCAATCAGAGATCTTTGGGATACTACCAACATTTATTGATACAAATGGTAACAAGTGGCATATTATTACCCCTTACGGGTGGTATTCAGTGTGCCGGCTGTTCAGTATACCGGCGCCGGAATCCCGACACCCGGCATACCGACAACTATTCTCCCTCTTGGGGGTTCGCAACTCCCCTGGACGCGCGCCACCGTGCCCGCAGCGTGGCAAGCGTAGCGAGCCAGCAAGGGGCTCATTTGCGCTCGCCCAGCTGTCGGCATGCCGGCGGTCGGGATCCCGGCGCCTGTTGCTGGGCGCCGGTAACCCGACCGCCGGCAAAACATACTACACCCACCCCCCCTTACACATCTCCAATGCCGGATCCCACCTGGGAATTGGAAACGGGTCCTTCCCAGGTGGGATCCGGCTTTGGACCTTAGAGGCTGCCTTTCCCAACCAAGTAATTTGGCGGGTCGTCTTGCTATGGGGGGTGGGACTGGAAATACATGTGATCTGTGTGGAGTTTATGTTTTTGTCATGTGAAATTTTAAAATTATTAAACAGTACTTCACTATGGGGGTCATTTTGACCTGATCGCATGCTGCCATTCATCGCAGCGTAGCGATCAGGTCAGAAGTGCGCATGCGCCGCAGTGCGCCGGCGCATGGCTGACAGGCGACGGCTGTCATTGCCTAGCGATCGACTCTTCCTGATTGACAGGCAGAGGTGTTTGCTGGCCGGGAGGAGGCGGCACGGCGGCGTTTGGTCACCGTTTTGTAGGCGCGGTCCGTCCAACGCAGGTGTGGCTGGTCCGCAGCGGCTGTGTGACGTCACACACAGCCGCTGCGACCCGGGCAGCGACGAGTAGCTCCCGGCCAGCACACAAAAGCTGCGCTGGCCGGGAGCTACTCCTGAAGTACAAAAACATCGCCGATGCTTTTGTACTTCTACGACGGGGCTGGGACTGACATGCGGGGCGGGATAGAACCTGTGCTGGGCGTCCCCCCGCATGTCAGTGTGGATGATCGTAGCTGTGCTAAATTTAGCACAGCTACGATCAGGTCGGAATGACCCCCCCATATTTTCTTATCCCATCCATTTTGGGTACATTTGAATGAGCCTAATGAGACGTATGCTGTGAGATGTGACATCTGCTGTATCCGAAGTGGCCTATTTATGAACAACCTACATATGCAGTAGCGCTGGATCTCTCCCAGTGATATATAAACTATTTGATGCATATTATAGGACCAATAATATACAGGAACTTGAAGACAGTTGTAACTAATACTTATTTGTAAGACTACAGCGGGGCCACCTTGTAGGTGGTTAATTATATGGTGAAGACAATTCCAAGTTGATACTTCATAGAATGTGTACGGTGTTATTTATGAGAAACTAACCAAATAGAGGACAAATTAGCAGACACAGGTTTTTTTGTATAGTATTTTTATACACACTTTCTGTACTTTTACGCTCGTCTCTATAGTTTTAATATAGGACGTGATATGTCATTTTTAACATTATGAAATACAAGGTATGTTTTAAAACCTACTGTATAAGGGCACCTACAGTATTACAGACACCCTTTATCGTATTGTACATATGGGAGACTAAACCTGTAATACCCTGCCTAGGGAATTTAACAATAAGATCTCTTACCGGTTGTATGGCCCCTCTGCAACAGGCTGGTCCCTGTGACTGACTGGCAGGATGGTCCCTGTGACTGACTGGCAGGATGGTCCCTGTGACTGACTGGCAGGATGGTCCCTGTGGCAGACTGGCAGGATAGTCCCTCTGGCTGGT
Source organism: Pseudophryne corroboree (assembly GCF_028390025.1). Taxonomy (NCBI): domain Eukaryota; kingdom Metazoa; phylum Chordata; class Amphibia; order Anura; family Myobatrachidae; genus Pseudophryne; species Pseudophryne corroboree. The sequence goes on along the minus strand of NC_086444.1, from coordinate 164,688,183 downwards.
CTCTGGGTGCAGGAATGCAGTGTGCTCTCACTCTGTGCAGCAAAGTAAAGTGGAACACAGGACAGAAAGAAATGGAACGCACAGTTCCATTATGCTTCCTCTTCCTGTGTACAGTGTACACAGAACAGGTTCTACCCTCCCAACACTATACTGTTTCTATTAGCCCACAGGCCTGTCATGTAACTGTAGCCACGCCCCCAGCACACAGCCACTTCCTGACCTCGTCTTATCAGCACTGTTTAGATGCCACAAGAAAGCAGTCTCAATCAACAAAATATGTTGATTTACTGCCGTCCAGGCCAAAGGGGTGAGTGGGGAGGAAGGGCACCTGCTGTGAGATGCTGCGTCTGGGAGCTCGGCTCGGCGCCACTGACAATAGCTGACAGCCAGCTGAGTGAGGAAGGGAGGAGGGAGGAGGGAGCAGGACTTCACAGACAGTTTGTCTGCCTGTCGGACGGAGTTTGCTAGGGGGGGCGACCGCCCCCATCGCCCCCGTCTCTATCCGTGCCTGGTCCACACACTTAGTAACTTAAACAGTAATGCAGGTTTATTTATACCCCTTTTCCACTAGCTTTGAAAACACGGGTAATGCGTGGGGGAACGCATTTACCCGTGTTTTTTCCTAGTGGAAACGGCCCCCCCTGCAAATTCCCGGATCAAGGGATCCGGTAATCCTACCCGGGTATCTTGCCGGGTTGAACACGTGTTCAACCCGGTAAGCTGTGTAGTGTGAACGGAAGCCGTGTCGATGCGACACGGCTCCCGTTCACAGTGTATGGAAGGGCGGCGCTGGGAGATCATGTGATCTCCCAGCGCCACCCCTGCCGCGTCACTAGCAGCGTCACCAACCCGGCAATATGCCGGGTTGGTGAGCGCTGTGGGAAAGGGGGCTGTAGCACGGGTTGCAGCCGTGTCAGGCTCCCGGCTGTGACCCGTGCTACAGGTGGAAAAGGGGTATTAGTGTACACAGGTGACTCAAATGTAACACTGATAGCAGTAATCAGGAGCCCATATATCACACATGGTAACAGCATTAGGTAATGGTGCTTATCATAACGTCTCTGAGGAAGCCGCTGACTTGACTAAAGGTGGAGAAACGCGTAAGACATCACCTTCTGTGTCCGGTACCAGCACCTTTACACGGTGAGCTCACCCTTTACAAGCCCTAATGTGGATACTCCGGATATGGCACCACTAATGAGCTGAAGGCACCAGGAGCCGGGAGATCGTCCCTTTGCCCATTTGGGAGCTTGGGCTAACGAACTAGGTGATATCTAAATACCATTGTGCATTTCCAATTACTACAGATTGCAAACCTTGATTTTATCCATTTACAACTAACATTGCTCTGTTACAAAAATTGGACTAAGAAGCTGATAATCTCAGTGCACTGAAAAAGTTACTAAAACAGCTGATTATAACTGCATGAAGTCCATCTTCATTAGGACTAACGAACTATTTGTGCATGATTACTAACCAGTTATTGCTATTAACAGTTTTTTTGGCATGTTTGCACATCTCTCCATATGCACATACAGCTTGTCCATTTAAAACTGGCCGGTATTTGTACACTTCATTTTAATTGTTTCTATTAAATTACACACTCTTTTATTAGCGCTGTTGGGTGTCTGTTTGTCTTGTGTTGTTTAAGGGTTGAGTATTCCCTTTTTAGCAGCTGCTTTAAGATTGGTGTGTTAATTATCATTATATAAACATTGGCTTAAAAGTGTTCATTGGCCCAAATCAGCCCTAAGCGCTGATTTTCGTTTATTTTTTTAAACCCACTATTTGTTGGTTCAGTTTGAGGCTGTATTTGTACCCTGACACAACACTGTAGACTTAGTTACCTTACTATTATGCTGGTTTTGGTTTTTATTTTTTTGATCATATTGTGCTAATGTGTGTTTGTAGTGCCACATCACAGAGCATTTTCTATATTGCATCTTTCATTAATTACATTACATTACAAAATGAAGATGTGTGTGTTTTTGCTTGTTAGTGTATGTATTTGTAATTGTGTCCTATGTCTGTGTCCTGTACATTATTTCCTGTGTTGCACTTTCCATAGTGCATATGGCTATTGAGCAATGTGTGTGTTTGTAATTTTTTTTTGTGCGTAATTTTTCCCCCCCATAAATAAAGAACCATTTTTGTAAGATGTAATGTTTATAAAAAAAATGGGTGGATGTATCAACAATAGCATGAATAAATGAGTTATTTTATTTGTTTCGTGATTTACAGTGTTGAAAAAAAGCAGTACTTGTCATCCTACAGTCACTCCCATGACATCTGATGATGATGACGCTGCGGAAGCAGGTAAAGTGTCCATTGTAGTATAGGTTATGTTTGTAAAGGAATGGCCATAACAAAATTACACTTTAAATACTAGGTCCATCAAAAGAAGTCTTGAGCAGCAGAAGGCGGACTCCTGTACCACACCAAAAAATAATACATGTGCCAAAAAAGAAAGCAAGGTCTGACGTCCAGTCCCTACCACAGCAGGCTACCCCGCCACGAAGATTGTCTACAGTTTCTTTGGTCCCACCACTCCAAATTTTGGACACACCTCCAAGACGCCAACCACACTCCCCTCATCTTGATTGTGAGTAAGAAACTGTAAAAAAAAAAAATATTAGTCATCTCGTAATAATCCATTTAATTAGACTAATTATCTCAAAATCCAACAAAATCTGCGATACTTACCGAAGTCACTAAAACATCAAATGGAATCCAAGCAAAATGGCCTTGTCCACATCCAGTAAAGATATGTATGTCCACTTCAGCCATACAGTAGCAGATTGTGTGGAAGATGCTGCAACATAAACACATGTGTAAGCTTGGCAAATAGTAAAGTTGTTTTCCTCAATTTCACATGTGTGTTTGTCCTAACATTGGCACCAACATGCAAAAACATTACTATGTTTTTGTTTTAGACACTATAAGGCACCACATTATGGTTTAAAATGTGTTTTTATGGTGGAGTATGTCTGATCTACCATACAACTCATGTGCTTGCTTTCACAATGAAGTAACCAGACACATTTGCCACAAACAGGCATATGTATGTATTTAAGTTATGAGTGATGATGTTGCTATGCTGGATATCTGAAAGCACCATTCAAATACATGTGTTCCATGTTTATTGCTTTGTATTAATTTCTCTAACGGCAAAATAATTCTAATTCCAGATTCTAGTACTGGTACCAGCATCCCTACGCAACAGCAGCAACACAGTGACATGGATGAGACAATTATTTTACAAATGCAGCCAGTAATCGAAGGAATCAGCCACCCAGCACCTGTGAGTACACCACCACAGCAAAACACACCACCACCACCACAAGACAGCCCAACAACACCAGTAGCACAAGGCCCTGATCAAGTGTTTTGGGACAGTTGGGCTACACAGCAGACCAATAATCAAGATTGCCTGCGTAGGCAGACCCAAATTTTTTCAAGCCTACCTTCTCACCTCAGAAGAATCAGCAGAAATATCAGTCGCCAAAATGAACCAACCATGAGAATTGCCAATACCATGAAAATCATGCGTGCAGACAATACACATGTCATGGGCAACTTACAACGCATAATGGAAGAACAGCACAGACAACAGCAAAGCTATATCAACATTTTAGAAAACAATCAAATGACCAATGAATCTATCACCAGAATTTTAGAAAATCAAAATGCAGCAACACGTGAACTCAATGCCACCCTCACTAACCTCAATGAAACACTCAGATCCCAGCACCAACAGCAACCAAGCAGCAGTTCTGGTACGACTACTCCAATTATATTGCCAGTGTACTCACCACTAAGGCGCTCCACCAGAGCATGCCAACACGACAGTGGTAAAGGCAAAGGCCAGTCCAAGCAGCCACCCAAAAAAACATAAAAATTATAGAGACCGATTTCTGTAGAGAAGAAAATAAACACAGTTAGTAAGTGTATGATTGTCAGAATATATATAACACTTAGCACCTAGTAAATTTTTACATCATTAATTATAACTGTTACAAACAACAACAGGATTTTTAGCATCACATTTATTCTTTAACATCTTTGATTTTTTTTTGGATGAGGAAAATGTTCTTTGAGCTGCACATTGATCTTAGCATGCAGAAACAATACCACTTGATTATCTAATTAATATTTCTTGATTCCAATCACTCTCATATCCTGCAGACAGACTAATTGGCAGCCATGCAGATTAATCCATGACCAATACAACTTACAATGTGAATTTTAACTCTTTTACATTTCTTCTCTAGACGACATTACAATAATAACACAATTGAGTGTGCAAAGTTTCCTAATATGTTGTCAACAAATTTAGATAATTAATTCCCAAAATGTTTGACATTATAGTTGTGCCATGTTTGTGTGTGGTAAAAAGGAGTAATCAGATTCTAAAACATGATGCAGAACGAAAGTAATTGGAAATATTTGATTCAAACAAATAATGTGTATAATAATGGATATATGTTGAAAACTGTGTATTGACTTACAAATCTGCAAGTTTACTCCAGCAAACATAACTAAATCAATTTTTTTGGATGAGACTAAGTTTGTGTCCCTTAAATCCGATGGAGCATCACACATAGGGACACATGTATTCCTCAAGGATAACATATTATATGTGGAGAAGTGTTACATTAGGACATAACACACAGTCCTAAAGTAAATAACATATTCAATTACTATCTGGATTATGTGTGTTTTAAATAAATTACAATTAAAAGTTTTTTAACACTTATCCAGACTTCATGCATGTCACTCATAATCTGATGTTTAGTCAATTTAATTAAACACAATACACATGCTGCATTTGTTTTGCATAAAGCAAGGGTATGTTTGTATGTGTCAAGGAGACAGACACATTCTGAGTATTGGTTTTTAAACGAAAAATGTACAAAATATATTTAGGCTTACACAACAAATGAAAGAAGCAAAACATACCTTAAAAATAACTATTTATGAGGTCTTGCCTAACCTGCCTCCCTACATCTGTACTCCAAGTGTCGCCAGATGTCTCTAATTCCTCTGCTTGCTGGCTGCTTTCTTCATCCTCCTCGTCATCATCAACATGTCGCAGATGTTGTTGCAAACACATGTTATGAAGAAAGCAGCAGAACACAATTTGAGTCACCTTCAAGGGACTCTACAACAAAAGGCCACCAGACTTATCCAGACACCGAAACCTAGATTTCAGCACACCAAAACATCTTTCTATCACATTCCGCGTGGACTTATGTGCATTATTGTAATTGTGTTCAGCAGGGGTATCAGGTCGGGACAATGGAGTTAGAAGCCAAGAGAAACAGCCATATCCTCCATCACCTGAAAGACAGATATAGTAATGTGTTTCATGTTAAGATACAGCAACACATAAGTAACACGGTGTATTTTGCCGTAGTATACAAAGTCCTACACATATCAAATTACATACCCAGCAGCCATCCATCTGGCATTTGTCCATCCTCAAACTTATCGAAGAGGGATGACTGACTGAGGATGAAGGAGTCATGGCAGCCCCCATGGTAACCAGCAACAATACTCATTATTTTGAGATTTGCATCATAAACCACCTGCATATTTGTGGAGTGGTCTAGATGTCGATTAGTATATATGTGCTGCCTTCCCCTAGGTGGTCTCAGCTGAATGTGTGTGCAATCTATGGCTCCCAGCACATTGGGCATGCCAGCAAGCTCATAGAAATCTACCCTGACGGTATGCCACTGAGACTCCTGGGTAGGGAAGCAGATTGAGGCATCGATGTGGGGCTGCAAAACATCCAACACCTGTGTGTATATTTGATAAAAAAATGAAACTGAGATTTTATGACATAACATCATTACTGGCCACTGAGAGTAATTAAAACAAACAAAAAACAGAGGAGGTAGTTAGGTATACATCACCTGTGTTAGTATTCTTGAAAAGGAGGGCTGTGAGATTCCAATTACATCCCCAGACCCAGCCTGAAAGCTCCCAGTAGCCATAAAGTGCAACACAGCCAGGAGTTTGTGCAGGCCTGAGACAGGGTGAGAGCGTGCTGTCTCAGGGTCTAGGCCCAGTTTGACAAGGTCATACAGACGGAAAATGTTGTTATGATTTAGACGGAACATCTGTATGAATGACCCTGTCATTGGACAATACATTCAAGTTTAAACGCCCCCTAAAAAAATTAGGCCTGCGCAGCCTCCGCGGAACCTGTACAACCTGCTGACCATGTTAAGTTCTTGGCCCTGGTTACTTACAGGCTGATGTCTGAGTCTGAGGAATCCCACAGCACACAGAATATCACTGCACCATAGTCCTGCAGCCATTTCTGAGTGTAGGTTGTTTGAAATAGGCCTAAGATCCTTTTATAGGCATCCTAATTCAGGTGTGAATGATTTGTAAGTAGCAACACATGTAAACATGCCTGAAAAAACGAATCGCAAAAAATAGACCGCAATTGATCATTCAGAGACTAACACCCAAATACGGATGAATAGTACATTCACGTGTTGTATGAACAAACAGCCGTGTTTGACCGATGGTCTATTCATTCGTATTTCTGAACTTTGCCGTCAAAACCATTACGAATAGCCCAAACACTGCCGAGATTTGTGCTTAGTACAGTCCTGTGTTGCCACTTTGAAAAAAAAACACAAATCAGACAAACTCAGATTTTTAGTAAATATACCCCCAGGACTCTGGGGGGTCATTCTGAGTTGATTGCACGCTGCCGATTTTTGCTGCACTGCGAACAGGTCTCTACTGCGCATGCGTATGCACCGCAATGCGCACGCGCGACGTATGGGTACAATGCGGATTGTTGCCGTGCTATGGATTTAACGAAAAATCCATATGCACAGCCGATCGCAAGAAGATTGACAGAAAGGGGGCATTTATGGGTGTCAACTGACCGTTTTCTGGGAGTGGTAGGGAAAACGCAGGCGTGTCCGGGCGTTTGGAGGGCGGATGTGTGACGTCAATTCCGGTACCAAAAAGACTTAAGTGATCGTAAGGGCTGAGTAAGTTCAGACCTACTCTGAAACTGCACATAATGTTTTTACAGAGCTCGGCTGCACAGGCGTTCGCACACTTGCAAAGCAAAAATACACTCCCCCATGGGCGGCGACTAAGCGTTTGCACGGCTGCTAAAAACAGCTAGCGTGCGATCAACTCGGAATGACCCCCTATGTCTCTTAGTCTCTGTGTATGTCACACTTTCCTCACTCTCTCTCTCTGATATGAAGGAACAGGAAACTACATCATATAACTCCGCCTCCGAGTGACTCATGGCACTAGAGGTCTGACACTAGGGGATGCACCCATAGACTGATACAAAGAAGGAGACAGGTACAGAGTACACCATATCCTAACACTCGCCCTTGCTCAAGACTGTCTCTGGTCACAAGTTTAAAGAACATGACATTTTAGCAAACAAATCAATAAAGTCACTCCTGTAACCAAAAACATAACGTAAGGCAAAAACAGTAAGAATAAATCAACATTTAACCATATCCTAGTCCACATTCCATCAGGAATGTAAGTAGCAAGTGTGATGACAGTCCACACTGACGGACTTGTTTTCCACCAACTCACAATTGAAATGATGTCTTATAGCAATGTGCTTAGACTGTCCATGATGCTTTGTGCTACAAGAAAGATCAATTTATGTTGATGTGGTAAAGACCTAATTCGTATAAAGTCTCTCTTATTCAAAGCGCTTCTTTTGAAGTTTCTGTGAGCGCCATGTACTCTGCCTCTGTTGTACAAAGAGCAACTGTGGGTTGTTTCCTACTTGCCCACCTTATGGCTGCACCTGCTAGTGCAAACAGGTATCCAGTATAAGAATGTCTATCATCCTCATCTGATCCCCAGTCAGCATCACAGAATACTTTTAAGCTGGTATCTGATGATCTTGTAAATTTCAGCTTTAGTGAACTTGTACCTTTGAGGTACCTTAGTATTATCTTTACTGCAATCCAGTGTTGTCTCCCAGGATTATTTTCACACTGGCTTGGTGACATGGCCTTGACCATCTTTGTACTTTTAATCAGTGGGAGTACTTACTGGTTTTGCATCTGTCATTCCGTACTTTGAAATTATTGCCTCAATGTATGTTTGTTGGTCAATTGTGACAGTTCCCTCTTGCAGGTTTTGAACAATTGTCATACCTAATAGATTATTTTCAGGGCCTAGCTCTTTCAACTTGAATCTTTGTTTAAGCTGGTGCTTGGTGTCAGTGATGTGATCTTCTTGACCTGTCAAAAGTAAATCATCCACATAGCTTTCATGAACAACTTTTTTTTTAATGGTTTTGTGGTATAGGCAGTGATCAGTCTCTGACCTAACAAAGTTAATTTCTAGTAACGCTGCATCCAACTTTACATACCAGCAACAACCACTTTGCTTGAGGCCATATAGTGACTAATTTAAGAGACAATCTTTCCCAGTTTGGAATATGTTCATATCGTAATGTTCAGGTGGTTCCATATACATTTCCTCAATCAATTCTCCATTAATGAATGCGGAATCAAAGTATAGTTGATATAACAGTAAATCATGTAGTGTTGACAGTTCTGTATCAATTGCTGACTTCCACTCTGTCCAATTACTGCTTGACTTTGCTTCCTGAATGTTTTGAGGTTCACAGTAAGCTATGTTTGCATACTCCTCACTATATTTCTTGGCTGGAATAACTCCTCGTGGAACTTCTGTTCTCTGACTTGTTGTCTGCTTTGCTTTGACACTCTCAGATTCAGACACGCTGTCTGCTGCCTGTACATCCAATAATACATTTTGTTGTTGCGCCACTGCTCCAGTTAGTGGCACTGTCTCATAGAATACCACATCTCTTGATTCAAGAAGACGTTTACTTGTAAATCCCAAAGTCTGTAACCTTTGCTTTTATTGCAGTATCCGAGCATTATACATTCTATGGATTTTGGATGTAGCTTTCACCTTTTCTCCTTTGGTATATGTGCAAAAGCTTTGCTCCCGAGGACATGAAGATGACTGATACTTTGCTTTTTCCTAGAACATGCCTCCAGAGGCGTTTTATCATTGACAGCCATTGTAGGTGCTCGATTCTTTAGGTATACTGCAGTAGAGACTGCTGCTGCCTAAAACTTCTTTTTCCAGGCCAGCATCACTTAACATAGTCCGTGCTCTCTCCACAATTGTCTCCTCACTCACGCCATTCTGTTCCGGTGTGCAGGCAATTGTTAGCTGATGCTTTATGCCATATTTCCTAAGCAATGCAGCTAAGACTTTGTTGTCATACTCTCCACCATTGTCTGATCTCAGGATCTTTAGTTTCAGACCTGTCTGATTCTCCACCAGGTTTTTGTACTGCACAAGTTTGTTGACAACTTCACTCTACTCCTTAAGAAAGTACACGTGTCATTCTTGTGTCGTCATCAATGAGAGTCATGAATTACCTGTAGCCACTGATTGATTCTTCCTCCATTGGACCACACACGTCTGTGTGCACTAGAGCTAGCGGTGTCTCTGCTCTATTAACTGACTTTGGAAATGGGTTGAGAGTTTGCTTGACTTTTATGCAACTCTCACACATGGGGGGTAATTCCAAGTTGATCACAGCAGGATTTTTGATAGCAATTGGGCAAAACCATGTGCACTGCAGGGGAGGCAGATATAACATGTGCAGAGAGAGTTAGATTTATGTGAGTTATATTGTTTCTGTGCAGGGTAAATACTGGCTGCTTTATTTTTACACTGCAAATTAGATTGCAGATTGAACACACCCCACCCAAATCTAACTCTCTCTGCACATGTTACATCTGCCCCACCTGCAGTGCACATGGTTTTGCCCAATTGCTAACAAAAATCCTGCTGCGATCAACTTGGAATTACCCCCCATGGGTCTTTCAGCGTTGCTCATGGTGATCCCTGTTACCATTCCATCTAGTAGTTTCTGGACGTTATCATATCACACATGACCCAAGCATTTGTGCCACAGCTCCATTGACTGTTTTTCCTCAGTAGCCATCATTACACTCAGTACACTCCTCAGTGTCCAGGACGTATAGTTGGTTGCACCGGGTTGCTGAAGCAATAACAGTCCCTCTTTTATTGTGCACCATACACTTGCCCTTCTGAAATTGGACTTTGTAGCCTTTTTTCTCTAGGATGCTGACAGCAATGAGATTTCTTCCTAAATCAGGCAAGTACAACACATATTGGATATCTGTAACAACTGTCTCACCTCCAATTCTTAAACGTACTGTGATTGTCTCAGCTTGTAATGCAGTAAGTGCCTTATTTCCAATCCCTGTAACTGTAGTGGGAACACATGGTGATAAAGAATTGAACCAATGCTTATTGCAACTGAAATGTCTAGTGGCCCCCGAGTCCATGTACCAGCAATCCTTCCTGTGACTGTCTGCTACATTCAATGCTGTTCCGTTTGGTTTGTCACGCTGCTTCTGCTCACCACTGGAATTTCTCATTCTGCAATCTGAAGCTTTATGTCCTATCTTGTGACATACAAAACACTTGAATTTGTGCTTCTGGACTTTGTGCACTTTGTGATCAAGGCAGAACCCTCAGCTATGGTCTTGACAGGAATACGTTCTTGGAACAACAGCAACTTGACTCCTACAATCTCTGTTGTCATTTTAGTGTCGTTTGACTCTAACGCAACTACCAAAAAAAACCTAATTCTGGCATCAGATTCTGTAACATAGCCATTGCAACTTCTTCCTCGTCCACCTGTTCCCCCACAGATGCCAACTGCTGAGCTATCGACAATAACTTATCAATGTAATTGTTCATGTCCTTGCAGGCACTCAGTTCATTCCATATAGTATGCGTCTTTAACTTATCCTTCTAATAAGACCTTTATCTTCATATGCATTTTGCAGGGCTGCCCACATGTCCTTTGCTCACACTTTCCCACTGACTATTGAATAGACAAGCTGCTGCATAGCTAAACCTATCATCCCGATGGCTCTGTGTGCGTCATCTGGGTTTGGACCTGCTCCTGGGTCTATTGTAACTAGTGATGAGCGGGTTCAGTTCCTTGAGATCTGAACCCCCCCGAACTTCACCCATTTTACATGGTTCCGAGGCAGATTCGGATCTTCCCGCCTTGCTCGGTTAACCCGAGCGCACCCGAACGTCATCATCCCGCTGTCGGATTCTTGCGAGATTCGTATTCTATATAAGGAGCCGCTCGTCGCTGCCATTTTCACTCGTGCTTTGGAGATGATAGCGAGAGGACGTGGCTGCGTTCTCTCAGTTTCTGTGTTCAGTGTGCTGCAAATATCTGTGCTCAGTGTGCTGCAAATATCTGTGCTCAGTGTGCTTGCAAATATCTGTGCTCAGTGGGCAGAAAATATCTACGTTCTCTGCCTTGAAAACGCTCCATATCTGTGCTTCATTGTAGTATATAGTAGGAGGACAGTGCAGAATTTTGCTGACAACCAGTATATATATATAGCAGTACGGTACAGTAGTCCACTGCTCTACCTCTGTGTCATCAAGTATACTATGCATCCATACCTGTGCTGCATTTTAGTTGTGCGCAGTATACAGTAGGAGGACAGTGCAGAATTTTGCTGACCACCAGTATATATATAGCAGTACGGTACAGTAGTCCAATGCTCTACCTCTGTGTCATCCAGTATACTATGCATCCATACCTGTGCTGCATTTTAGTTGTGCGCAGTATACAGTAGGAGGACAGTGCAGAATTTTGCTGACCACCAGTATATATATATATAGCAGTACGGTAAAGTAGTCCACTGCTCTACCTCTGTGTCGTCAAGTATACTATGCATCCATACCTGTGCTGCATTTTAGTTGTGCGCAGTATATAGTAGGAGGACAGTGCAGAATTTTGCTGACCACCAGTATATATATAGCAGTACGGTACAGTAGTCCACTGCTCTACCTCTGTGTCATCAAGTATACTATGCATCCATACCTGAGCTGCATTTTAGTTGTGCGCAGTATATAGTAGGAGGATAAAGCAGAATTTTGCTGATCACCAGTATATATATAGCAGTATGGTACAGTAGTCCAATGCTCTACCTCTGTGTCGTCAAGTATACTATGCATCCATACCTGTGCTGCATTTTAGTTGTGAGCAGTATATAGTAGGAGGACAGTGCAGAATTTTACTGACCACCAGTATATATATAGCAGTACGGTACAGTAGTCCACTTCTCTACCTCTGTGTCGTCAAGTATACTATGCATCCATACCTGTGCTGCATTTTAGTTGTGCGCAGTATATAGTAGGAGGACAGTGCAGAATTTTGCTGACCACCAGTATATATATAGCAGTACGGTACAGTAGTCCACTGCTCTACCTCTGTGTCGTCAAGTATACTATGCATCCATACGTGTGCTGCATTTTAGTTGTGCGCAGTATAAAGTAGGAGGACAGTGCAGAATTTTGCTGACCACGAGTATATATATAGCAGTACGGTACAGTAGTCCACTGCTCTACCTCTGTGTCATCAAGTATACTATGCATCCATACCTGTGCTGCATTTTAGTTGTGCGCAGTATATAGTAGGAGGACAGTGCAGAATTTTGCTGACCACCAGTATATATATAGCAGTACGGTACAGTAGTCCACTGCTCTACCTCTGTGTCGTCAAGTATACTATGCATCAATACCTGTGCTGCATTTTAGTTGTGCGCAGTATATAGTAGGAGGACAGTGCAGAATTTTGCTGACCACCAGTATATATATAGCAGTACGGTACAGTATTCCACTGCTCTACCTCTGTGTCATCAAGTATACTATGCATCCATACCTGTGCTGCATTTTAGTTGTGCGCAGTATATAGTAGGAGGACAGTGCAGAATTTTGCTGACCACCAGTATATATATAGCAGTACGGTACAATAGTTCACTGCTCTACCTCTGTGTCGTCAAGTATACTATGCATCCATAACTGTGCTGCATTTTAGTTGTGCGCAGTATATAGTAGGAGGACAAAGCAGAATTTTGCTGACCACTAGTATATATATAGCAGTACGGTACAGTAGTCCACTGCTCTACCTCTGTCGTCAAGTATACTATGCATCCATACCTGTGCTGCATTTTAGTTGTGCGCAGTATATAGTAGGAGGACAGTGCAGAATTTTGCTGACCACCAGTATATATATATAGCAGTACGGTACAGTAGTCCACTGCTCTACCTCTGTGTCGTCAAGTATACTATGCATCCATACCTGTGCTGCATTTTAGTTGTGCGCAGTATATAGTAGGACAGTGCAGAATTTTGCTGACCACCAGTATATATAGCAGTACGGTACAGTAGTCCACTGCTCTACCTCTGTGTCGTCAAGTATACTATGCATCCATACCTGTGTTGCATTTTAGTTGTGCGTATAGTAGGAGGACAGTGCAGAATTTTGCTGACCACCAGTATATATATAGCAGTACAGTACAGTAGTCCACTGTTCTACCTCTGTGTCGTCAAGTAAACTATGCATCCATACCTGTGCTGCATTTTAGTTGTGCGCAGTATATAGTAGGAGGACAGTGCAGAATTTTGCTGACCACCAGTATATATATAGCAGTACGGTACAGTAGTCCACTGCTCTACCTCTGTGTCGTCAAGTATACTATGCATCCATACCTGTGCTGCATTTTAGTTGTGCGCAGTATATAGTAGGAGGACAAAGCAGAATTTTGCTGACCACCAGTATATATATAGCAGTACGGTACAGTAGTCCACTGCTCTACCTCTGTGTCGTCAAGTATACTATGCATCCATACCTGTGCTGCATTTTAGTTGTGCGCAGTATATAGTAGGAGGACAGTGCATAATTTTGCTGACCACCAGTATATATATAGCAGTACGGTACAGTAGTCCACTGCTCTACCTCTGTGTCATCAAGTATACTAGGCATCCATACCTGTGCTGCATTTTAGTTGTGCACAGTATATAGTAGGAGGACAGTGCAGAATTTTGCTGACCACCAGTATATATATAGCAGTACGGTACAGTAGTCCACTGCTCTACCTCTGTGTCATCAAGTATACTATGCATCCATACCTGTGCTGTATTTTAGTTGTGCGCAGTATATAGTAGGACAGAGCAGAATTTTGCTGACCACCAGTATATATATAGCAGTACGGTACAGTAGTCCACTGCTCTACCTCTGTGTCGTCAAGTATACTATGCATCCATACCTGTGCTGCATTTTAGTTGTGCGCAGTATATAGTAGGAGGACAGTGCAGAATTTTGCTGACCACCAGTATATATATAGCAGTACGGTACAGTATTCCACTGCTCTACCTCTGTGTCATCAAGTATACTATGCATCCATACCTGTGCTGCATTTTAGTTGTGCGCAGTATATAGTAGGAGGACAGTGCAGAATTTTGCTGACCACCAGTATATATATAGCAGTACGGTAAAGTAGTCCACTGCTCTACCTCTGTGTCGTCAAGTATACTATGCATCCATAACTGTGCTGCATTTTAGTTGTGCACAGTATATAGTAGGAGGACAGTGCAGAATTTTGCTGACCACTAGTATATATATAGCAGTACGGTACAGTAGTCCACTGCTCTACCTCTGTGTCGTCAAGTATGCTATGCATCCATACCTGTGCTGCATTTATGTTGTGCGCAGTATATAGTAGGAGGACAGTGCAGAATTTTGCTGACCACCAGTATATATATATAGCAGTACGGTACAGTAGTCCACTGCTCTACCTCTGTGTCATCAAGTAAACTATGCATCCATACCTGTGCTGCATTTTAGTTGTGCGCAGTATATAGTAGGAGGACAGTGCAGAATTTTGCTGATCACCAGTATATATGTAGCAGTACGGTACAGTAGTCCACTGCTCTAAATCTGTGTCGTCAAGTATACTATGCATCCATACCTGTGTTGCATTTTAGTTGTGCGTATAGTAGGAGGACAGTGCAGAATTTTGCTGACCACCAGTATATATATAGCAGTACGGTACAGTAGTCCACTGTTCTACCTCTGTGTCGTCAAGTATACTATGCATCCATACCTGTGCTGCATTTTAGTTGTGCGCAGTATATAGTAGGAGGACAGTGCAGAATTTTGCTGACCACCAGTATATATATATAGCAGTACGGTACAGTAGTCCACTGCTCTACCTCTGTGTTGTCAAGTATACTATAAAAGTTCAGTAAAATGACCCAAAAATCAAAATTAAAAGCGTCTGATGAGAAGCGTAAACTTGCCAATATGCCATTTACGACACGGAGTGGCAAGGAACGGCTGAGGCCCTGGCCTATGTTCATGGCTAGTGGTTCAGATTCACATGAGGATGGAAGCACTCATACTCTCGCTAGAAAACTGCAGTGCCACTCCTAGATGGGCCAGGTGTTTGTGTCGGCCACTTGGGTCGCTTAGCTTAGCCATTCAGCGACCTTGGTGCACCTCTTTTTTTCTTTGCATCATGTGCTGTTTGGGGACTATTTTTTAAATCTGCCATCCTGTCTGACACTGCAGTGCCACTCCTAGATGGGCCAGGTGTTTGTGTCGGCCACTTGGGTCGCTTAGCCTAGTCACACAGCTACCTCATTGCACCTCTTTTTTTCTTTGCATCATGTGCTGTTTGGGGACTATTTTTTAAATCTGCCATCCTGTCTGACACTGCAGTGCCACTCCTAGATGGGCCAGGTGTTTGTGTCGGCCACTTGGGTCGCTTAGCTTAGCCATCCAGCGACCTTGGTGCACCTCTTTTTTTCTTTGCATCATGTGCTGTTTGGGGGCTATTTTTTAAATCTGCCATCCTGTCTGACACTGCAGTGCCACTCCTAGATGGGCCAGGTGTTTGTGTCGGCCACTTGGGTCGCTTAGCTTAGTCATCCAGTGACCTTGGTGCAAATTTTAGGACTAAAAATAATATTGTGAGGTGTGAGGTCTTCAGAATAGACTGGAAATGAGTGGAAATTATGGTTATTGAGGTTAATAATACTATGGGATCAAAATGACCCCCAAATTCTATGATTTAAGCTGTTTTTGAGTGTTTTTTTGTAAAAAAACACCCGAATCCAAAACACACCCGAATCCGACAAAAAAATTTCAGGGAGGTTTTGCCAAAACGTGTCCGAATCCAAAACACGGCCGCGGAACCGGATCCAAAACCAAAACACAAAACCCGAAAAATTTCCGGTGCACATCACTAATTGTAACCTTCCACAACTTTTCCAGCTTAAGCTGCATCTCCATGTCAAACTTCCATGTAGCATAGTTCTCTAAACCTTTCAGCTTAGCAAAGTTCATGCCTTGTCCTGTATTATACATTCTTTCTGTACTTGTATAAAATGTCACTTTAAACTGTGTCACTGTAATTATTCAACAGCACTCAGGGGGTTAATCTTCAGGCACACGCGGGTCTGGGCATGAGACTGGGCCCATTACCTGTTGGCAGAGTGTTCTGGGCTATCTGGTGCAGTAACGTCTGTCCACACACTTAGTAACTTAAACAGTAATGCAGGTTTATTTAGTGTACACAGGTGACACAGATGTAATACTGATAGCGGTAATCAGGAGCCCATATATCACACAAGGTAACAGCATTAGGTAGTGGTACTTATCAGGAGATGTCTGTGGTGGTGAAGCATAGAGGACTGCACAGCCGTGCAGTCTGACTCCAACTGTGGAAAAGATGATGCATGCACTGGAACACTGTGAGTCTCTGTAGCTGAGATCTGCTCCCAGTCTCAGCTCTGCACACTTGTACACCAGGACTCTGTCTCTCAGTCTGTGTGTGTGTCACACTCTCCTCACACTCTCTCTGAGATAGAGGAACTGGAAACTACATCATATAACTCCGCTTCCGAGTGAATCATGGCACTAGAGGTCTGACACTAGGGGATGCACCAATAGACTGACACATAGAAGGAGACCGGTACAGAGTGCTCCATATCCTAACAAATAAAACATGTGAGAAAGTTACATTATGACATGCTAATATTGTAACATTTTTCATAACTTGCATTCATCTGCTGTAGACTTTATTAAGCATTCTATTGTATATGAATAGGGTAATTTAGCTTTTACATTTCAAACTAACATTGTCAAGTTTCAGCTCTATATTTGGGTGTAAGAATACATATTTGAATGCCTGAAATGGAAATACTACTGGGCTTTTAGTTGAACTTATTTTGATGTAAGTGTGACTTAAAAATACACATGATAAGTAGTGATTGTATTTTGACACATACAGTTTATACACTCAGAAAATAAAGGCAGAGTGCTTCATAAAGAGTTGATATAAAGTGTATTTGAGCAGGGGAGAAACTTGGGGGAGCCAGCAGGAACGCTGAGAGGGCATGTGAACACACAGGGAGGTTGTGTGAGGGTGTCAGCACTGTGCCGCATTGTGCTTGCACAGAGTAGGAAAGGTCCCTTTAGCTCTCACTCCGAATCGGTCTCATGGTGGGGTCAGAGCACTATGTACTCCGCTCTGGTTGGTGGAGCTTATAACATGCTTCTCTGATACCTGGTACTTGAGGGTGGTGTCTAATTATTCACAGGCTGCTGGCTCTCTGATCAAGATCAGTACCTGTATGACCCATAGATCTTCTGATAGGAATCTCAAAATTGGTAGGTAAGGTAATAAAAGCAGCCACATGCTTTACTTGTGGAGAATAAAAGTTGGCATGTGGAGTGGGCTTTGTTGCATGTGTGTGGGAATGTCTAACTGGCACGTGGGGGAATGATGTGCAGGTGGAGGTGGTCTCATGTGCATGTGAGAAGTTTCATGGCATGTGGAGGAGGCTTGGTTACATGTGTGGGGGTAGGATGGCATGTGTTGGGAGATTTGATATCATGTAAGGAGGTCTGATGAGCAAGGGGGGTTTCTGATGGCAGGTGTGAGGTCTGATGGCACGTTTTGTGGGGTCTAATACATGTGTGCAGGGTCTGAGTTCATGTGTATGTGGGGAGATGATGGTCTTTTAAAATGTTTGGTCTGTCTGATGGACATGTCAGGTGCATGTGGGGAGGGTTTCATGGCATGTAAGGGGCATATGAGAATGTCTGATGGCATGTAATGTCTGATGGTATGCAGTGCTGGATTACGGCTTGTGAGGGCCCCTGGGCAACTAAATTGTTGGGTCCATGTGGGTAGATGAAAGGTGCATGAATGTGGCATGTGGAGAAGTCTGACGTTGTATGGGGAGATCTAGTGGGCATGTGGGAGGTCAGAGGAGTATGCTGGCATTTTTTCCTTTTTCCCTTTTCTCCCCTGTTCATCAGCTCCCTCCACATAAATTGGGAATGCATTAGGAGTGTGAGTGAAAATGAAGTGTCAAATTATTCAGACACTGGACACAGCAGTGAGGTAAGAGCTGTGCTGATGATTGTTGTGAAGATTCTGATGTGTGATAAGACCCGAGGGGCATGTGTGAAGGTGTGGGGTAGGTGTGTGAGGCATGCACTGTACAGTAAGTGGCACATATTTCGGTTTGATGACATGTGAGGATGTTTTCTGTCCTCTTTCTTATGCACTTTAAGAACAAACATGTTTAGGCAATTAAGTGTGTGTGTTTTGGGTAGGGGCCAAGCTGCGTCTCTGCCCCGGGTGAGAGAAAGCCTAGCTGACCCCCTGATTTCAGCATCATAATTTTGTATGCCATTTAAGGTATAATTTTTCCCACTGTTAATGCATGGAAATTTTGCCAGTATTGCGAGTTGTATGTCCCTAACACTATGGACCCCTGAGATGTGGAACACAACATTTATGTGCATGTGTAGTAGAGTAATGGTGTAGACAAGTTAGCCTCACTCCCTTATGCTGCATATATTTACTGCTAGGTTTACTAGAATAACTAATATCTGTTTTGTTGCATTTTACACCTGATGCCAGGATATTTGGGAAATGTATGACGCTAACAGGTGCCACTCAAAGGGTGTTTATAATTTAGGGGTTAAGGGTTAGGACCACCCCTAAATGTATGTGACATGTACGAACGTGACCAGACTTTGGGGCTGATGTATCAAACCTTTGAGCTAAAATTGAGCAGTTGCTCATACTAGAGTAACCAATCACCTTCTACTGAATGGCAGTTACAAGCTTTTTGGATGCTTTGAGCAACTTCTCCACTTTATCTCTCTCCAAGGCTTGATTCAGCTCCTCCTTGTGTGATAGACCACAGTATTGTAGAGATGTATTGACTTGTACCATTACATACTACTTTGTAAAATTACTGTAGTCTATATATAAGTAACACCCCAGGGTTGGCAGGTGTCTAAGTGGTTGTAAGAGGTATCACATGTGTTATGTGACAGACCTAAGATGTTTTCCCCCGTACCTTGTTCATTGTACCTTGAGAGAGGTAGCATAGATTGATAAGAAACAGTGATTCACTGACAGCAATCTCCAATGGAAAGTTTCCTTTTATTGAGCCACAAAGAACTCTGGATTAAAGATGGTGATTAGTTATTTGGCAAAATTGGACAATCACAATAATAATGATGAATTAAGAAAACAAGAAAATCACATTTGGCTACAGCTCACAATGCACTGGAATATTATATAATTCAGATATTCAATCAATCTAATCACAGATACGTACATGCATATTCCAAGAAAATAAGACAATAATTAGGACAATGAAAAAAATGAATAAGAATACGGTTTCAATGGCAATTACTAATTTTCTAACTATCCCTGATAAGAATGTCCCAATCTTCAACGGAAATTTGACATTGGAGCTCTTAGAGTCGACAGTGCCACAGTATTGAAATGGGGGTAACGACACTTGTGAAGCAATATTATATACTTCCTCACCAGTACAGGACACGTGACCTGACTCCGGTCTGTCCTTTAACCTCTGCTGTACCAGCAAAACACTCTCCAGGTTGCAAACACTGTGATTTCCATTTTATAAAGGGGCACACATAATTTTCCGGGGTGCCACATATACTGGTGTAAAAAGGAGTTAAGGGCTAATTGCACATCATTTTTTACTTTTTTTTTTTTAAATATTCCACCTCCCTTCTTCTAACATGCCAGCAGTGGTGCCGAGAGTGGGTGGGCAGGTACAAATCACCCAGGCCCGGGTTGCTGGAGGGTCCCGAAGAGTGACCGGGTCCATCCCCCACCCAAGCCTACCAGTTGCCGGCATCGGCGGTTCCATCTTCCGTGATCTTTTCAGAAAGATGGCGCCACACATAGAAAGCAAAGATTCTGGCACTGTGCCAGAGTCTTAGCTCTCTAGTAACCAGCGTCAACTTCCCAAATATCACTGGGAAGATGGCGCTGGGCGGGATGGAGGGACTAGCTTCCCGTTCAAGTAAGGTAAGAAGCGGGTGCCCTCCCCCACGCCCCCCCCTGCCCTGCTGCATTAAAATTGCGCTGCCCAGTGGAGCGCTTCGTGGCCCTGCAAGTATATTTTTATATTAAGATTTTTATAGTAAAGGGCATCATTACGCCCCTTTTTTTAAGTCACGCCCCCCTTTTACTGGGGCCCTGGTGTGGCTCTCTACGGCCCTGCATGCCAGGACTAGAGATGAGCGCCTGAAATTTTTCGGGTTTTGTGTTTTGGTTTTGGGTTCGGTTCCGTGGCCGTGTTTTGGGTTCGAACGCGTTTTGGCAAAACCTCACCGAATTATTTTTGTCGGATTCGGGTGTGTTTTGGATTCGGGTGTTTTTTTCCAAAAACACTAAAAAACAGCTTAAATCATAGAATTTGGGGGTCATTTTGATCCCAAAGTATTATTAACCTCAAAAACCATAATTTACACTCATTTTCAGTCTATTCTGAATACCTCACACCTCACAATATTATTTTTAGTCCTAAAATTTGCACCGAGGTCGCTGTGTGAGTAAGATAAGCGACCCTAGTGGCCGACACAAACACCGGGCCCATCTAGGAGTGTCACTGCAGTGTCACGCAGGATGTCCCTTCCAAAAAACCCTCCCCAAACAGCACATGACGCAAAGAAAAAAAGAGGCGCAATGAGGTAGCTGTGTGAGTAAGATTAGCGACCCTAGTGGCCGACACAAACACCGGGCCCATCTAGGAGTGGCACTGCAGTGTCACGCAGGATGGCCCTTCCAAAAAACCCTCCCCAAACAGCACATGACGCAAAGAAAAAAAGAGGCGCAATGAGGTAGCTGTGTGAGTAAGATTAGCGACCCTAGTGGCCGACACAAACACCGGGCCCATCTAGGAGTGGCACTGCAGTGTCACGCAGGATGGCCCTTCCAAAAAACCCTCCCCAAACAGCACATGACGCAAAGAAAAAAAGAGGCGCAATGAGGTAGCTGACTGTGTGAGTAAGATTAGCGACCCTAGTGGCCGACACAAACACCGGGCCCATCTAGGAGTGGCACTGCAGTGTCACGCAGGATGTCCCTTCCAAAAAACCCTCCCCAAACAGCACATGACGCAAAGAAAAAAAGAGGCGCAATGAGGTAGCTGTGTGAGTAAGATTAGCGACCCTAGTGGCCGACACAAACACCGGGCACATCTAGGAGTGGCACTGCAGTGTCACGCAGGATGTCCCTTCCAAAAAACCCTCCCCAAACAGCACATGACGCAAAGAAAAAAAGAGGCGCAATGAGGTAGCTGTGTGAGTAAGATTAGCGACCCTAGTGGCCGACACAAACACCGGGCCCATCTAGGAGTGGCACTGCAGTGTCACGCAGGATGTCCCTTCCAAAAAACCCTCCCCAATCAGCACATGATGCAAAGAAAAAGAAAAGAAAAAAGAGGTGCAAGATGGAATTATCCTTTTGCCCTCCCACCCACCCTTATGTTGTATAAACAAAACAGGACATGCACACTTTAACCAACCCATCATTTCAGTGACAGGGTCTGCCACACGACTGTGACTGATATGACGGGTTGGTTTGGACCCCCCCCAAAAAAGAAGCAATTAATCTCTCCTTGCACAAACTGGCTCTACAGAGGCAAGATGTCCACCTCATCTTCACCCTCCGATATATCACCGTGTACATCCCCCTCCTCACAGATTATCAATTCGTCCCCACTGGAATCCACCATCTCAGCTCCCTGTGTACTTTGTGGAGGCAATTGCTGCTGGTCAATGTCTCCGCGGAGGAATTGATTATAATTCATTTTAATGAACATCATCTTCTCCACATTTTCTGGATGTAACCTCGTACGCCGATTGCTGACAAGGTGAGCGGCGGCACTAAACACTCTTTCGGAGTACACACTTGTGGGAGGGCAACTTAGGTAGAATAAAGCCAGTTTGTGCAAGGGCCTCCAAATTGCCTCTTTTTCCTGCCAGTATAAGTACGGACTGTGTGACGTGCCTACTTGGATGCGGTCACTCATATAATCCTCCACCATTCTATCAATGTTGAGAGAATCATATGCAGTGACAGTAGACGACATGTCCGTAATCGTTGTCAGGTCCTTCAGTCCGGACCAGATGTCAGCATCAGCAGTCGCTCCAGACTGCCCTGCATCACCGCCAGCGGGTGGGCTCGGAATTCTGAGCCTTTTCCTCGCACCCCCAGTTGCGGGAGAATGTGAAGGAGGAGATGTTGACAGGTCGCGTTCCGCTTGACTTGACAATTTTGTCACCAGCAGGTCTTTCAACCCCAGCAGACCTGTGTCTGCCGGAAAGAGAGATCCAAGGTAGGCTTTAAATCTAGGATCGAGCACGGTGGCCAAAATGTAGTGCTCTGATTTCAACAGATTGACCACCCGTGAATCCTTGTTAAGCGAATTAAGGGCTGCATCCACAAGTCCCACATGCCTAGCGGAATTGCTCCCTTTTAGCTCCTTCTTCAATGCCTCCAGCTTCTTCTGCAAAAGCCTGATGAGGGGAATGACCTGACTCAGGCTGGCAGTGTCTGAACTGACTTCACGTGTGGCAAGTTCAAAGGGCATCAGAACCTTGCACAACGTTGAAATCATTCTCCACTGCACTTGAGACAGGTGCATTCCATCTCCTATATCGTGCTCAATTGTATAGGCTTGAATGGCCTTTTGCTGCTCCTCCAACCTCTGAAGCATATAGAGGGTTGAATTCCACCTCGTTACCACTTCTTGCTTCAGATGATGGCAGGGCAGGTTCAGTAGTTTTTGGTGGTGCTCCAGTCTTCTGTACGTGGTGCCTGTACGCCGAAAGTGTCCCGCAATTTTTCTGGCCACCGACAGCATCTCTTGCACGCCCCTGTCGTTTTTTAAAAAATTCTGCACCACCAAATTCAAGGTATGTGCAAAACATGGGACGTGCTGGAATTTGCCCATATTTAATGCACACACAATATTGCTGGCGTTGTCCGATACCACAAATCCACAGGAGAGTCCAATTGGGGTAAGCCATTCCGCGATGATCTTCCTCAGTTGCCGTAAGAGGTTTTCAGCTGTGTGCGTATTCTGGAAAGCGGTGATACAAAGCGTAGCCTGCCTAGGAAAGAGTTGGCGTTTGCGAGATGCTGCTACTGGTGCCGCCGCTGCTGTTCTTGCGGCGGGAGTCCATACATCTACCCAGTGGGCTGTCACAGTCATATAGTCCTGACCCTGCCCTGCTCCACTTGTCCACATGTCCGTGGTTAAGTGGACATTGGGTACAACTGCATTTTTTAGGAGACTGGTGAGTCTTTTTCTGACGTCCGTGTACATTCTCGGTAAGGCCTGCCTAGAGAAGTGGAACCTAGATGGTATTTGGTAACGGGGGCACACTGCCTCAATAAATTGTCTAGTTCCCTGTGAACTAACGGCGGATACCGGACGCACGTCTGACACCAACATAGTTGTCAAGGACTCAGTTATCCGCTTTGCAGTAGGATGACTGCTGTGATATTTCATCTTCCTCGCAAAGGACTGTTGAACAGTCAATTGCTTACTGGAAGTAGTACAAGTGGGCTTACGACTTCCCCTCTGGGATGACCATCGACTCCCAGCGGCAACAACAGCAGCGCCAGCAGCAGTAGGCGTTACACGCAAGGATGCATCGGAGGAATCCCAGGCAGGAGAGGACTCGTCAGACTTGCCAGTGACATGGCCTGCAGGACTATTGGCATTCCTGGGGAAGGAGGAAATTGACACTGAGGGAGTTGGTGGGGTGGTTTGCGTGAGCTTGGTTACAAGAGGAAGGGATTTACTGGTCAGTGGACTGCTTCCGCTGTCACCCAAAGTTTTTGAACTTGTCACTGACTTATTATGAATGCGCTGCAGGTGACGTATAAGGGAGGATGTTCCGAGGTGGTTAACGTCCTTACCCCTACTTATTACAGCTTGACAAAGGGAACACACGGCTTGACACCTGTTGTCCGCATTTCTGGTGAAATACCTCCACACCGAAGAGCTGATTTTTTTGGTATTTTCACCTGGCATGTCAACGGCCATATTCCTCCCACGGACAACAGGTGTCTCCCCGGGTGCCTGACTTAAACAAACCACCTCACCATCAGAATCCTCCTGGTCAATTTCCTCCCCAGCGCCAGCAACACCCATATCCTCCTCATCCTGGTGTACTTCAACACTGACATCTTCAATCTGACTATCAGGAACTGGACTGCGGGTGCTCCTTCCAGCACTTGCAGGGGGCGTGCAAATGGTGGAAGGCGCATGCTCTTCACGTCCAGTGTTGGGAAGGTCAGGCATCGCAACCGACACAATTGGACTCTCCTTGTGGATTTGGGATTTCAAAGAACGCACAGTTCTTTGCGGTGCTTTTGCCAGCTTGAGTCTTTTCAGTTTTCTAGCGAGAGGCTGAGTGCTTCCATCCTCATGTGAAGCTGAACCACTAGCCATGAACATAGGCCAGGGCCTCAGCCGTTCCTTGCCACTCCGTGTGGTAAATGGCATATTGGCAAGTTTACGCTTCTCCTCCGACAATTTTATTTTAGGTTTTGGAGTCCTTTTTTTACTGATATTTGGTGTTTTGGTTTTGACATGCTCTGTACTATGCCATTGGGCATCGGCCTTGGCAGACGACGTTGCTGGCATTTCATCGTCTCGGCCATGACTAGTGGCAGCAGCTTCAGCACGAGGTGGAAGTGGATCTTGATCTTTCCCTAATTTTGGAACCTCAACATTTTTGTTCTCCATATTTTAATAGGCACAACTAAAAGGCACCTCAGGTAAACAATGGAGATGGATGGATTGGATACTAGTATACAATTATGGACGGGCTGCCGAGTGCCGACACAGAGGTAGCCACAGCCGTGAACTACCGCACTGTACTGTGTCTGCTGCTAATATATAGACTGGTTGATAAAGAGATAGTATACTCGTAACTAGTATGTATGTATAAAGAAAGAAAAAAAAACCACGGTTAGGTGGTATATACAATTATGGACGGGCTGCCGAGTGCCGACACAGAGGTAGCCACAGCCGTGAACTACCGCACTGTACTGTGTCTGCTGCTAATATATAGACTGGTTGATAAAGAGATAGTATACTCGTAACTAGTATGTATGTATAAAGAAAGAAAAAAAAACCACGGTTAGGTCACTGGTATATACAATTATGGACGGGCTGCCGAGTGCCGACACAGAGGTAGCCACAGCCGTGAACTACCGCACTGTACTGTGTCTGCTGCTAATATATAGACTGGTTGATAAAGAGATAGTATACTCGTAACTAGTATGTATGTATAAAGAAAGAAAAAAAAACCACGGTTAGGTCACTGGTATATACAATTATGGACGGGCTGCCGAGTGCCGACACAGAGGTAGCCACAGCCGTGAACTACCGCACTGTACTGTGTCTGCTGCTAATATATAGACTGGTTGATAAAGAGATAGTATACTCGTAACTAGTATGTATGTATAAAGAAAGAAAAAAAAACCACGGTTAGGTCACTGGTATATACAATTATGGACGGGCTGCCGAGTGCCGACACAGAGGTAGCCACAGCCGTGAACTACCGCACTGTACTGTGTCTGCTGCTAATATATAGACTGGTTGATAAAGAGATAGTATACTCGTAACTAGTATGTATGTATAAAGAAAGAAAAAAAAACCACGGTTAGGTCACTGGTATATACAATTATGGACGGGCTGCCGAGTGCCGACACAGAGGTAGCCACAGCCGTGAACTACCGCACTGTACTGTGTCTGCTGCTAATATATAGACTGGTTGATAAAGAGATAGTATACTCGTAACTAGTATGTATGTATAAAGAAAGAAAAAAAAACCACGGTTAGGTCACTGGTATATACAATTATGGACGGGCTGCCGAGTGCCGACACAGAGGTAGCCACAGCCGTGAACTACCGCACTGTACTGTGTCTGCTGCTAATATATAGACTGGTTGATAAAGAGATAGTATACTCGTAACTAGTATGTATGTATAAAGAAAGAAAAAAAAACCACGGTTAGGTCACTGGTATATACAATTATGGACGGGCTGCGGAGTGCCGACACAGAGGTAGCCACAGCCGTGAACTACCGCACTGTACTGTGTCTGCTGCTAATATATAGACTGGTTGATAAAGAGATAGTATACTCGTAACTAGTATGTATGTATAAAGAAAGAAAAAAAAACCACGGTTAGGTGGTATATACAATTATGGACGGGCTGCCGAGTGCCGACACAGAGGTAGCCACAGCCGTGAACTACCGCACTGTACTGTGTCTGCTGCTAATATATAGACTGGTTGATAAAGAGATAGTATACTCGTAACTAGTATGTATGTATAAAGAAAGAAAAAAAAACCACGGTTAGGTCACTGGTATATACAATTATGGACGGGCTGCCGAGTGCCGACACAGAGGTAGCCACAGCCGTGAACTACCGCACTGTACTGTGTCTGCTGCTAATATATAGACTGGTTGATAAAGAGATAGTATACTCGTAACTAGTATGTATGTATAAAGAAAGAAAAAAAAACCACGGTTAGGTCACTGGTATATACAATTATGGACGGGCTGCCGAGTGCCGACACAGAGGTAGCCACAGCCGTGAACTACCGCACTGTACTGTGTCTGCTGCTAATATATAGACTGGTTGATAAAGAGATAGTATACTCGTAACTAGTATGTATGTATAAAGAAAGAAAAAAAAACCACGGTTAGGTCACTGGTATATACAATTATGGACGGGCTGCCGAGTGCCGACACAGAGGTAGCCACAGCCGTGAACTACCGCACTGTACTGTGTCTGCTGCTAATATAGACTGGTTGATAAAGAGATAGTATACTACTAATATTATATACTGGTGGTCAGGTCACTGGTCACTAGTCACACTGGCAGTGGCACTCCTGCAGCAAAAGTGTGCACTGTTTAATTTTAATATAATATTATGTACTCCTGGCTCCTGCTATAACCTATAACTGGCACTGCAGTAGTGCTCCCCAGTCTCCCCCACAATTATAAGCTGTGTGAGCTGAGCAGTCAGACAGATATATAATATATATAGATGATGCAGCACACTGGCCTGAGCCTGAGCAGTGCACACAGATATGGTATGTATGTGACTGAGTCACTGTGTGCTGTGTATCGCTTTTTTCAGGCAGAGAACGGATTATAAATAAAAGTGGTGGTCACTGGTCACTATCAGCAAAACTCTGCACTGTACACTACTGAGTACTCCTAATGCTCCCCAAAATTAGTAAATCAAGTGTCTAAACGGAGAGGACGCCAGCCACGTCCTCTCCCTATCAATCTCAATGCACGTGTGAAAATGGCGGCGACGCGCGGCTCCTTATATAGAATCCGAGTCTCGCGATAGAATCCGAGCCTCGCGAGAATCCGACAGCGTCATGATGACGTTCGGGCGCGCTCGGGTTAACCGAGCAAGGCGGGAAGATCCAAGTCGCTCGGACTCGTGAAAAAAAACATGAAGTTCTGGCGGGTTCGGATTCAGAGAAACCAAACCCGCTCATCTCTAGCCAGGACTCCATAGTCTGGGGGAAATTATCCCTGTCAATCTTTGCACAATGTCTGTGTTGGAAAGGAGCATGTCGCTGTTTACAACACACCTTCTGCACATTGTTCAACATTATGGGGTCTTCCCTTCACTACAAGGGACTCCTGCCAGGAGGTTCTAAAGTACTGATACTTAGAAGTGTGTGTGTGTTAGAGAAACTTTTAGGAGGGTCCAGGTTTGGACTGGCCCACAGGTGCACAGGGGAAATCCGCCCCACTGCCTGAAGGCCCCACCCCCTCCTCTAGGAATCAGTAACTTGGTGGTGCAGGATCAAGGATGAATTTGTTGCATGTCCTCTTTAATAGTTGGCAAAGTCCCTCTGTGGCGATAGGTCGCCCATACCTCTTAACGTTGGACCCCAACCACCGCATTCCCTGTTTCCCTTCATGTCCCAGTCCGACACTGAGAGTGTCTCATTGGGCGGGATGTACTAAGCGGAAAATGCGGTAAACCCCGTTTACCGCATTTTCCTGATGTACTATCCTCTGGCCGGCAGGTCAGCGCCGCGGCGGGGTTCGCCAGATTTAGCTGGCGATAGTCCATAGAAGCCTATGGGCTTCTCTCCGTGGCGCTGTGTGAGGGATCCGATTGGATCCCTCCCAGCATGCCTTGCGGCCACCCCCGTCACCCTGCACATGCGCAGACTGACTCCTGGGGCCGAATCCCGGAAGTCAGGCTGCCGCTGTGCATCGCGGAGGACAGCTCTTATCGGAAGAGCTGTCCTCCGCAATGCTGATCGCCAGGGCCGTAACTAGGTGTGTGCTGAGTGTGCCTTGCACACAGCGCACTTGCGCTGTGTCTCCCGACTGGCCACCCTGTCAGTGATTGATGCAGCTGTGCGGAGAGTGAGCAGTCTCTCACGGTAAGCACTGCAGTATCACCCATGTGAGATTATACATCCAGCTTCCCCAACAGTGTCACTGATTTTATCTAGCCGGGTGGCGGATCAAGAGGGTGAGGGTTGCACCATCATTTCCGGAATTTTTTTTTTTTAAATGGAGATCAGCAGCAGCACTGCTGCGCTGTCTCCATTTAATAGAGCCGCGGGCACTAGGATCGGCAGCAGGATCGGACTGCTCCAGCAGTGATCCCGGAATTTCCCTTTCAGTGAGGGGGCGGGGCTTAGCGGCCGCGATGCACTGGCAGGGAAGATTGGGTGGAGAGAGCAAGGCTGGAGTCCTCACAATGCAGTCCATGCGGCAACATGTTTTTTTTTATATTAGACTCCCTGTCGCTGCCTGCAGGGTCTGTAAGGTGTGCACAGGTGGAGGAGAACACTGTGGCCGTAAGCTGCTGTTCGCAGTAGAGATGGCTACTGACTCACTGTCTCAACACAGTGACTCGAATCATCAGGAAGTGTGAATGATTCGAGTCACTCACTGTTTAATGAGTCGAGACAGCTGCAGCAGCAGCCTCTCTCAGAGGGAGGAAACTCAGTGTGTCCTTCAGTCAGTGTGTTCTGCTGACTGTCTTTATCTGTGATTGGCCAGAGGCTATACCAGGTGACATCCAGTGGGAGGGGGGAGGGAGCAGTCACGACTCACCAGTCAGTGAGTGCTGTTGTACCTGAGTCATGTCATGAATCATGATTCATCCTGAGTCTGCCAGTGAGTTGAGACAGTTGTACCCTGTGTAGACTCAGTGGATGGATCTGATTCATGCAGCATAAGCCTGCAGGAGGTGGAGCCCCTGTGGTACAGGGCTCTCAGCTCAGTGCTCACTGATCCTGCTCAGTGTGATTGTGGGTGGCAAACTCCCTGGAGGCTAGATAGTGGATAATATAATAAATCCAAGCCCACCTAAAATCATCCAATTAGCAAAGTAAAAAAAAATGTTTTTATTTGGTTTAGTTACAGACTGAATGATGTGTTTCATGGCTGTTAAGCTTTCTCTCCTCAACCAGAAGTAATGATCATATTCTGTAACTAGTATGCAATAAGTGGTTATTCATAATATATCAACATAACAGTGAATCTATGTTAATATATTAACAATCAGGGCATAAGCAGCTGCCTACCCCAGATACACTGCACAATCACTGCAGCTGAATAAACTCCCTCCATGAGTCCAGCACTGATCTGCCAGCACTGGCAACTCACTGATTCATGTGCAGTCTCTGCAACACATTCCAGTAGAAATGCATACCTCCCAACTGTCCCGATTTTCGCGGGACAGTCCCGTTTTTTGGGGTCTGTCCCGCTGTCCCACCCGCGGGCCGCAGTGTCCCGCGGTGGGGGGGGGACAGTTGGGAGGCTCAGTCTCTCGCTGCCCTGCTTAGCAGAGCTTAGCAGAGCAGCGGTGAATAGACGCTGTGCGCATGCGCACAGCGTCTATTCATTGTAGACAGAGGGAGAGGGGCATGCCAGCGGCTCACGGAGCGCTCACGGAGCGCTGGGCATGCCCCCTCAGTGATGAAATCGGGGGCGTGGCTCGCGATTGCGGGTCTTCCCGCGAAGCCACGCCCCTTTTCATAGGCCACGCCCCTTTTTCATAGGCCACGCTTCCTTTTCGGGAGCGCGCTCCCCCTCTTTGTTTCTAATAGCTGGCTGCTTGGTAGATCGTGGGAATGGGGTGGATCAAAAGGATAAGACTCCACCCCCGTGTGATCCCTCTTCTAGATCCACCTCCTGTTTGCTCCATCCTATCACTGAGAGACTGAGTGCAAGCTCCGCCTCCAAACTGTTTGATTGTCTAGGACAGGGATGGCAGCTGCAGCCTCTGCACTTTGGCATTGAGTGCTCTGTGAAAAAAGAAGTGCCTGACTAACAAAGGTATGCACTAGTCTAAGTCTGCTTGGGGGAGGGACACTGCTCACTGTACACCAGACTCACAATAAGCTCACTACACTATTAACTTACCTTACCAAAACCATATCACAAGGTGAACATGTGCACTGTGCTCTACACCCAGACTGTCCCTATATATACTGCACTACATCACATACTGACTATGCACACACTGTAAAACACCCAGACTGTCCCTATATACACTGCACTACACAGGGCCGTAACTACGTGTGTGCCAAGTGGGCCTGGCACACAGCGCAGTTGCCCTGAGGGCGCACGGCCAGCGGCATGTAATGAGTCAAATTGACTCATTACATGCCGCCTCTGAAGTCTGCGCCGTGCGCCGCCGCCGCACTGGGGAGGAGAGCTGCAGCGCCGGGTAGCGGAAAAGGAGGAGGAGGGAGGGGGACTGGAGCCGCAGCAGCGCTATTTCATTGGTAGTAAGCGCCGATGCAGCAGCCCCCTCTCCTTCCGTATTGGCTGCCCGGCGCTGCTGTGGATGCTGGGATGCGGTTCCTCCATCCCAGCATCCACAGCAGCGCCGGGCAGCCAATACGGAAGGAGAGGGGACAGCTGCAGTGGCGCTTACTACCAACGAAATAGCGCTGCTGCGGCTCCAGTCCCCATCCCTCCTCCTCCTTTTCACCTGCCTGCACCGAGGGAGCTGCACGAGGAGCCTGACTGCCAGCGGGGAGATGGTAAGTATCTCTCTCTCTCTCTCTCTCTCTCTCTCTCTCTCGGGGACACCGTCTGCCGCAATGTGTAAAAAGGGGGCCTGGCTGCCGCAATGTGTAAAAAGGGGGCCTGGCTGCCGCAATGTGTAAAAAGGGGGCCTGGCTGCCATAATGTGTAAAAAGGAGGCCTGGCTGCCGCAATGTGTAAAAAGGGGGCCTGGCTGCCGCAATGTGTAAAAAGGGGGACTGGCTGCCGCAATGTGTAAAAAGGGGGCCTGGCTGCCGCAATGTGTAAAAACGGGGACTGGCTGCCGCAATGTGTAAAATGGGGGACTGGCTGCCGTAATGTGTAAAAAGGGGGCCTGGCTGCCGCAATGTGTAAAAAGGGGGACTGCCTGCCGCAATGTGTAAAAAGGGGGTCTGCCTGCCGCAATGTGTAAAAAGGGGGACTGCCTGCCGCAATGTGTAAAAAGGGGGACTGCCTGTCGCAATGTGTAAAAAGGGGGACTGGCTGCCGTAATTTGTAAAAAGGGGGCCTGGCTGCCGCAATGTGTAAAAAGGGGGACTGTCTGCTGTAATGTGTAAAAAGGGGGACGCTGTCTGCTGTAATGTATAAAAGGGGCTCTACCTGGTGTAGTGGCGCTACTGTGCAGCGTAATTTGAATAATGGAGACTACTGTGCACCGTAGTATGAATTGCTATTATTTTGTGGCCACGCCCCTTCCCCATGAAGCCATGCCCCTATATATTTCTCTGACGTCCTAGTGGATGCTGGGAACTCCGTAAGGACCATGGGGAATAGACGGGCTCCGTAGGAGACTGGGCACTCTAAAAAAAGATTAGGTACTATCTGGTGTGCACTGGCTCCTCCCTCTATGCCCCTCCTCCAGACCTCAGTTAGAATCTGTGCCCGGCCAGAGCTGGGTGCTCCTAGTGGGCTCTCCTGGGCTTACTAGAAAAGAAAGTATTTATTAGGTTTTTTATTTTCAGTGAGTTTCTGCTGGCAACAGACTCGCTGCTACGTGGGACTGAGGGGAGAGAAGCAAACCTACCTGCTTGCAGCTAGCTTGTGCTTCTTAGGCTACTGGACACCATTAGCTCCAGAGGGTTCGAACACAGGCATCTGTCCTCGATCGTCCGTTCCCGGAGCCGCGCCGCCGTCCCCCTTGCAGAGCCAGAAGAACAGAAGCTGGAAGACGTCGAAATCGGCGGCTGAAGACTCCTGTCTTCATTAAGGTAGCGCACAGCACCGCAGCTGTGCGCCATTGCTCCCAGCACACTTACACACTCCGGTCACTGTAGGGTGCAGGGCGCTGGGGGGGGGGGGGGCGCCCTGGGCTGCAATTGAGGTACCTTTGGCACAAAATCATACATATATACAGTCTAGCACTGTATATATGTAAAAACCCCCGCCATTATTATACACTGAAAGCGGGACAGAAGCCCGCCACTGAGGGGGCGGGGCCTTCTTCCTCAGCACACCAGCGCCATTTTCCCTTCACAGCTCTGCTGGAAGCACGCTCCCCAGGCTCTACCCTGCAATATCCAGGTACAAGACGGGTTAAAAAGAGAGGGGGGGCACATAAATTTAGGCGCAAATCGATACAGACAAGCAGCTATTGGGAAAATCACTTATTAGCAGTGTAAATCCCTGTGTTATATAGCGCTGTGGTGTGTGCTGGCATACTCTCTCTCTGTCTCCCCAAAGGACTTTGTGGGGTCCTGTCCTCAGTCTGAGCATACCCTGTGTGTGTGTGCGGTGTGTCGGTACCGCTGTGTCGACATGTTTGATGAGGAAGGTTACGTGGAGGCGGAGCAAGGGCAGATAAGTGTGGTATCGCCCCCATCGGGGCCGACACCAGATTGGATGGATATGTGGAAGGTCTTAAATGACAATGTAAACTCCTTACATAAAAGGTTTGATGACGCTGCAGCCTTGGGACAGCCGGGGTCTCAGCCCGCCCCTGCTCAGGCGACTCAGAAACCGTCTGGGGCTCATAAACGCCCTCTAGCTCAGATGGTTGACACTGATGCCGACACGGAGTCCGACTCCAGTGTCGACGATGATGAGGCACATTTACAGTCTAAAATGACTAAGGCCATCCGATACATGATTATTGCAATGAAAGATGTATTACACATTTCTGAGAGTAACCCGGTTATACCAAAAGGGTTTATATGTTTGGGGAGAAAAAGCAGCCAGTGACTTTTCCCCCATCTGATGAATTAAATGAATTGTGTGAAGAAGCGTGGAGTTCCCCTGATAAGAAATTAGTGATTTCTAAGAGGTTACTGATGGCGTACCCTTTCCCGCCAACGGACAGGGTACGTTGGGAAACATCCCCTAGGGTGGACAAGGCGCTGACACGCTTATCTAAAAAGGTGGCCCTGCTGTCTCAGGATACGGCCGCCCTAAAGGAGCCTGCGGATAGAAAGCAGGAAGCTATCCTGAAGTCAATGTATACACACTCTGGTACTCTACTGAGACCTGCTATTGCTTCAGCCTTGATGTGTAGTGCTGTAGCAGCGTGGACAGATACTCTGTTAGACGACATAGATTCCCTCGACAGAGATACTGTTTTGCTAACCCTGGGCCATATCAAAGACGTCGTCTTATATATGCGAGATGCTCAGAGGGACATTTGCCTGCTGGGCTCTAGAATTAATGCTATGTCCATTTCTGCCAGGAGGGTCTTATGGACTCGGCAATGGACAGGAGATGCTGATTCTAAAAAACACATGGAGGTTTTGCCTTATAAGGGTGAGGAATTGTTTGGGGACGGTCTGTCGGACCTCGTGTCTACAGCGACAGCTGGAAAGTCCACTTTCTTGCCTCAGGTTTCCTCACAGCCTAAGAAAGCACTGTATTATCAAATGCAGTCCTTTCGTTCCCAAAAAGGCAAGAGGGTCAGGGTGCATCCTTTCTTGCCAGAGGCAGGGGTAGAGGTAAGAAGCTGCACTATGCAGCCAGTTCCCAGGAACAAAAGTCCTCCCCTGCTTCTACTAAGTCCACCGCATGACGTTGGGGCTCCACAGGCGGAGCCAGGTGCGGTGGGAGCGCGTCTCCGAAACTTCAGCAGCCAGTGGGTTCGCTCACAGGTGGATTTCTGGGCTATACAAATTGTATCTCAGGGATACAAGCTGGAATTCGAAGCGACTCCCCCCCCCGCCGTTACCTCAAATCAGCCTTGCCAGCTTCCCCCATGGAAAGGGAGGTAGTGCTGGCGGCAATTCACAAGCTGTACCTCCAGCAAGTGATTGTCAGGGTCCCCCTCCTTCAACAGGGAAGGGGTTACTATTCCACAATGTTTGTGGTACCGAAACCGGACGGTTCGGTGAGACCCATTCTAAATTTAAAGTCCTTGAACACTTATATAAAGAAATTCAAGTTCAAAATGGAATCGCTCAGAGCGGTTATTGCAAGCCTGGAAGAGGGGGATTTTATGGTGTCGCTGGACATCAAAGATGCTTACTTGCATGTCCCCATTTACTCACCTCACCAGGAGTACCTCAGATTTGTGGTACAGGACTGTCATTACCAGTTCCAGACGTTGCCGTTTGGCCTGTCCACGGCACCGAGAATATTTACCAAGGTAATGGCCGAAATGATGATACTCCTTCGGCAGAAGGGAGTTATAATTATCCCGTACTTGGACGATCTCCTCATAAAGGCGAGGTCCAGGGAGCAGTTGTTGATCAGCGTAACACTCTCTCAGGAAGTGTTGCAACAGCACGGCTGGATTCTGAATGTTCCAAAGTCGCAGCTGATTCCTACGACGCGTCTGCTTTTCCTGGGCATGATTCTGGACACAGAACAGAAGAAGGTGTTCTCCCAGTGGAGAAGGCCCAGGAATTAGCATCTCTGGTCAGGGACCTCCTGAAACCAAAACAGGTATCGGCGCATCACTGCACGCGAGTCCTGGGAAAGATGGTGGCTTCATACGAAGCCATTCCCTTCGGCAGGTTCCATGCAAGGATCTTTCAGTGGGATCTGTTGGACAAGTGGTCCGGATCGCATCTTCAGATGCATCGGCTGATCACCCTGTCCCCAAGGGCCAGGGTGTCTCTTCTGTGGTGGCTGCAGAGTGCTGACCTTCTTGAGGGCCGCAGGTTCGGCATACAGGACTGGGTCCTGGTGACCACGGATGCAAGCCTCCGAGGGTAGGGGGCAGTCACTCAGGGAAGAAACTTCCAAGGGCTGTGGTCAAGTCTGGAGACTTCTCTACACATAAATATACTGGAACTAAGGGCCATTTACAACGCCCTGAGTCAAGCAGAGCCCCTGCTTCGAAACCGGCCAGTGCTGATTCAGTCAGACAACATCACGGCGGTCGCCCATGTAAACCGCCAGGGCGGCACAAGAAGCAGGATGGCAATGGCGGAAGCCACAAAGATTCTTCGATGGGCGGAGAATCACGTGCAAGCACTGTCAGCAGTGTTCATTCCGGGAGTGGACAACTGGGAAGCAGACTTCCTCAGCAGACACGACCTCCACCCGGGAGAGTGGGGACTTCATCAAGAAGTTTTCCAACTGATTGCAAACCGATGGGAACGGCCACAGGTGGACATGATGGCGTCCCGCCTCAACAAAAAGCTAAAACGTTATTGCGCCAGGTCAAGGGACCCTCAGGCGATAGCTGTGGACGCCCTAGTGACACTGTGGGTGTACCAGTCGGTATATGTGTTTCCTCCTCTTCCTCTCATACCAAAAGTACTGAGAATAGTAAGAAAGAGAGGAATAAGAACAATACTCATTGTTCCGGACTGGCGAAGAAGGACTTGGTACCCGGAACTGCAAGAAATGCGCACAGAGGACCCATGGCCTCTGCCTCTCAGACAGGACTTGCTGCAACAAGGGCCCTGTCTGTTCCAAGACTTACCGCGGCTGCGTTTGACGGCATGGCGGTTGAACGCCGGATCCTAGCGGAAAAAGGCATTTCGGATGAAGTTATTCCTACGCTGATAAAAGCTAGGAAAGACGTGACAGCAAAACATTATCACCGTATATGGCGGAAGTAGGTTGCTTGGTGTGAGGCCAGGAAGGCCCCTACGGAGGAATTCCAGCTGGGTCGATTCCTGCACTTCCTACAGTCAGGGGTGACTATGGGCCTAAAATTGGGGTCCATAAAGGTCCAGATTTCGGCCCTATCCATTTTCTTTCAAAGAGAACTGGCTTCACTGCCTGAGGTTCAGACATTTGTAAAGGGAGTGCTGCATATTCAGCCCCCTTTTGTGCCACCAGTGGCACCCTGGGATCTTAACGTTGTGTTGGATTTCCTGAAATCACACTGGTTTGAGCCCCTTAAAACCGTGGAACTAAAGTATCTCACGTGGAAAGTGGTCATGCTGTTGGCCTTAGCATCGGCTAGGCGTGTGTCGGAATTGGCGGCTTTGTCATGTAAAAGCCCATATCTGATCTTCCATATGGACAGAGCAGAATTGAGGACTCGTCCCCAATTTCTCCCAAAGGTGGTGTCATCGTTTCATTTGAACCAACCTATTGTGGTGCCTGCGGCTACTAGGGACTTGGAGGACTCCAAGTTGCTGGACGTAGTCAGGGCTTTGAAGATATATGTTTCCAGAACGGCTGGAGTCAGGAAGACTGACTCGCTGTTTATCTTGCATGCACCCAACAAGCTGGGTGCTCCTGCTTCAAAGCAAACTATTGCTCGCTGGATCTGTAGCACGATTCAGCAGGCTCATTCTGCGGCTGGATTGACGCATCCAAAATCGGTAAAAACCCATTCCATGAGGAAGGTGGGCTCTTCTTGGGCGGCTGCCCGAGGGGTCTCGGCATTACAGCTTTGCCGAGCTGCTACTTGGTCGAGTTCAAACACATTTGCAAAGTTCTACAAGTTTGATACCCTGGCTGAGGAGGACCTTGTGTTTGCTCATTCGGTGCTGCAGAGTCATCCGCACTCTCCCGCCCGTTTGGGAGCTTTGGTATAATCCCCATGGTCCTTACGGAGTTCCCAGCATCCACTAGGACGGCAGAGAAAATAAGAATTTACTCACCGGTAATTCTATTTCTCATAGTCCGTAGTGGATGCTGGGCGCCCGTCCCAAGTGCGGACTCTCTGCAATACGTGTATATAGTTATTGCTTAACTAAGTGTTATTGTTATGAGCCATCCGTTTAGTGAGGCTCAGTTGTTATTCATACTGTTAACTGGGTAAGGTTATCACAAGTTGTACGGTGTGATTGGTGTGGCTGGTATGAGTCTTACCCTGGATTCAAAATTTCCTTTCCTTGTAATGTCAGCTTTTCCGGGCACAGTTTCCCTAACTGAGGTCTGGAGGAGGTGCATAGAGGGAGGAGCCAGTGCACACCAGATAGTACCTAATCTTTTTTTAGAGTGCCCAGTCTCCTGTGGAGCCCGTCTATTCCCCATGGTCCTTACGGAGTTCCCAGCATCCACTACGGACTACGAGAAATAGAATTACCGGTGAGTAAATTCTTATTTTTT
This sequence comes from Pseudophryne corroboree, assembly GCF_028390025.1. NCBI lineage: Eukaryota > Metazoa > Chordata > Amphibia > Anura > Myobatrachidae > Pseudophryne > Pseudophryne corroboree. The sequence continues at coordinate 164,650,417 of NC_086444.1, read as the reverse complement.
CACGCGCCTGCGGCGCGCACTGCCCCTATCTTACATGAGGGGGGCGCCAATGTCATTTCTTGCACACAGCGCTAAAATGCCTAGTTACGGCACTGCTGATCGCATATGTTAGTACATATGCGATCAGCATCGTGGCGCTGGGCGGCGATGTACATTAGTACATCCCGCCCATTATATCATTGCACTGTGGCCATGAAAGGTAAAAGTTTAACGTTTTGAATCATAAAAAAATAAAGAGTTCATTTTTATCAGACAGTGAAAAAGTACACAATGAACACAGGAAAGCCAATAGTCAAACATTTCTAATTCTCTTATTTTACAGTTCAAGGATTGAACCCGCCATAGATTACCCTGTGTAATCTCAGTGTGTATGATTTAAGCAAAACCACATTACTAGAGAAGTCCCTCTGCCTTTTCCCCATAAGAATTGCTTTTTCTGCATTTGAAAGAACCTTTTAATGTAATTTACTCGTTGCAGTAAATCCTGATAAAATTAATTGGAACAATGGAATTTCAGGAAATAGAGCTACAGAGAATTACAGTTTGTTTGGGAATATAAACACCCTTACTTTTACCATTTATCTGAGGGCTGTGTTATCTCATGGAAAACACATTGCATTTTGGGGCAACTAAAAGTCACTTTGGTCTCTTAGGTAATTTATTATAACGTATTTACTGTAAAGTCTAGACAAGTTGTGAGTAATTGGGAAATATTTTTAAACCACAACCATCTTGAAGGCTGTTTTCCTCTCACTAATACGTAGGGAGATCAAGAGGTCGCCACAACTACAAAATGCTTGTACTGCTGCTGTAGTGGAAGTGGTGTTGTGTGCTGAAATGGAAAGGACACCTGTTTTTATGTCTTGAAAAAGTTTGACTTTTTCCATTGTGACTTTAGATTCTTTATCTTAGAATTGTTTGTTCTAAAATTAGTGTAATCAGTACCTGCCAGGCTAAAGCGCTCTGATATATTGCACCACAGCATTTTTCCTACAATAATGACACACACACACACACACACACACACACACACACACACACACACACACACACACACACACCTGAGAGGCAGCAAGCAAATATTCCTACACCATCAGATTAACTTGCTGCCTCGCAGCACTGAAGTTTGGGTTTGTTTCTCACCAAGAACCCATATGTGTGGAGTTTGTATGTACTCTCTGTGCTGGGGGCTCCAATTTCCTCCCACAATCCAAACATACTGGTAACTTAATTGGGGATACAGTTACATTGCTGGCAGTCGGGATTCCGGTGGTCAGGATACCGACACTGGAATCCCGACCGCTGACAATGCCGACAGCCGAAATCCCGGCTAACTTGTGCTTTTCCCACTTGTGGGTGCCCACGACACCCATAGAGTGGGAATAGAACCTGTGGCGAGCACAGCCCACCTTCCCTGTCACAATTACATGTGTTATATACAAGGGCGTAGCTACCATAGGTGCAGGGAGTGCAGTTGCTATGGGGCCCAGAGCTAAGAGGGGCCCACCTTCCCTTTCACAGTTACATGTGTTATATACATTTTTCACCATTGGGTGGTACATAGGGGCCCTTACAAACTTTTTGCCTTGGGGCCTACAATATATCTAGTTGTGTCCCTGGACCAGATCATTGTAATGTGATAGAAAATGAAGTGGAGGGCTTTAATGGGCTCAATGAGTGATACATTTCACTATGAGTGATACATTTTTCCAGCCAATCAGCTCCTAACTGCCATGTAACAGACTGTGTTTGAGAAATGACAGTTAGGAGCTGATTGGCTGGTGCAATTTATCACTCACAGTGAAATGTATGACTCATTGATAAATGAGCCCATATGTTACATAATATGTACTGAAACACTGTAATGTGGTACAATATGAAGTGGAGGTACTGTATGTCATAATGTGAATTGGGGATACTGCGTTGCATAATGTGTTCTGGCAGCCCTACAGTGTGACATACTGTGAATTAGGGCACTACTATGGGGCATAAAATAAACTAGGGCACTACTACAGGGAATAACATTAACGAAGGCATTACTATGGGCCATAACATTAACTAAGGTACTACTATCATTTGTAAAATGAACTAGGGCACTACTATGTGGCATAAAATTAACACTTGCTGCGGAAAGGTGTCTCTCTAGAAGCATTGGGAATTTGCAAAGAGGCCCCTTCAAAATATTGCTATTGGGCCCTCAGAGTTCTTCCCTATGTGTATGACTATATTTTGTCTGTAAATCACTGCAGAGTATGTGTCCACTAGATAAATAACCAAACCATTAATACATATGTAATGACAGAGAATAAAGTTATGAACTCTGGTCTTCTGAAATAGCAACAAAAGTGAGTGCTGTTGCACGAACCAATAAGAAGACATAGGGGGTCATTCCGAGTTGATCGCAAGCTAGCTGTTTTTAGCAACCGTGCAGACGCATAGTCGCCGCCCACGGGGGAGTGTATTTTCGCTTTGCAAGTGTGCGAACGCCTGTGCTGTCGAGCTCTGCAAAAACATTTTCTGCAGTTTCAGAGTAGGTCTGAACTTATTCAGCCCTTGCGATCACTTCAGTCTTTTTGGTGCCAGAATTGACGTCATACACCTGCCCTCCAAACGCCCGTACACACCTGCGTTTTCCCTTCCACTCCCAGAAAACGGTCAGTTGCCACCCGTAAATGCCCTCTTTCTGTCAATCTCCTTGCGATCGTCTGTGCGAATGGATTCTTAGTTAAATCCACAGCTCAGCAACAATCCGCATTGTACCTGTACAACGCGCATGCACATTGCGGTGCATACACATGCGCAGTAGAGACCTGATTGCAGCGCAGCGAAAATCAGTAGCGTGCGATCAACTCGGAATGACCCCCATAGGTTTTTAGCTTTGTGTTGGCCCAGGTGTATACATCTTCATCTCTGCAGTGAAACATAGCCTTCACCTTCTAAAGGGTGAATAATGGAGCACCAGAAACACAGCCACATGGAGGCTCCTTGCAAACATGATGGAGTGTGGTGGCAATGAATATAGTGGTTTTTATGTGGGACCATCATCAAGGAACTACAGTATGGGCAGCATCAGACCTTGTATCCCAGGACAGTGTTCGTCTTTATTAATGTTTTATTTTCTATTACTCTGGTGACAGGTGTTTATTGATAATATATACATTGAGGAGCTGATGCAGGTAGTCCTAATGAGTTCAGGCCACACTGACAGATGCCTGAAACTATATTCTTATTTTTAAATTTTCTACAAGAGTGGCTGAGATGTGTAGCCTGCCCTCTCTGGCATGCCTAAGCCTCAGACTGGGGCCCACAGAGCTGGTCACCTGTCAGTGTTGAGTGGAGGGCCTACAGAGCTTGTCACCTGTCAGTGTTGAGTGGAGGGCCCACAGAGCTGGTCACCTGTCAGTGTTGAGTCGGGGGCCCACAGACTGGTCACCTGTAAGTGTTGAGTCGGGGGCCCACAGAGCTGATCACCTGTAAGTGTTGAGTGGAGGGCCCACAGAGCTGATCACCTGTCAGTGTTGAGTGGAGGGCCCACAGAGCTGGTCACCTGTCAGTGTTGAGTGGAGGGCCCACGGAGCTGGTCACCTGTCAGTGTTGAGTCGGGGGCCTACAGAGCTGGTCACCTGTCAGTGTTGAGTGGAGGGCCCACGGAGCTGGTCACCTGTCAGTGTTGAGTCGGGGGCCCACAGAGCTGGTCACCTGTAAGTGTTGAGTCGGGGGCCCACAGAGCTGATCACCTGTAAGTGTTGAGTGGAGGGCCCACAGAGCTGGTCACCTGTCAGTGTTGAGTGGAGGGCCTACAGAGCTGGTCACCTGTCAGTGTTGAGTCGGGGGCCTACAGAGCTGGTCACCTGTCAGTGTTGAGTGGAGGGCCCACAGAGCTGGTCACCTGTCAGTGTTGAGTGGAGGGCCCACAGAGCTGGTCACCTGTCAGTGTTGAGTGGAGGGCCCGTACGTGCTGCTGACCTTGGCACTATACTGCTTTATACTCATAGGCAAACATCTGTTTATGAATAAGAAGTAGTACGCAGACAGAATCATCGGCACGCTGTGGGGCCCCCAGCTAAGCCCGGGCCTCTCACATTATTATGCTCTGTATACTCTTGATGTTGCCTCTCAGTGATGTGTGGTGGGGTGAGGCAGAGCTTTTCCTATCATACCAACATTTGTGCCAGAGTTTTGACTGTATAAAAGATATGAAAAATACAAGAATATGTTAGAAATATCTTCTTTGTATTATTCTAATAATTTTTATAGCCAAATCTCTGGAGTAAAAAGTTTATGGCAGGGGGGAGGCAGTGCCTATCTTTTCCGCACATCTCTGATCAAAAGTAAATTTCTAGGAGTTTATATTGCTGCACCTGTGTATAATGCCCACTTGTATATCCTGCTGCACTTGTGTATAATGTCCACATGTATATATACTGCTGCACCTGTGTATGAAGCCCAGATGTATATACTGCTGCACCTGTGTATAATGCCCACATGTATATACTGCTGCACCTGTGTATATTGCCCACATGTATATACTGCTGCACCTGTGTATGATGCCCAGATGTACCCGTTGGCTCATATATTGCGTGTAAATCTGGCTCTGGTGCTAGCCAGTGCTTCATGAGCCATTTAGCTCACCGCACGTCCCTGATGTCTCTATGGGCAGGATGGGTACAAAATGCATTGGGAATAATGATGGGTAAGGATGAGGCTTCGGCCACTTGTGCCCATCCACCACCACAGCTAAGTCAGATTGTGAGCAGGAGAAAGCCTCAACCCAAGGCTGCATGCTCAGCCTAAGTGTCAGAGCTAGAACCCCCCCTCCCCCCTCCCTAGGCTGCAGCCCCCCACTTGGCTGCACACAGAGCCATGGACTTTGCCAAGACTGCATAAGCAAACTACAGCAGAAAGCAGTTTCCAAAAATCAGCCACAATGGGCCCTTAGTACAGTACCTCTCTGGCAGTCATGGCAGCACAGTAACCGTCCTTCTCTCTCAGATCCTCTAGGTCAGTGGTCTCCAACCTTAATTGGGGTGTGAGCTACTTTCGGAAAGTAAAACCTCAGAAAGAGCTACCCCTAATGCGCGAGCGTCCTGCAAAGTGGGTGTGGCCTCACAAAGTGGGTGTTGCCTCACAACTACAAGTATCCCCCCCTCGTAGTGACAGATACCAAAATAATGCCCCCCAGCAGTGCCAGATACACCAACAATGCCCCTCAGCAGTGCCAGATACACCAATAATGCCCCTCAGCAGTGCCAGATACACAAATAATGCCGCTTAGCAGTGCCAGATACACACATAATGCCCCTCAGCAGTGCCAGATACACAAATATTGCCCCCAAGCAGTGCCAGATACACCAATAATGCGCCTCAGAAGTGCCAGATACATCAATAATGCCCTTCAGCAGTGCCAGGTACACAAATAATGACCCCCAGCAGTGCCAGACACACAAAAAATGCCCCTCAGCAGTGCCAGATACACCAATAATGCCCCTCACCAGTGCCAGATACACCAATAATGCCCCTCAGAAGTGCCAGATAAGTGCCAGATACACCAATAATGCCCTTCAGCAGTGCCAGATACACAAATAATGCTCCTCAGCAGTGCCAGATACACAAATAATGTCCCCAGCAGTGCCAGACACACAAATAATGCCCATCAGCACTGCCAGATACACCAATAATGCCCCTTAGCAGTGCCAGATACACCAATAATGCCCCTCAGCAGTGCCAGATACACAAATAATGCCCCTCAGCAGTGCCAGACACACAAATAATGCCCCCAGCAGTGCCAGATACACCAATAATGCCCCTCAGCAGTGCCAGACACACAAATAATGCCCCTCAGCAGTGCCAGAAACACCAATAATGCCCCTCAGCAGTGCCAGATACACCAATAATGCCCCTCAGCAGTGCCAGATACACCAATAATGCCCCTCAGTAGTGCCAGATACACCAATAATGCCCCTCAGCAGTGCCAGATACACACATAATGCCCCTCAGCAGTGCCAGATACACAAATAATGCCCCCCCAGCAGTGCCAGATACACCAATAATGCCCCTCAGAAGTGCCAGACCCACAAATAATGCCCTTCAGCAGTGCCAGATACACAAATAATGTCCTGCAGCAGTGCCAGATACACCAATAATGCCCCTCAGAAGTGCCAGATAAGTGCCAGATACACAAATAATGCCCCCCAGCAGTGCCAGAAACACAAATAATGCCCCTCAGCAGTGCCAGATACACCAATAATGTCCCTCAGAAGTGCCAGATAAGTGCCAGATACACCAATAATGCCCCTCAGCAGTGTCAGATACACAAATAATGCCCCTCAGCAGTGCCAGATACACCAATAATGCCGCTCAGCAGTGCCAGATACACCAATAATGTCCCTCAGAAGTGCCAGATAAGTGCCAGATACACCAATAATGCCCTTCAGCAGTGCCAGATACACAAATAATGCCCCTCAGCAGTGCCAGATACACCAATAATGCCCCCCAGCAGTGCCAGACACACCAATAATTCCCCTCAGCAGTGCCAGATACACAAATAATGCCCTTCAGCAGTGCCAGATATACAAATAATGCCCTTCAGCAGTGCCAGATACACAAATAATGCCTCCAAGCAGTGCCAGACACACAAATAATGCCCTTCAGCAGTGCCAGATACACAAATAATGCCCTTCAGCAGTGCCAGGTACACAAATAATGCACCCCAGCAGTGCCAGATACACCAATAATGCCTCTCAGAAGTGCCAGACCCACAAATAATGCCCTTCAGCAGTGCCAGATACATAAATAATGCCTTTTAGCAGTGCCAGATACACAAATAATGCCCCCAAGCAGTGCCAGACACACAAATAATGCCCCTCAGCAGTGCCAGATACACAAATAATGCCCTTACCAGTGCCAGATACAATGCCCCTACCAGTGCCAGACACAAAGCCCCCCACAGTGTCAGAAACAATGCCCCCCACAGTGTCAGAAACAATGCCCCCCACAGTGCCAGATACAATGCCCCCACAGTGCCAGATACAATGCCCCCCACAGCACCAGATACAGTGTCCCCACAGTGCCAGATACAGTGCCCCCACAGTGCCAGATACAGTGCCCCCACAGTGCCAGATACAGTGCCCCCACAGTGCCAGATACAATGCCCCCACAGTGCCAGATACAGTGCCCCCACGGTGCCAGATACACTGCCCCAGTGCAAGATACAATGCACCCACAGTGCCAAATCCAGTGCCCTCACAGTGCCAGATAGTGCCCCCATAGTGCCAGATACAGTGCCCCCACAGCAGGGCCGGATCCAGGGGGGGATGGGGGGGTGAACGCCCCCCCTAACAGTCATAGCCACGCCCACTTACATGATGGTGATGGCGGCCACATGCCAGTCACAGCCACCAAGTCCAGCAGCGGCATGAGGAAGATCCCATGGTAGCGGGGCAAGCTGTCTAAGGCGCACAGTGGGGAGAACGAGCTGGATGAGCAGTTCCCGCTGCTGCTGGTGCTGTACAGACAGGGGCTGTGTGCTGGCGGCTCCTCCATTATGGGCCCGGTCACCCTGGGAGATGGGGGTAAGCCGCTCTGGGTGGCAGCAATCCAGTGCAGCAGCGATCTCCCTCTGCTGGCATCACTCATCTTCCTCCCCTGATTGCCCCACCATCAGCGCCTGCAGCAGCCAGCACAGCCCACCTAGCATCTCTCACCTGATGGTGGAGCCTTCATAGTGGCAGCATCCCCCTCCCCAGCATCCAGCTACCCGTACCAATACCTGGCATGCTGCAGCAACGCCAGCCCCACAGGCATGGACAGGGGTCGTGCTGGCTCCCTGCGCTGCTGGGGCCGCCAGAGGTGGGGGCTGCTGCTAGGTGATGGTGTGTGGCTGCACTGACATCCCTCCCCATCCTCCATGCCCCCGGTCCCCTATCCCCATCTGCCATCATCACATGCCGTCACCCCCACCTTGGGCAGTGTGTGCCGCCCATCGGTGTGTGTGTTAGTAGTTACATGTGCCTGGTGTGTGTGTGCTACGTAAGAAGTACATGTGCAGCCTGGCAATGCTTTATATGCTCTTTACAGCATTAATGGACAGTTGGGATGGGAAGTGGGAGGAGTAATGAGTGTAGGGGAGGAGTCAGGAATAAATAAACCGTCCCCCCTAAAAGAAAAGTCTAGATCCATCCCTGCCCCACAGTGCCAGATACAGTGCCCCAGTACCAGATACAATGCCCCCACAGTGCCAGATACAATGCCCCCGCAGTGCTCACTGCTGCTGGTGCCGGTGTTGCTCCTCCTGTAGGGACGGAAGGGGAGGACAGCGCAGCGCGCGTCTCTTCTGTGCAGACCGGACTCTGGGGAGAGGGTGGCAGAGTCTCCGGCGGCGGTGGCGGCGGCCATTTGAAATATGGCGCCGGTAAGAGAGCTAATCAAAGCTCGCTGTCCGGCAGCCAATCAGGTGCCGCCGCTGCCGGTCCGCGAGCTCTGATTGGCTGACGGCGGCACCATAGTGAAAATGAGGGGAGGAGGAGTGCCAGTGATTTGCCAAGCCCGTCCGCTTGCAAACTACCGAAAATACTTCGGTGAGCAACGGGTTGGCGATCACTGCTCTAGTTGTATTGCTGCAGGGCTCCATCAGGTCTCATTCATGCAGCTCTCCCCACACTACTTGGTTTTATAAACAACTTACACACATGAGTGATCAGGTTACCCAAGAAGAGTTTATTTGGTGCCAAACATGTGCTGTTATCGGACCATTGCCCAATAATGGCTGATGTACTATGGAGAACTTTAATTGGGGCACCATACCCTGCAATTAACTCAGCTACATACTGTATGTACATTACTCACTGGAAACTGAACTATGGGGGTCATTCCGAATTGTTCGCTAGCTGCCGTTGTTCGCAGCACAGCGATCAGGCGAAAAATTGGCATTTCTGCGCATGCGTATGCACCGCATTGCGCACGCACGACGTACAGGTACAAAGGCTTTTGTGGTTTTGCACAGGTTTTTGCACGTTTTCATTCGCACTGGCGGCCGCAATAAGATTGACAGGAAAGGGGCATTTCTGGGTGGTAACTGACTGTTTTCATGGAGCGCTTAGAATAACGCAGGCGTGCCAGGTAAAACGCAGGCGTGGCTGGGCGAACGCTGGGCCGGTGTGTGACGTCAAAAGCCAACCCTACAACGTTAGAATCATCGCACACGAAGAGTAAGTTCAAGCTGGTCTTGTTTTGCACAAAATGTTTTTGCAGGCGCACTGCTGCACAGGCGTTCGCACTTCTGCAGAGCGAAAATACACTCCCCAGTGGGCAGCGACAAGGCATTTGCACGGCTGCTAAAAACTGCTAGCGAGCGATCAACTCGGAATGACCCTCTATGTGTGCCAGCCTGCGCAAAGAAATATTGTTGCAATTAATATTTAGCTGGCTTTATTAAGAAAAAAAAGAAAAGAAACATATAAAATGTGACAAACACTATAACACCGCAAGAGTCAAACAAAAGAATATTATTAAATACAAAGTCCCATATCTTCAAATAGAATCTCCTATCACAGACGGTGGGAGCAAATCCGTTTATATTCCTCCTCTATAGAGGATGAATCATTTTAAACATATTATTTCCCTTGAGAAGTGATAATGAAAAAATAGTATTTGCAAAAATCTTCCTACAATTGAATTAGTAAAAAAAAAAAAGTCACATTCTATGGTAATCTGTCATATAAGCTCCGTCTATCATGTAAAATTCATGAATGTGACTGAGTCATATACAATACAAGTTTATTATGTATAGGTTACAAAACATAAAATACTAATAAAAAAAAAACTATTTCAGGGTTTATGAAAAATGAGGAATTCTGGAAATAAAGTCCGGCTCGTTCTCGAGATTTATTGCATGCTGCACATTGTGCTTGTTCCTGTAGATCTGTTATAAAAAAAGTCTGCAGCTCTGACCCGCAGGCAAAGTAATATAAAAACGTGCCCATAAATTTACTCAATGCGCCACTCAAGTTCTTGTCTGGGTCTCTGTTATGCAAACTCTCCCAAACAGCAGATTTCTAATACAAAGGTAGCACAAATGAGTTATGCTACAGTACAATGATTTCAGCAGCAGCTAATTCGTTCATTCCCAGCTTTTTAAAACTAAGCAAAATAGAGTTAATTTGAAATACAGATTAACAGGGTAAAGCAAATGAAGACTATTTAATTCCGAGTGCCAGATGGTTCTAGCAGAGGATAGACGTGCAGAAGACTGCTAATTATTGCATTAAAATTTCTGATGTAAAACAAGGGTAATATTTTTCTCCTCCTTTTGAGAACCTGATAGCTGTGAAGCAGGTGCGGGATACATCTTGCCCTCCAATTGAGACCTCATTTCCATCTTCAGCGAGGTTCTAATGACAAGTGGCAGTTCATTTGAAACTCATTGAGAAGCGACTTTCCAGTAGAAATGCAATAAAGGAAGGTGTTAGGCATCAGCCAGCTCCCCTGATATGACAGGGAGAAGAGTAGATTAAGTTGGCATACACCAGGTCTTACAATTGCTTTCAACTCCCTGATAAAAATAGTTGCAAGAGCGGCTATTTTATTGTGTGAAATAATTTAGCGGTATTGGCCAGCGGCCAGCAAATTAAAATGAAACAATTAAAGGTCGAAGAAACATCTCACTTTAACAGAATGCTTGAATAAGGAACGAGAAACTTTTAACTTTTAACACATAATGGAATGGGGCTCATTCTGAGATGATGCATCGATGGTTCTTTCCGTGCAGCCTACTTACTGTACTTCCCTGTGCTAAAGTGAGAATCCCTTTTATGCTGAACATTCTTGTGTCTACATGTGCAATGTTGTGCGCCCACTGGGGGTAATTCAGACCTGATCGTTGCTGTGTGTTTTCACACAGCGTGCGATTAGACCTGAATTGCGCATGCGTGTGAGCTGCACTGCACCGGCGGATCGCTGCTATGGGGATCGACGCCCTGTGATGGGATGGTGCGAAGGATCCAGTCGCACGGGCATTCGCAAGAAGATTGACAGGAAGAGGCCGTTCGTGGGTGGCAACTGACCGTTTTACAGGAGTGTCCGGAAAAATGCAGACGGGCTCAGGCGTTTTCAGGGAGGGTGTCTGACGTCAGCTCCGGCCCCGATCAGCATGAAACAATCGCAGTGGCTAAGTAAGTCCTAGGTAGTGCAGAGACTGCACATACTGATGTTTGTGCAGGTGTCCTACAAAAGCGAACGCACACCATATACCCTCCCCCTGTAGGTGGCGACTATCTGATAGCAGGAGTGCAAAACACCCGCACCCTAGCAATCAGGTCTGAATTACTCCCACTGTTCTTACATCCGCGGCCATTGTCATTAGTATCTGGACTAGTGGTCACCTCATACTGGGTGCAAAAGAGCCATCTGAAGCAGACACTGAAGTCTACTTACATGACCATGGTCACCACCCAGTTACCGTCCATAATGCCCATTATATGGAAAGAGTGGTCTGTCGATGGACGGATTAAGCCACCTGCACTTGCAATCTCCATCTATGTGTGTATGTGGTGCCTGCAGGTTCGGCAGCCACTTTCTACGGAGCTTGCATCATTTGCATATATCCGGAAGTCTTGGTCCACATTTCTGCATGCATCTGACTCAGGGTCAATATGCCAATATGTCTGTTACAGGAAGATACCAGAGTATGTTCCACAGCACAAGTGATCAGTTTATTAATCCCTGAAAAGCTGGAGAAAACAGCCATTATCTCTAGAACTAGGTCTGTTTGCTATTCATCAAGGGCTATTGCTGGCAGTGGCTATCGCTGTGTCCCGCCGCTGTTTTACAAGTGGGACTCTGACAAGACAGGCACCATGGTTTTCTAAATACCAATACTTCCATGCAAAGGATTTGTTGAAAAATCCAATATGGTCTTCTTTATCTGAACATATTTAAAAAAGGTACAGTACACGTCGAAGGCGCTCAGCAAAAATATAAGGGCATGGCTTCGTGGGGAAGGGGTATGGTCACAAAATAATACCAATTCATATTATGCCGTACAGTAGTCTCCATTATTTAAATTACGCCACACAGTAGTGCCACTTATACACATTAATCCATATAGAGTCTCTTTTACACATTATGCCAGGTGAAGCCCCTTTTCTCTGACGTCCTAAGTGGATGCTGGGGACTCCGTCAGGACCATGGGGAATAGCGGCTCCGCAGGAGACAGGGCACAAAAATAAAGCTTTAGGATCAGGTGGTGTGCACTGGCTCCTCCCCCTATGACCCTCCTCCAAGCCTCACTTAGGTTTTTGTGCCCGTCCGAGCAGGGTGCAATCTAGGTGGCTCTCTTAAGGAGCTGCTTAGAAAAAGTTTTTAGGTTTTTTATGTTCAGTGAGTCCTGCTGGCAACAGGCTCACTGCATCGAGGGACTTAGGGGAGAGAAGTTCAACTCACCTGCGTGCAGGATGGATTGGCTTCTTAGGCTACTGGACACCATTAGCTCCAGAGGGAGTCGGAACACAGGTCTCACCCTGGGGTTCGTCCCGGAGCCGCGCCGCCGACCCCCCTTGCAGATGCTGAAGATTGAAGGTCCAGAAACCGGCGGCAGAAGGCTTTTCAGTCTTCATGAAGGTAGCGCACAGCACTGCAGCTGTGCGCCATTGTTGTCACACACTTCACACCATAGGTCACGGAGGGTGCAGGGCGCTGCTGGGGGCGCCCTGGGCAGCAATGTATAATACCTTTTATGGCTATTAAACCCATGCCAGATATCTCAAACTCCGGGAGAAAAGCCCGCCGGAATAGGGGGCGGGGCTTATTCTCCTCAGCACACAGCGCCATTTTCCTGCTCAGCTCCGCTGTGAGGAAGGCTCCCAGGACTCTCCCCTGCACTGCACTACAGAAACAGGGTAAAACAGAGAGGGGGGGCACTTTTTTTGGCGATATTTTATATATTTAAGCTGCTATAAGGATACAACACTTATATAAGGTTGTTCCCATATATATTATAGCGCTTGGGTGTGTGCTGGCAAACTCTCCCTCTGTCTCCCCAAAGGGCTAGTGGGGTCCTGTCTTCGATAAGAGCATTCCCTGTGTGTCTGCTGTGTGTCGGTACGTGTGTGTCGACATGTATGAGGACGATGTTGGTGTGGAGGCAGAGCAATTGCCGATAATGGTGATGTCACCCCCCAGGGAGTCGACACCGGAATGGATGGCTTTGTTTATGGAATTACGTGATAATGTCAGCACATTACAAAAATCAGTTGACGACATGAGATGGCCGGAAAACCAGTTGGTACCTGCCCAGGCGTCTCAGACACCGTCAGGGGCTGTAAAACGCCCTTTACCTCAGTCGGTCGACACAGACCCAGACACGGACACTGAATCTAGTGTCGACGGTGAAGAAACAAACGTATTTTCAAGTAGGGCCACACGTTATATGATCACGGCAATGAAGGAGGCTTTGCATATCTCTGATACTGCAAGTACCACAAAAAGGGGTATTATGTGGGGGGTGAAAAAACTACCTGTAGTTTTTCCTGAATCAGAGGAATTGAATGATGTATGTGATGAAGCGTGGGTTAACCCAGATAGAAAAGTGCTAATTTCAAAAAAGTTATTGGCATTATACCCTTTCCCGCCAGAGGTTAGGGCGCGCTGGGAAACACCCCCTAGGGTGGATAAGGCGCTCACACGCTTATCAAAACAAGTGGCGTTACCGTCTCCTGATACGGCCGCCCTCAAGGATCCAGCTGATAGGAGGCTGGAAACTACCCTAAAAAGTATATACACACATACTGGTGTTATACTGCGACCAGCCATCGCCTCAGCCTGGATGTGCAGTGCTGGGGTGGTCTGGTCGGATTCCCTGACTGAAAATATTGATACCCTGGATAGGGACAGTATTTTATTGACTATAGAGCAATTAAAGGATGCTTTTCTTTATATGCGAGATGCTCAGAGGGATATTTGCACTCTGGCATCGAGAGTAAATGCGATGTCCATATCTGCCAGAAGAAGTTTATGGACGCGACAGTGGTCAGGTGATGCGGATTCTAAACGACATATGGAAGTATTGCCGTATAAAGGGGAGGAATTATTTGGCGTCGGTCTATCGGATCTGGTGGCCACGGCAACTGACGGAAAATCCACCTTTTTACCTCAGACCCCCTCCCAACAGAAAAAGACACCGTCTTTTCAGCCGCAGTCCTTTCGGTCCTATAAGAACAAGCGGGCAAAAGGACAGTCATATCTGCCCCGGGGCAGAGGAAGGGGTAAGAGAGGACAGCAAGCAGCCCCTGCCCAGGAACAGAAGCCCTCCCAGGGTTCTGCAAAGCCCTCAGCATGACGCTGGGGCTTTACAAGCGGACTCAGGAGCGGTGGGGGGTCGACTCAAGAATTTCAGCGCACAGTGGGCTTGCTCACAGGTGGACCCCTGGATCCTGCAGGTAGTATCTCAGGGTTACAGGTTGGAATTCGAGAAGTCTCCCCCTCGCCGGTTCCTAAAGTCTGCTTTGCCAACGTCTCCCTCAGACAGGGCGACGGTATTGGAAGCCATTCACAAGCTGTTTTCTCAGCAGGTGATAGTCAAGGTACCCCTCCTACAACAAGGAAAAGGGTATTACTCCACGCTATTTGTGGTACCGAAGCCGGACGGCTCGGTAAGACCTATTCTAAATCTGAAATCTTTGAACCTGTACATACAGAAATTCAAATTCAAGATGGAGTCACTCAGAGCAGTGATAGCGAATCTGGAAGAAGGGGACTTTATGGTGTCCCTGGACATAAAGGATGCTTACCTGCATGTCCCAATTTGCCCTTCACATCAAGGGTACCTCAGGTTCGTGGTGCAAAACTGTCATTATCAGTTTCAGACGCTGCCGTTTGGATTGTCCACGGCACCTCGGGTCTTTACCAAGGTAATGGCCGAAATGATGATTCTTCTTCGAAGAAGAGGCGTATTAATTATCCCTTACTTTTACGATCTCCTGATAAGGGCAAGGTCCAGAGAACAGCTGGAGGACGGAGTAGCACTAACCCAATTAGTGCTGCAACAACACGGGTGGATTCTGAATTTTCAAAAATCTCAGTTGACACCGACAACACGTCTGCTGTTCCTGGGTATGATTCTGGACACGGTTCAGAAAAAGGTGTTTCTTCCGGAGGAGAAAGCCAAGGAGTTATCCAAACTTGTCAGGAACCTCCTAAAACCAGGAAAAGTGTCTGTGCATCAATGCACAAGAGTCCTGGGAAAGATGGTGGCTTCTTACGAAGCGATTCCATTCGGCAGATTCCACGCACGAACTTTTCAGTGGGATCTGTTGGACAAATGGTCCGGATCGCATCTGCAGATGCACCAGCGGATAACCTTATCACCACGGACAAGGGTGTCATTTCTGTGGTGGTTGCAGAGTGCTCATCTGTTAGAGGGCCGCAGATTCGGCATACAGGACTGGGTCCTGGTGACCACGGATGCCAGTCTGAGAGGCTGGGGAGCGGTCACACAGGGAAGAAACTTCCAGGGAGTATGGTCAAGCCTGGAGATGTCTTTTCACATAAATATACTGGAGCTAAGAGCGATTTACAATGCTCTAAGTCTGGCAAAACCCCTGCTTCAGGGTCAGCCGGTGTTGATCCAGTCGGACAACATCACGGCAGTCGCCCACGTAAACAGACAGGGCGGCACAAGAAGCAGGACAGCAATGGCAGAAGCTGCAAGGATTCTTCGCTGGGCGGAAGATCATGTGATAGCACTGTCAGCAGTGTTCATTCCAGGAG
The DNA here is from genome assembly GCF_028390025.1 of Pseudophryne corroboree. Taxonomy (NCBI): domain Eukaryota; kingdom Metazoa; phylum Chordata; class Amphibia; order Anura; family Myobatrachidae; genus Pseudophryne; species Pseudophryne corroboree. The sequence continues at coordinate 164,634,655 of NC_086444.1, read as the reverse complement.
TGGACAACTGGGAAGCAGACTTCCTCAGCAGACACGATCTACACCCGGGAGAGTGGGGACTTCATCCAGAAGTCTTCCACATGATTGTGAACCGTTGGGAAAAACCAAAGGTGGATATGATGGCGTCCCGCCTCAACAAAAAACTGGACAGGTATTGCGCCAGGTCAAGAGACCCTCAGGCAATAGCTGTGGACGCTCTGGTAACACCGTGGGTGTTCCAGTCAGTGTATGTGTTCCCTCCTCTGCCTCTCATACCAAAAGTACTGAGAATTATACGGCAAAGGGGAGTAAGAACGATACTCGTGGCTCCGGATTGGCCAAGAAGAACTTGGTACCCAGGACTTCAAGAGATGCTCACGGAGGATCCGTGGCCTCTACCTCTAAGACGGGACCTGCTTCAGCAGGGACCGTGTCTATTCCAAGACTTACCGCGGCTGCGTTTGACGGCATGGCGGTTGAACGCCGAATTCTAAGGGAAAAAGGCATTCCGGAAGAGGTCATTCCTACACTGGTAAAAGCCAGGAAGGAGGTGACTGCACAACATTATCACCGCATTTGGAGAAAATAAGTTGCGTGGTGTGAGGCCAGGGAGGCCCCCACGGAGGAATTTCAACTGGGTCGATTCCTACATTTCCTGCAAACAGGATTGTCTATGGGCCTCAAATTGGGGTCCATTAAGGTTCAAATTTCGGCCCTGTCGATTTTCTTCCAGAAAGAATTGGCTTCAGTTCCTGAAGTCCAGACTTTTGTAAAAGGAGTACTACATATACAGCCCCCGTTTGTGCCCCCAGTGGCACCGTGGGATCTTAATGTAGTTTTGGATTTTCTCAAATCCCATTGGTTTGAGCCACTCAAATCGGTGGAGTTGAAATATCTTACATGGAAAGTAACCATGCTACTGGCCCTGGCTTCAGCCAGGAGAGTATCAGAATTAGCGGCTTTATCATATAAGAGCCCATATCTGATTTTCCATTCGGACAGGGCAGAACTGCGGACGCGTCCTCATTTTCTGCCTAAGGTGGTGTCAGCGTTTCACCTGAACCAGCCTATTGTGGTGCCTGCGGCTACTAACGATTTGGAGGATTCCAAGTTGTTGGACGTGGTCCGGGCATTGAAAATATATATTTCAAGAACGGCTGGAGTCAGAAAGTCTGACTCGCTGTTTATATTGTATGCACCCAACAAGCTGGGTGCTCCTGCTTCTAAGCAGACGATTGCTCGTTGGATTTGTAGCACAATTCAACTTGCACATTCTGTGGCAGGCTTGCCACAACCTAAATCTGTCAAGGCCCATTCCACAAGGAAAGTGGGCTCATCCTGGGCGGCTGCCCGGGGGGTCTCAGCATTACAACTCTGCCGAGCAGCTACGTGGTCGGGGGAGAACACGTTTGTAAAATTCTACAAATTTGATACCCTGGCTAAAGAGGACCTGGAGTTCTCTCATTCGGTGCTGCAGAGTCATCCGCACTCTCCCGCCCGTTTGGGAGCTTTGGTATAATCCCCATGGTCCTGACGGAGTCCCCAGCATCCACTTAGGACGTCAGAGAAAATAAGATTTTACTTACCGATAAATCTATTTCTCGTAGTCCGTAGTGGATGCTGGGCGCCCATCCCAAGTGCGGATTGTCTGCAATACTTGTACATAGTTATTGTTACAAAAAAATCGGGTTGTTATTGTTGTGAGCCGTCTGTTCAGAGGCTCCTACGTTTGTCATACTGTTAACTGGGTTCAGATCACAAGTTGTACGGTGTGATTGGTGTGGCTGGTATGAGTCTTACCCGGGATTCAATATCCTTCCTTATTGTGTACGCTCGTCCGGGCACAGTATCCTAACTGAGGCTTGGAGGAGGGTCATAGGGGGAGGAGCCAGTGCACACCACCTGATCCTAAAGCTTTATTTTTGTGCCCTGTCTCCTGCGGAGCCGCTATTCCCCATGGTCCTGACGGAGTCCCCAGCATCCACTACGGACTACGAGAAATAGATTTATCGGTAAGTAAAATCTTATTTTACACATTACACCAGGTAGACCTCCCTATACACATGACACCAGACAGAGCCTCCTTTTACACATTATACCAGGTAGAGCCCCTTTTACACAGTACGTTAGGTAGAGAGCCCTTTTATTCATTACGTCAGGTAGAGCCCCTTTTACAATGCCAGGTAGAGCCCCCTTTTGTGTGTTTGTGTTATACTTTCATTGGCTTCGGAGCAGCAGCTTCCATCAGCCAGCTGTGTGTTCTTCAAACACTGCAGACAATCTGGGAGGGGCGATGTGTAAGGAGACACGGAAAGTTGCAGCACTGCCAGGCTACGTCTGTGAGATGTAGCTGGGCTAGTGTGGCGGCAGCGTGGTCATGCGGGGGCTGCTGGTAGATCTGCACCCACACTGCATATGCAATGCATATGCGCTGTATGCCAGGCACCACTGGCACACTGCTAGTTACAGCCCTATTCAGTACTTTGTGCATGCGCTGGACCCGTACTATGCATGTGCAATATGGGTCTGCAACGTTGGCTGCAGATCAGCAGCAGAGTGTCAGTGATTGACAGTCTGCTGCTATTTGAGGGTGGAGAGGGGGCTGCGCCGACCTGTTTCCCATAATGGAGGTGTGTTGCCTCCATTGTGGGGGAGTGACAAGGCCAGGAACCCCGTCAGAGAACAGAGATTTCCTGGCTTCTTTGTTGGATCTACGGTGGCCAGTTTATCTAGCCCCATGGACACAGCTTGGATCATTAATGCATGCAGGAGTGTGACGCCTCTTGCTGTATTACCATATTAGAGCTTCCATGTAATCAGCAGCAATAGCTAATTCGTCTAGGTCTGAATCAGGCTCCGGATTCTATGTTTACTGACTTGTTTGTTGTTAGTAATTCTCGTTTCTGTTTATGGAATTGGCAACACTTTTTGTATTCCCACACAACTGTTTATTGGAATATTCCTGGCTTCAATTTTTTCCACTATTGCATCAATTTATTATTCAGCTTCCAATGGATTATCTGTAATAGGATGTACCCTTACTATTTGGGATTTTTTTTATCTATTTAATTCCTGTTTGGTGGTGACAGTTGGTTCACAATAAGGAACTTCTCTCTGGGCTTTTGTAATATACTGACATTTTTAATTAGAATCCATTATCTAAAGTACAGCATCTAAAGAGTGTTTTACTGATAAACTCCATTCATAACAAACATTAACATTTGTTTATTCATATAGCGCTAACATACTCCATTGCGCTTTACAATTGGGTTTGTGTAAACTTAACCAGATTGATACCCACTTATAGTGCCATAAAAGTTTGCTTATCACCTTTGCAAAAATGTTCATCTACAGTATGTATCAGGTATAGAAAAGCAGCTAGTAAATGTTCATCTGTCTTATCTTCCTCTGCAACAAAGAACAGAGCATTTGTATAGGAGGGAGCCATGAGTGATCCAGTAGCCCGACTTGACAATTATAGGCAGAAAACCTCATTAAACCAGGAAAAAAAATCTGAGTTATTGTAAGCTGTAAGAGTTGCACAAGGAGTTCCAACTGTGGGCCATGGTAGTGATCATTGGCATGCAAGAGTATTCTTGTGGTAAGTAACCCCTGTTCTACGGTAAGAATACTTATTTTACAGTACACAAAGATCCTGCAGTGTTTAGAATTAGAAACCATTTGGGTTACAAATAGAACTTGGTGACTGCAATGATATATTGTTATTTCCAAAGGGTAGATTAGGGTAGTTAGCCACAAATTCAAATTGAAGCTTTATGTGATGTTCAACAGTGTGCACTTCGCAGTGGAGGAACATGTGAGTAGTTGGCCCAGGTGCAAAAATATCAACCACAATGCAGCCTGTGCTTCCATGGCCACGCTCCCAGCAGCCGTTGCGATTAACAGCATGGATGACAGCCCCCCCCCACTCCCCCGTGATGGGTAGCGCCTAGTTAGCCTCTGAGGAGAGGTCCTTTCCCATAAGCCCCTGGGTCCATGTCTCCAACTATTTGGAATAGTACCCTGTGGCGAGCGAAGGGGAGCAGAGTGAGACACACTAAGCCCGAAGCGTGGCGAGCGATGCGAGCCCGCAAGGGTACAATGGTGCAGAGATAAAACAAAATAACGGAGAATGGATAAAACATTGAGGTGCTGTAAGGGTGGAAGATCTCTACTGCCCTCTCATGCTGTCACTTCCTAGTCCTGATCATGCAGGGAACATAGACACAACCCTACGGGACGGTGGTGGGAGCCGGGAGAATACCGATCACCATAGGGTTGCCGCCCTATATAAGGTATATTAATTTTCACATATCTTGTTCTGTCACACCCATATGAAAAGGCCGTAGGGCCTAACTTCATTGGAGTGCTGCCTCGTCTATACCCACAAACATGGATCGATATATATATATATATATATATATTACGTGTGGCCCGGCACTCTCAGCATAAATGGAGTTACTTCGTCTGTTGCCTTCCGTAATTAGGAGAGTATAGCAGCTCCCCACATGTAGCAGTCTTAAACGGCGGCACTCAGAACAAATGAGACGAGACACTGCAAGTTGTTGCCAACGTTTCAAAGCAGTTCGCTTTTTCGTCATGCCCTGACGAAAAAGCGAACTGCTTTGAAACGTTGGCAACAACTTGCAGTGTCTCGTCTCATTTGTTCTGAGTGCCGCCGTTTAAGACTGCTATATATATATATATATAGTTTCAGCTTTTTGAATATAATACCTTAGTATTATGTGGAGAAGGCTTAATGTAATCATTTTGCATACAATCACTATAAGCTTGGAATAAATGGCATGTTAATAAAATTGTTCAGAATCCCTTTAGAAAAGTATAAATACTGTAGTAACTGGTACTTTCAGGGAATTTATTGACAGTAAATAGCTGACTGAAAAATAGAAACACAATTAAATAAAAATAATGTTTATAGTAATAGAACATGCGGGTGTAATAGTCTACCAATTGATGTCAGACCATTTTTGGATGTACATTTTCGACCTTTTCATTTGGCAGTAAATATGAATTAATGAGACGTTTCCAGGACAACAAGCTCCATTTCTGAGATAAAAGTGACTAGACAGAGACAGAATGGAACCATAATAACAATGTCTGTTTGCTATGTACATAAACAATGTAATGCTACGCGCTGCTACGCTAATTCCTTAGTCAGAGAATGGTGTTTGGGTACACGGATGCCTCTGTTTAGCAATAAAATATTTGTTTTGTTGAAATACAATCTGCATTGATTTGTTTGCTATTAAACTGCTTTGTAATATAATTTGTTTTACAGTCATCAAACCGGGCAGGAAACATGATCACATGATCCAATAATCCCCACATATGACTATATGGATAACAGTTTTATATCTCAGGTTTCCTGGATGCATCATGAAATATGTCCCACTCGGTGTGAACACGGAATTGCTGTGTTTTTTTTTTTTTTTCAAATATAGTACATATGTTTTTGAAATGTTAAATGCCTTCAACTTTATATAAGGCCCATTGTGTGTATGGGATAAGGGCACTCGAAGGTATATTCAGGCCGAGGATTTGTTAAACAGTCTGGTTATCTGTGTGTTTTTGGGTTGGTTAAAAATCGCTGGGTTTTATTAGGAAGACTATATTATATTTAGAAATGAGCGGGTTCGGTTCCCTGAGAACCGATCCTCCCCGAACTTCACTATCCGAGCCTGGATCCAAGTCAGGCTCGGGTTTTCCCTCCTGACTCGAAAACCAGAACGAGGCAAAATGTCATCATCACGCTGTCGGATTCTCACAGTGTTCGGATTCCGTATGCGCGTCTCCGCCATTTTCACTCCGGCATTGGAGAGTGTAGAGAGAGGACGTGTCTCCATCCGCAGTGTCCTGCATCAGTTCAGTGGTAGTGTCTTGTGCTGCATCAATCTGCATCAGTCCAGTCACAGTGGGGGTGTCCCCTGCTGCCATATGTCCAGTGCTGCTGTATAAGTCCAGTCCAGTGGTACTGTCTTGTGCTGCATCCAGTGGCGCCGAGAGAGGGGGGGGAGAGGGTACAAATTACCTTGGCCCAGGTCTGATGGAGGGGCCCAGTGGGGGCCGAGGTCCCCCCCTTCTTACTTAGAAACAGTAGCTGCAGCTTTTCTTCTTAGCTCAGCACACGATGAGGAGATGCTGTCGGTGTCCTGAAAAATTGCGGGACACTTTCGACATTCAGCCATTACGGGCCGAAGACTGGAGCGCCAGCAAACACTTGTGAACCTGCCCTGCCATCACCTGAAGCAAGAGGTGGTAACGAGGTGGAATTCAACACTCTATATGCTTCAGAGGATGGAGGAGCAGCAAAAGGCTGTTCAATCCTATAAATCCACCTATGATATAGGCAAAGGAGGGGGAATGCACCTGACTCAAGCGCAGTAGACCATGATTTCCGTCTTGTGCAAGGTTTTCCAACCCTTCGAACTTGCCACACCTGAAGTCAGTTCAGACACTTGAAAGTATGGGATACCGCACCAGACCATGGATAGTCTGCTAACAGAAGGAACCAAATATACTCAGATATTATGAATAAATTCATGTGAATTTATATGCTGGTGGTGCACCCTGAGTCAGTATTACACATAGTAATTGAAATGGAAGAGAAAGAAGACTCTTTTGTGGGTGCACTCTTAGAAATGTCAGAAGACGACAAAAGTAATGAAATAATAAAACATATGAGTTTAATAATACAAAGTTAAAAACAAAACAGTTGGTGTATCCAATAAAGACAGAGCAATGACAAACACATATAATTAAAATCCGTCATGTAACACGTCTCTCATTAATAGGCAGATGCTAATATTACCTTATATAAGGATGCCACATATATATTATTATTAGAAATCATTGATAAATATTGCACATATCTTTAGGTCTATTGATTATCGTTTATATATGGATAAATATTGCAAATGGCCGAGAGTTGGTAATAGGTGAGTCGCAACAGTGAGCCACTGCCAGCTTGAGTCAGGTCATTCCCCTCATCAGGCTTTTGCAGAAGCAGCTGGAGAAATTGAAGGAGGAGCTAAGACGGATCAATTCTGCAAAGTATGTGGGACTTGTGGAGGGAGCCCTTCATTCGCTTTGCCAGGATTCAAGGGTGGTCTATCTGTTGAAATCAGAGCACTACATTTTGGCCACCGTGCTCGATCCCAGGTTTAACGCCTATGTTGTATCTCTCTTTCCAGCAGACACAAGTCTGCTGGTGAGAAAATGGTCAACTCGAGCGGAATGTGACTCGTCAACAGCTCCTCCTTCATTTTCTCCCGCAACTGGGGCTGTGAGGAAAAAGATAAGATTTCCTAGCCCACCCGCTGGAGGTGATGCAGGACAGTCTGGAGCGAGTGCTGACATCTGAACCGGACTGAAGGACCTGCCAACGATTACTGACATGTCTACTGTCACTGTATATGATTCTGTCACCATTGAAAGAATGGTGGAGGATTATATGAGTGACAGCATCCAAGCAGGCATGTCAGAAAGTCTGTATGTATACTGGCAGGAAAAAGAGGCAATTTGGAGGCCCTTGCACAAACTGGCTTTATTTTACCTAAATTGCCACCCTCCAGTGTGTACTTCGAAAGAGTGTTTAGTGCAGCCGGTAACCTTGTCAGCGATAGGTGCAGGAGGTTACTTCCACAAAATGTGGAGAAAATGATGTTCATCAAAATGAATTATAAATTCCGCCGGGAAGACCTTTACCAGCAATTGCCTCCAGAAAGTACACAGGGACCTGTGATGGTGGATTCCAGTGGGGACGAATTAATACTCTGTGAGGAGGAGGATGTACACACTGAAAGGGGTGAGGAATCGGAGGAAGAGGATGAGGTCGACATCTTGCCTCTGTAGAGCCAGTTTGTGAAAGGAGAGATTGATTGCTTCTTTTTTGGTGGGGGCTCAAACAAACCAGTCATTTCAGCCACAGTCGTGTGGCAGACCCTGTCGCTGAAATGATTGATTTGTTAAAGCGTGCATGTACTGTTTATACAACATAAGGGTGGGTGGGAGGGCCCAAGGTCAATTCCATCTTGCACCTCTTTTTCTTCTTTGCATCATGCTGTTTGGGGACTCGTTTTTTAAAGTGCCATCCTGTCTGACTCTGCCGTACAAGTCCAGGGGTACTGCCGTATAAGTACAGGGGTACTGCTGTAAAAGTCTAGTCCAGTGGTGCTGTCCTGTGCTGCATCATTCCAGTGGTGGTGACTTGTGTTGCCATAAGTCCAGTGGTGGTGTCCTGTGCAGTATATTATTTACTCCAAATAAAAGGGTTATATACATTACTTATATTATTATCCAAATAATTTTACAGGGTTTGCCCTGTGTGGTGTAGGGGTACGCTCGCCTGTGCTGCATAATATTATAATAGCTTCAAATAAAAGGGTTATTATTATCCAAATTAATTTTACAGGCTTTGCCGTGTGTGTGTGTGTGTGTGTGTGTGGTTTAGGGGTATGCTCTCCTGTGCCACCAATATTGTGCGGGTATTACATCTGGGCAAATTCCAGCACGTCCTATGTTGCTTATGACGCACACTTGTGTTGCTTAGCTTAGTCATACAGCTACCTCATTGCACCTCTTTTTCTTCTTTGCATGATGTTCTGTTTGGGGCCTAGTTTTTTTAAGTTCCATCCTGCCTGCAACTGCAGTGCCACTCCTAGATAGGCCAGGGGTTTGTGCCGCACACTTTTGTCGCTTAGTTTAGTCATACAGCTACCTCATTGCACCTCTTTTTCTACTTTGCATGATGTGCTTTTTGGAACCTAATTTTTTAAGTGCCATCCTGTTTGCCATTGCAGTGCCACTCCTAGATGGGCCAGGTGTTTGTGCCGCACACTTGTGTCGCTTAGCTTAGCCATTCAGCTACCTCATTGCGCCTCTTTTTCTTCTTTGCATCATGTGCTGTTTGGGGCCTATTTTTTAAATCTGCCATCCTGTCTGCCACTGCAGTGCCATGCCTAGATGGGCCAGGTGTTTGTGCCGCATACTTGTGTCACTTAGCTTAGTCATCCAGCCACCTCGGTGCAACCTTGTGGCCTAAAAACAATATTGTGAGGTGTGAGGTGTTCAGAATAGACTGTAAATGAGTGGAAATGAATGTTGTTGTGGTTAATAATACCGTAGGATCAAAATTACCCCCAAATTATATGATTTTAGCTGTTTTTAATGTTTTCTTTAAAAAATCATCCAGATCCAAAACCAAAATACGAAAGGGTGGTATTGGTAAAACCAATCCAGATCCAAAATACGAGCATGGGACAGAACCAAAACACAAAACACGAAAAGTGCCCGCCGCACATCTCTAAAATTTATTTTTACACAATATTCAGGGGCAAACGCTGGATTTCTAGAAGGGGATTTCCAAATGCAATCCAGAATACCCCATTCTGTTGAACACTAGTGCAAGTATGGGAGTCTAGGGGAGCGATAGAAGAACCTAGTACTGACTGTAGACATATATGTACACATTGGTATTTTTTACACTGGATAATATATGAAATACAGTAGTAATAATTAAACTATAGGTGGTCTATAGTATAGGCTGTACCAAACATAAATTAACTAATATAAATAACATACGTGGTCAGGAAAAGGTTAAACATCCCATAATAAATAAATAAATACATAAACATAACAAAACCAGTAGAAGACAGAATTGCATTTTCTAAGCACACATTCTCCCACCTTATGGTAAGGTGCCTGTCTTTTCTACCTGGTGGCTACTCTCTGTTACAGTGCACTGATTGAGGACTCAGATCCACACATACTGTACAGCAAACTCTGTAAAACAAGCTGCTACCACTGGGCATGTGCAACGGCTCTGCTCTGCCTCCGAAACTGTATGTTGTGGCAGCAGCTCTAGTAATCGTATTATTATCCACTATTGCTATTGTGATCACAATTTGAGCCACTAGCCAAGAGGAGGGGGGTTTTCCGAACAACTGGAACCTTAACCCGCATTTGATATTGATATGATAATATTAGGGCTGCTTTATGATTATTATTATTTTGTCAAATATATTTTACTGAAAGATTGGCAGAGAAAAACATATTTGCAGTGCACTGAAATATAAAACATGTCAAAAATAGATACAGTCCAGTATAGAAAGTGTTTGCTTTATTATATTTTATTTTAGAATTTACAGGAGCAATAATAATTGAATGTCATTGGAGGTTACTTTAATTTATTAATGATGGGGTAAAAGCTATTTGTTTCATGTTGGCACCATTTGTAGTGCACACTTTTGGGATTACAGGTACCAGCATGTACAAGGCAAGTATGGGATAACCAGGAAATAAGCATCTACTGGAGGGCAATTGTATTGTTCTTAAGTCTCAAAACGTTGCTTAAAAAAGTTTATAAAATGCTGTCTTCCGCATCACAAACATAGTGAACAAAAAAACAAGCCACAGAATGACAGACACACATAAGACACATGTTACACAGACACATTTACATTTCTTGTGACTTATGGGGATATTTATAAAGAATTGTAATACCAGTTATTTATAGAGCACGCACACATTACACACCCTTTTACAGAGAATATTTTGCCGTTCATATCAGTCCTCAGGATCTTTTTGCACCCGCACTCGCACATCGGGCAGGTTCTCTTTACATCCACACACGGGGAACGTTTTCTTTGCACTCACACATCAGACAGGTTCTCTTAACACCCACAAATCATGTAGGTTCTCTTTACACCTTCACATCAGACAGGTTCTCTTAACACCCACACATCGGGCAGGTTCTCTTTACACCCACACATCGGGTAGGTTCTCTTTGCACCCTCACATCGGACAGGTCCTCTTTGCACCTACACATCAGACAGGTTCTCTTTACACCCACACATTGGACAGGTTCTCATTACACCCACACATCGGACAGGTTCTCTTTAAACCCACACATTGGACAGGTTCTCTTTACACCCACACATCGGATAGGTTCTCTTTAAACCCACACATTGGACAGGTTCTCTTTGCACCCACACATCAGACAGGTTCTCTTTACACCAACACATCGGGCAGGTTCTCTTTACACCCACACATCGGTCAGGTTCTCTTCAAAGCTGATTAGTGGTGCTCAGAAAATCTTGTTTGGTGACCTTTAGGCTATTCTTATTTATCCTTATATCTGTGTACTCTGTCTGTGTGCAAGGACTTCAGAAAGAGGTCTATTTAATAATGTGCAAGGATCAATCCTTAAAACACAGCCTTTTTCAGAGTATTACCATATTATGTAGTATCATGACAATATCTGTGATGGTCTTTTCGAGAACATAAACAGTCCCCAGACTCTATTAAATGCAAAGCTCTCCTTTATCTATTGTGTAAAAAAAACACCTTATAAATAATAAATAGGCCTCTAATTATCTAAACTATCCACAAGAATACAGTAAGGTCTGATGTTTTTATAATAATGTGGAACATAGAAATATCCAGCCATGCCCAAGTAAGTGCAACATCATGGGACACAGTGTAACAGACACCTGTAACATCACGGGACACAGTAACATAGACACCTGTAACATCATGGGATACAGTAACATAGACACCTGTAACATCATGGGATACAGTGTAACAGACACCTGTAACATCATGGGATACAGTAACATAGACACCTGTAACATCATGGGACACAGTAACATAGACACCTGTAACATCATGGGATACAGTGTAACATAGACACCTGTAACATCATGGGATACAGTAACACAGACACCTGTAACATCATGTGGTACAGTAACATATACACCTATAACATCATGGGATACAGTAACATAGACACCTGTAACATCTTAGGATACAGTAACATAGACATCTGTAACATCATGGGATACAGTAACATAGACACCTGTAACATCATGGGATACAGTAACATAGACATCTGTAACATCATGGGATACAGTAACATAGACATCTGTAACATCATGAGATACAGTAACATAGACATCTGTAACATCATGAGATACAGTAACATAGACACCTGTAACATCATGGGATACAGTAACATAGACACCTGTAACATCGTTGGATATAGTGTAACATAGACACCTGTAACATCATGGGAAACAGTAACATAGACACCTGTAACATCACGGGATACAGTAACATAGACATCTGTAACATCATGGGAAACAGTGTAACACAGACACCTGTAAAATCATGGGATACAGTAACATAGACACCTGTAACATCATGGGATACAGTAACACAGACACCTGTAACATCATGGGATACAGTAACATAGACACCTGTAACATCATGCGGTACAGTAACATAGACATCTGTAACATCATGGGAAACAGTGTAACACAGACACCTGTAACATCATGGGATACAGTAACACAGACACCTGTAACATCATGGGATACAGTAACATAGACACCTGTAACATCATGGGATACAGTGTAACACAGACACCTGTAACATCATGGGATACAGTAACATAGACATCTGTAACAACATGGGATACAGTAACACAGACACCTGTAACATCATGGGATACAGTAACATAGACACCTGTAACAACATGGGATACAGTAACACAGACACCTGTAACATCGTGGGATACAGTAACATAGACACCTGTAACATCATGGGATACAGTAACACAGACACCTGTAACATCATGGGATACAGTAACATAGACACCTGTAACATCGTTGGATATAGTGTAACATAGACACCTGTAACATCATGGGAAACAGTAACATAGACACCTGTAACATCACGGGATACAGTAACATAGACATCTGTAACATCATGGGAAACAGTGTAACACAGACACCTGTAAAATCATGGGATACAGTAACATAGACACCTGTAACATCATGGGATACAGTAACATAGACACCTGTAACAACATGGGATACAGTAACATAGACACCTATAACATCATGAGATACAGTAACATATACACCTATAACATCATGAGATACAGTAACATATACACCTATAACATCATGAGATACAGTAACATAGACACCTGTAACATCATGCGGTACAGTAACATAGACACCTGTAACATCATGGGATACAGTGTAACATAGACACCTGTAACATCATGGGATACAGTAACATAGACACATGTAACATCATGGGATACAGTGTAACATAGACACCTGTAACATCATGGGATACAGTAACACAGACACCTGTAACAACATGGGATACAGTAACATAGACAACTGTAACATCATGGGATACAGTAACATAGACATCTGTAACATCATGGGATACAGTGTAACATAGACACCTGTAACAACATGGGATACAGTAACATAGACATCTGTAACATCATGGGATACAGTAACATAGACATCTGTAACATCCTGGGATACAGTAACACAGACACCTGTAACAACATGGGATACAGTAACATAGACATCTGTAACATCATGGGATACAGTAACATAGACACATGTAACATCATGGGATACAGTGTAACATAGACACCTGTAACATCATGGGATACAGTAACACAGACACCTGTAACAACATGGGATACAGTAACATAGACAACTGTAACATCATGGGATACAGTAACATAGACATCTGTAACATCATGGGATACAGTGTAACATAGACACCTGTAACATCATGGGATACAGTAACACAGACACCTGTAACAACATGGGATACAGTAACATAGACAACTGTAACATCATGGGATACAGTAACATAGACACCTGTAACAACATGGGATACAGTAACACAGACATCTGTAACATCATGGGATACAGTAACATAGACATCTGTAACATCATGGGATACAGTATAACATAGACACCTGTAACAACATGGGATACAGTAACATAGACATCTGTAACATCATGGGATACAGTGTAACATAGACACCTGTAACAACATGGGATACAGTAACATAGACATCTGTAACATCATGGGATACAGTGTAACATAGACACCTGTAACAACATGGGATACAGTGTAACATAGACACCTGTAACAACATGGGATACAGTAACATAGACATCTGTAACATCATGGGATACAGTGTAACATAGACACCTGTAACAACATGGGATACAGTAACATAGACATCTGTAACATCATGGGATACAGTGTAACATAGACACCTGTAACAACATGGGATACAGTAACATAGACTCCTGTGACATCACAGGGTACAGTAACATAGACATCTGTAACATCATGGGATACAGTCAGGCCCGGTGCTACCTGCTCAGCGAAGGGATGCAGTGCAGGGAGGCGCTGGGAAGGAGAGGCGTTGTCCCTGCTCTGCATCCCTTCCCTGCTGCTGCGCCGCCTTGCCTGTCCCCCCTGCTGCCGGCTGCTGTGCCTGTCACTGTATGATAGGCAGTGGCGCCGACAGCATGAAACGCCTACTGCCCTCCCCTCACCTGTAACAGCTGCTGTGTGCACTGCAGATCTGAAGAGGGGGCGGGGCTACATGGGATGCAGGGGGTGGAGCTACATGGGATGGGCTACACGGACCAGGCTGCTGTAGCTGTACAGAGGAAGGGTAATTACAGTGCCAGCCAGCCAGACTTAGGTAGGGTGAGAGAGAAATGTATGTATGTGTGTGTGTGTGTGTGTGTGTGTGTGTGTGTGTGTGTGTGTGTGTGGTGGGTTGTGTGTGTATAGTGGGGGGGGGGTGTATTTGTGTGTGTGTGTGTGTGTGTGTGTGTATGGTGGGGGTGTGTGTGGTGGGGGTGTGGGGTGTGTCTGTGTGTGCGCACATTATGGATGCTACTACTGGGGGGTCATTACATGTAAGGACGCTGCTACTGCAGGAGGGGTATTACGTATAACTAAGCTACTACTGGGGGAGGGGGCATTATGTATAATTACGCTACTACTTGGGGAGGGGGCATTACATATAAGGACGATACTACTGGGGGGGCATTACGTTTTAGGATGCTACTACTACTACTGTGGGGGCATTACGTATAAGGACGCTACTACTGGGGGGGCATTACATGTAAGGACGCTACTACTACGAGGGGGGGCATTACGTATAAGAACGCTACTACTGGGGGAGGGGGCATTATGTATAATGACGCTAATTCTGGGGGAGAGGGCATTACGTATAAGGATGCTACTACTGGTGGAGATTTAAGTATAAGGACGTTACTACTACTACTGGGGGGGCATTACGTATAAGGACACTACTAATACTACTGGGGGGGGCATTACGTATAAGGACGCTACTACTACTACTGGGGGGGCATTACGTATAAGGACGCTACTACTACTACTGGGGGGCATTACGTATAAGGACGCTACTACTACTACTGGGGGGCATTACGTATAAGGACGCTACTACTACTACTGGGGGGGCATTACGTAAAAGGACGCTACTACTTGGGGGGCATTACATGTAAGGACGCTACTACGAGGGGGGCATTATATGTAAGGACGCTACTACTGGGGGGGCATTATGTATAAGGACGGTACTACTACTGGGGGGGCATTACATGTAAGGACACTACTACTGGGGGCGCATTACATATAAGGACGCTACTACTACTGGGGGGGCATTATGTATAAGGATGGTGCTACTACTGGGGGCACATTATGTATAAGGACGCTAATACTACGGTGGAGCATTACGTGGGGTTTACATATAAGGTGAATAAGATTGTGCTACTGTGTGGCGTAATTTTAAATGGGCGTACTATTATGTGGCCATGCCCCTTCCTTGTGAAACGACACCCATTTTCCCTTGGCGCGCACTGACCCTTTGTGAAATATGGGAAGGCGCAAATTTATAGTTTGCAGGGGGGTGCCGAACACCCTAGCACCGGCCCTGGATACAGTGTAACATAGGGATAACATGGGATACAGTAACATAGACACCTGTAACATCATGGGATACAGTGTAACAGACACCTGTAACATCATGGGATACAGTGTAACATAGACACTTGTGACAAAATGGGATACAGTAACATAGACATCTGTAACATCATGGGATACAGTAACATAGACATCTGTAACATCATGGGATACAGTAACATAGACATCTGTAACATCATGGGATACAGTAACATAGACACCTGTAACATCATGGGATACAGTGTAACATAGACACCTGTAACAACATGGGATACAGTAACATAGACATCTGTAACATCATGGGATACAGTAACATAGACATCTGTAACATCATGGGATACAGTGTAACATAGACACCTGTAACAACATGGGATACAGTAACATAGACATCTGTAACATCATGGGATACAGTAACATAGACATCTGTAACATCATGGGATACAGTAACATAGACATCTGTAACATCACGGGATACAGTGTAACATAGACACCTGTAACAACATGGGATACAGTAACATAGACATCTGTAACATCATGGGATACAGTAACATAGACATCTGTAACATCACGGGATACAGTGTAACATAGACACCTGTAACAACATGGGATACAGTAACATAGACATCTGTAACATCATGGGATACAGTAACATAGACATCTGTAACATCACGGGATACAGTGTAACATAGACACCTGTAACAACATGGGATACAGTAACATAGACATCTGTAACATCATGGGATACAGTAACATAGACATCTGTAACATCATGGGATACAGTGTAACATAGACACCTGTAACAACATGGGATACAGTATCATAGACATCTATAACATCATGGGATACAGTAACATAGACACTTGTGACAAAATGGGATACAGTAACATAGACACCTGTAACAACATGGGATACAGTAACACAGACATCTGTAACATCATGGGATACAGTAACATAGACATCTGTAACATCATGGGATACAGTAACATAGACATCTGTAACATCATGGGATACAGTAACATAGACACCTGTAACATCATGGGATACAGTGTAACATAGACACCTGTAACAACATGGGATACAGTAACATAGACATCTGTAACATCATGGGATACAGTAACATAGACATCTGTAACATCATGGGATACAGTGTAACATAGACACCTGTAACAACATGGGATACAGTAACATAGACATCTGTAACATCATGGGATACAGTAACATAGACATCTGTAACATCACGGGATACAGTGTAACATAGACACCTGTAACAACATGGGATACAGTAACATAGACATCTGTAACATCATGGGATACAGTAACATAGACATCTGTAACATCACGGGATACAGTGTAACATAGACACCTGTAACAACATGGGATACAGTAACATAGACATCTGTAACATCATGGGATACAGTAACATAGACATCTGTAACATCATGGGATACAGTGTAACATAGACACCTGTAACAACATGGGATACAGTATCATAGACATCTATAACATCATGGGATACAGTAACATAGACAACTGTAACATCATGGGATACAGTAACATAGACATCTGTAACATCATGGGATACAGTAACATAGACAACTGTAACATCACGGGATACAGTGTAACATAGACACCTGTAACAACATGGGATATAGTAACATAGACATCTGTAACATCATGGGATACAGTAACATAGACATCTGTAACATCATGGGATACAGTGTAACATAGACACCTGTAACAACATGGGATACAGTAACATAGACATCTGTAACATCAAGGGATACAGTAACATAGACATCTGTAACATCATGGGATACAGTAACATAGACATCTGTAACATCACGGGATACAGTGTAACATAGACACCTGTAACAACATGGGATACAGTAACATAGACATCTGTAACATCATGGGATACAGTAACATAGACATCTGTAACATCATGGGATACAGTGTAACATAGACACCTGTAACAACATGGGATACAGTAACATAGACATCTGTAACATCATGGGATACAGTAACATAGACATCTGTAACATCATGGGATACAGTGTAACATAGACATCTGTAACATCATGGGATACAGTAACATAGACATCTGTAACATCATGGGATACAGTGTAACATAGACACCTGTAACAACATGGGATACAGTAACATAGACATCTGTAACATCATGGGATACAGTAACATAGACATCTGTAACATCATGGGATACAGTGTAACATAGACATCTGTAACATCATGGGATACAGTAACATAGACATCTGTAACATCATGGGATACAGTGTAACATAGACATCTATAACATCATGGGATACAGTAACATAGACAACTGTAACATCATGGGATACAGTAACATAGACAACTGTAACATCACGGGATACAGTGTAACATAGACACCTGTAACAACATGGGATATAGTAACATAGACATCTGTAACATCATGGGATACAGTAACATAGACATCTGTAACATCATGGGATACAGTGTAACATAGACACCTGTAACAACATGGGATACAGTAACATAGACATCTGTAACATCAAGGGATACAGTAACATAGACATCTGTAACATCATGGGATACAGTGTAACATAGACACCTGTAACAACATGGGATATAGTAACATAGACATCTGTAACATCATGGGATACAGTGTAACATAGACACCTGTAACAACATGGGATACAGTAACATAGACATCTGTAACATCATGGGATACAGTAACATAGACATCTGTAACATCATGGGATACAGTAACATAGA
This sequence comes from Pseudophryne corroboree, assembly GCF_028390025.1. Classification (NCBI taxonomy): domain Eukaryota; kingdom Metazoa; phylum Chordata; class Amphibia; order Anura; family Myobatrachidae; genus Pseudophryne; species Pseudophryne corroboree. The sequence goes on along the minus strand of NC_086444.1, from coordinate 164,616,061 downwards.
CATCTGTAACATCATGGGATACAGTAACATAGACATCTGTAACATCACGGGATACAGTGTAACATAGACACCTGTAACAACATGGGATATAGTAACATAGACATCTGTAACATCATGGGATACAGTAACATAGACATCTGTAACATCATGGGATACAGTGTAACATAGACACCTGTAACAACATGGGATACAGTAACATAGACATCTGTAACATCATGGGATACAGTAACATAGACATCTGTAACATCATGGGATACAGTGTAACATAGACACCTGTAACAACATGGGATACAGTAACATAGACATCTGTAACATCATGGGATACAGTAACATAGACAACTGTAACAACATGGGATACAGTAACATAGACATCTGTCACATCATGGGATACAGTAACATAGACATCTGTAACATCATGGGATACAGTGTAACATAGACACCTGTAACAACATGGGATACAGTAACATAGACATCTGTAACATCATGGGATACAGTAACATAGACAACTGTAACATCATGGGATACAGTAACATAGACAACTGTAACAACATGGGATACAGTAACATAGACAACTGTAACATCATGGGATACAGTAACATAGACAACTGTAACAACATGGGATACAGTAACATAGACAACTGTAACAACATGGGATACAGTAACATAGACAACTGTAACATCATGGGATACAGTAACATAGACATCTGTAACATCATGGGATACAGTAACATAGACATCTGTAACATCATGGGATACAGTGTAACATAGACACATGTAACATCATGGGATACAGTGTAACATAGACACCTGTAACAACATGGGATACAGTAACATAGACAACTGTAACAACATGGTATACAGTAACATAGACAACTGTAACATCATGGGATACAGTACCATAGACACCTGTAACAACATGGGATACAGTAACATAGACAACTGTAACAACATGGGATACAGTAACATAGACAACTGTAACATCATGGGATACAGTAACATAGACAACTGTAACATCATGGGATACAGTGTAACATAGACACCTGTAACAACATAGGATACAGTAACATAGACATCTGTAACATCATGGGATACAGTAACATAGACACCTGTAACAACATGGGATACAGTAACATAGACATCTGTAACAACATGGGATACAGTAACATAGACATCTGTAACAACATGGGATACAGTAACATGGGGTAGATGTACTAAGCAGTGATAAAAGTAGAGAAGTGAGCCAGTGGAGAAGTAACTATAACATCATGGGATACAGTAACATAGACACCTAATATCACATACAACACACTATATTAGAGGTGGTTTGCTTCAGCACTTCTTTCTTGAGCAGTTATTCTTTCCTATACTAACCATTCTAAGAATAAAATGTACATCACAACAAATATTAGTGTGAAGTCATACTATCTCTAAGCGGGTGTAGTATGTGATGCCGGCGGTCGGGCTCCTGGAGGCCAACATACCGGCGCGGGAATCCCGACCGCTGGCATACCGACAGCTGGGCGAGCGCAAATGAGCCCCTTGCGGTCTCGCTGTGCTCACCATGCTGTGGGCACGTTGGCGCGCTACGCACGTCACGCTATCTATTTGCCGGTATGCTGGCGGTCGGGATTCCGGCGCCGGTAAGGTGGTCGTTGGGAGCCCGGCCACCGGCAACCTGAAGTCCACCCTTTCTAAGCATTTAGTCTATTTTGTTTTATTATTGTATTAGTAGTACATGTGTACATGAATGATTGATTGTGAAAATATACAAGGTTGGTTATTCTATTTTGAATATTGGATAGTCCATATAAAATAATGATACATTGCTTTTCACTTATGTCCTGTTTCATGATATAAATTTTATCCATATTCAAATGCAACAGTCACCCATAGTGGAGAAATGACGCTGTAGAGCGTAGAACACTTGTTTGTCTTAGTAACTATCTGATCGCCCCACATCACTCTTTCATGTTGATATATAGACCGGGAACCGATAATGTTGCCGGGGAAACTATCACATCACATCAGCTTCTGCGTATCAGATCCGACTTGTTGCGATATTTAGAAAAATCTGATATTTTTTTGGCCAACTGGAATGCATATTTTAGTATGCTGTAGGAGGACCACAGTATCAGAGACAGTCACCCATTGGCCCCCCAAAGTCCCTTGATTAAAACATTACACATCCTAAATAAACCACCCCAGACCTCCAGGACGTACAAGCAGCTTATGCTGATTTAAATGATATGCTGCATGGCTATATTCTGTCTGTAATTGCGACAGTATCAGCATACCAAATTATGTTACAGTATTTGGCTGGAATACACTGTAGCATAACATTTTGTACGCAGATACAGTTGCTATTACATACATAATATAGGCATGCCACATATTTTAAACAGCAGGAGCTGCTTGTGCATCCTATTTGCATCGTTTTGGTTTTAAAATGAAAAACGCAATATGCAAATAGGATGCACCATTGCGCCGATTGGCCTTCACTTAGATGTGTCTAAGCGACGGTCTGCAAAGATGCGTATGAGGCTTGTGGTGTATGCTAGTATGCGCAAATTGCTAAATTACGCCAAAGTTGCTTTTGGCTCAGAGTCAGGCCTTTTTTTTCCATCCTTCCTCCAACCTAACTGAAAGGCCTCTGGAAGTCATATGGCCCTTGTGTCAAATGGTTGGATTTAATCCAATTTGATCACCTGCATGTGCGGCCAAATGGGACACTGATTCTGACAGCTCAGTCGGAGTCCGGCATATTGGCCCTCATTCCGAGTTGTTCGCTCGCAAGGCGAATTTAGCAGAGTTGCTCAGGCTAAGCCTACGCCTACTGGGAGTGTATCTTAGCTTCTTAAAATTGCGACCGATGTATTCGCAATATTGCGATTACAAACTACTTAGCAGTTTCAGAGTAGCTTCAGACTTACTCGGTATCTGCGATCAGTTCAGTGCTTGTCGTTCCTGGTTTGACGTCATAAACACACCCAGCGTTCGCCCAGACACTCCCCCGTTTCTCCGGCCACTCCTGCGTTTTTTCCGGAAACGGTAGCGTTTTTATCCACACACCCCTAAAACGCCGTGTTTCCGCCCAGTAACACCCATTTCCTGTCAATCACACTACGATCGCCGGAGCGAAGAAAAAGCCGTGAGTAAAAATACTATCTTCATGGTAAAATTACTTGGCGCAGTCGCAGTGCGATTATTGCGCATGCGTACTAAGCGGAATTTCACTGCGATGCGATGAAAATTACCGAGCGAACGACTCGGAATGAGGGCCATTGTTCAGCATAGGGTATCTAATATATCTCTAAGCTTTTTCAGTACTTTAAAGGCCAATAATATATGCTACAATGAGATCTTTTGAACTAATAAAAATAAATATGCGTACATTAAATTATTTATCTTTTCTGGACAGTATCGTCAGAGCCCCCTCCCCACTCTCGGCCCACAACATCTACATGGCCTGTACGCTGGTAGTTTACCCCACTCTGTACTAAAGCTGAATTTTAGACTCCTTTCAGACATCATACCCAGAAAATTGTCAGGTCTAGCATGACGACAGCAAATTCCAGATTCTCAGTTGGTTGGGAGCAGTGTCGCAGACCAGGCCGTTTGCATGAAGACATACCAAAATTCTGGGTTGATGCACATTCACGTGCATAAGCCCGAGATTTTGATGCATGTCTGAAAGAACTACTAAGGCCCATGATTGCTTTAAATAGAATTGAAATGATTAAGTAACACGAGTATAATATGTTAGAGGCAAAAGAGGTGTCACTATTAATTTCACGCTGCAGATCTTAAAGTCTATAATTTGCTTGTCTCTTCCTAAAAGAGTGGAAATTCATGTCGGAATCCGTGTGAGTAGTCAACGCCGTGGCCAAATCCGACAGGATTTTTTTAAAGTCGGATTGACATTGTCAGAAACGGGGCTAAAACCTGTTGGATTTAGCTGCGTTTCTGACAACACACGTGGATCAGCGGTTGAAGCCGCTGATCCGCCTGCTTTCCGACAAGTGGGAATTCCCCACTTGTCGGAAAAAAATGTGCCGGCATTGAATAGGTCGGAGCCCCTTCCGACCTGAAACAGTCGGAAACTGCCATCTTTCCGACAAGATGGAAGTTTCCGACAGGAATTGAATATACCCCTATAACTGTATATCAATCACAGCTACCGGGAAAACCAAGTTAAGGGCTGTTAGTTCAGTATGTATTGTTTGTTATAGTTTAGCTTATGTCCTTATGAATGAGAATAAATGATTGAAGAAAAAGTGATAGAATATGTCATTATTTATGATATGAATGGGATACACTTTCAATATATAGAGCATACAAACTGAATTCGTTTTGTAACAATTGCTTTAAGCATTAGATACAAAGCATTGTGCAAACTGACTAATATTAAATTCACTTATTTTTTGTGCACTTTTTTCAAACCTCATTTTTGTCAAAAGAATGATGCTCAACTATTTAAATCGCTGGTAGGGGTATAAAACATTTTGGTAGCAATTATTTTTTCCCAGCATATGTTTCCAACATTGGTTTGTGTAAATTGGCAGCAAAAATCAATACAGAATTACTAAACTAAATAAAAGCAAAGTTCATGAGTTTAACCAATAATTACAAACATATACATTTATTCTAATGAAAGATTGATGGCTGTGGAGATAATTTAATAGTCATGAGCATAAATTGTATTAGGTATACTTTACAAGTCTACCAGGTTTGGCCTAAAGATATTTGTAATGTGTGTCTATAGTAATAAGGTCTATTCTGCTTCATTTTTTCTTTCTAATGTCATAGAGTTACTTACTTGGCAAGCATCGCTAGTGAGTGGAAGAGACTGTTATATTCTCAGGTTGATGCCAGTGTCATGTGTGATACCCCATCAAAGGGCACCCAGCTGATCATTGTGTGCTTAATGAGATATGCCCAATTATGCACAGCTGCCACCAGGTCACTTGCAAAATGTTATGACGGTTCCTATATGGAACATTAAGCAATTACAGTAGCATCTGACACCACGTTTGCCAGATATGCACTGACCGCGCCAAGTTAGAGGACAAATAAATTGTGACTCAAACAGATGGTAATAGCATGTAACTGGCTGAGAAAGGGATTCTGAAGAAACCTAATCAAATTTGTTGAATTAAAATCATGCAACTGAGCTGTGTGTTTCTTTATAGATGAAGAATGTTCTGAGAAGATTAGCTTGTGAATATCCATATAGATATATATATGTATATATATATATATATATATATATAGATATATATATATATATACATATTATATGATATATAATGTATGAATTTTGAATACATAAAACTGTACACACACAAACTGCTTTATGCATTAAAATAAATATATTTAGGGTTACAGTCAATATGTCGACATTCAGAATGTCCAAAATCAAAATGTTGCCACAGAATGTTGACATGTTCTGAATGGCATCAGCCGGGATGTCGACATGCTTTGTTATTTGTGCACCCACCACAAGAGGGCGCCCGCCGGCAGCAAGTAGATTGTTCTGCCGCTTGGATGTGCTCCTACATTCCTGCTCACAGTCACCAGAGGTGGTGAAAAGAAATGTGCAAAAAGTTTCCACTTTTTGCGTCGCCGGCAGGACTTTAGTTGGGTTTAACCACTTTAAGCTGTAGACATTCTGACTGTTGACATTCATGAATGTCACAGGTTTATCATGTCTATCAGCATATCTTTTGCAATATTAAAATGCAAGTTCACAGTATTGCACAGTCTCTCTTGCATTTTTGAGCATTTTGCACAATTCTAGGAATACAATTGCCTCTGTAACTCATGGGGAATCTAAGTGTCTAAGAGTGGAATTGCAGGGGCTGAGATCTGGCACTACGCTGTATGTGGCAACACGTGACTTAGTTGGATATTTACTAAGCAGTGATAAAAGCAGGAAGTGAGCCAGTGGAGAAGATGCCCATGGCAACTAATCAGCACTGAAGTAACATCTGTAATTTGCATACTACAGAATTATACAGAGCTGCTGATTGGTTGATGGGGCAACTTCTCCACTGGCTTACTTCTCCGCTCTTATCACTGCTTAGTAAATGTCCCCCTAAGACAGTGATGGCTAACCTTGACTCTCCAGCTGTTGTTGAACTACACATCCCAGCATGCCCAGCTACAGTTTTGCTATTTTGCCATGCTAAAACTGATGCAGGGAATGCTGGGATATGTAGTTCAACAACAGCTGGAGTGTCAAGGTTAGCCATCACTGCCCTAAGAGAACCATTGGAGCCCAAGCCAATGTCAACTTTACTAGTTATACACAACCAAAAAACTTATCTAAAAGTTATTAGTAAATGTATCTCCATCAGTGGTGGATTTTGCCTATGGACCGCAGGACTGCAGACCCCTCCCAGTAAAATCCACCACTTTAGCGAGCTCAGCTGAGCCAGGTGCCATCTGTGATTGGCAGTAACTTTCTCAGGGCTGTTTCTAGCCAATTTGTCTCCCAGCGCAAACAGCAAAAAGATGACATCATGACGCAACTGCGTCATTATGTGAAACTCCACCCAGCAAGCGGAGTACTATGGCTGGGAGGAGGGGGAACTGATTATAGCAGCATTCAAGTGCCACGGCAGGTGCCCCGCACGATTGCACAGCTTGCCCCCCGCTAGAAACGACACTGGAGTTTCTATTGGAGGTGCTACCTGCCAGTCCCCCGCAGGACAGGCAGCCCATTTGGAGTTTCATTCCTCTGGGACTGCCAAACTGGGCTGCGATTAGCAGAGAGCATGCTTCCACTAAGAAGCCACCCTCTGCTTGATCATCAGCCCTAGCCGGCTTCTATGGGCTGCAGCCAATGCAATCCATATAAGCTGGAGTTTTGCGCATGCGCAGTGAAGCCACTGCTTGTGCGCATGTGCCAGTTTCGGCACCTGCCAGATCCATTGCGCAAATGGGCTGCCTGATCCATCTGTCTCCAAATGGGCTGTCTCCTCACCTCCTACTCCACTCCGGGCAAGGGTAGCGACAGCCCCCTACCCAAAACAGGTAGGGGGCTGCCGCTTTCATATCTCTAACTATAAGGATAACTCAAAAATGTAAAAAGAGGGTCCCTGATCCCCCTTGGTCCAGCAACAGTATTGGGTTAATGCTGGAATAACTAAACCACCACATAAAGGAGCACTATTTGTTCAAGAAATTCACATCATGGATATATTGGAAATAAAAACAGAATTACCAGATGCTTTATCCAGGGATCATTTATAAATGTATAAATATTGCAGCAATTTTTGCCATCTGCATCATTAGTGGGCGATAACAAATGTAACTACAACATGTATGTACAAATTCCCTGTAACTTTGTGGTTTATTAAAATCGTAATAGTGTTTGTGCAGAGAAGCCAGTGTCAGAACCTCAGCATTTGGCTCATGCTGGGTGTATAATGAAATGAGGGAGTTGGGTACTGAACCTTCTAACGAAGTCAGGTGACAGGATCATTTTCCTCCACTCTGATTATACAGTTGGAGTTAATGAGCTTAGCATACTGTTTGGCAGAAGGGAGTGATTTGTGCCTCTCACAGATGTGATATCTGATGACCTGCATTTGATAGCAGAAACTTTTGTTATAGTTAATTATGTTTATGCTCAGTACAATCCAAGGAAAAAACAGTGGAAGTCATTTGATGTACAAAATGGATGAGTTGTTGCGCAAAAGCCTTGTTAGTTACTGCAGAGGTTCTCAAATGCAGTCCTCGAGGCACGCCATTTCTCCAGGCTTTAAGTTTATCCATGCTTGAGGGGGTTATTCAGGTTTGTTAACAAACCAGAAGAGCACACTAATGCATACCTCCCAACTTTGCATCTTCAGAAAGAGGGACACACGCGCTCCCATAAAGGTGTGTGGCCTAAGAAAAGGGGATGTGGCTTCGCAGGAGGACCCGCGATCGCGAGCCACACCTCCATTTTCGTCACTGAGGGGCAGAGCCGGCCCTAACCAATATGATGCCCTAGGCAAGATTTTGGCTGGTGCCCCCTAGCACCACCGCTGGTTCCGCCTCTGACCTTGTACCTCTTTCCCAGCACCATCACCCCTCACCCACAGCAGTCCTTATTTTGGGGTTTGTACCCCCTATATTTTAAATAGGAACAGTTCGCACATTTGGCGCACAGCCCAAAAAGAGGCGTGTTTTTGCTGGCAAGGGGCATGGCCACACAATAGTAACCCCAATTCCAATTACGCCACACAGTACTGTAACTTTATTCACATTTGATCATGCAATAGTGTCCATAATTCATATTACATCCCACAGTAGTATAATTTTACCTTATAAACGTTACTCCTCACAGTAGAGCCCCTTATTCACATTATATCACACTAAATTGCTCCTTATTCACATTACACCACACCCTATTGCTCTTTATTCACATTAGATGACACAATAGTGCCCTTTCTATATGCAACGCCACATAGTAGAGCACCTTATACACATAATGCCACACATTAGTAATGCATTTATACACATAATTCCACACAGTAATGCCCCTTACAAATATGAGACACATTATTTATGTCCTTATAAACATAATGCGCCTTACACATTATGGCAACCTTTATTAATGCCCTTTTACACATAATGTCCCTTACACATATGCCGCACATTATTAATGCCCTTATACACATAATGACATGCATAGTGCCCCTACACATTTGCTGCACATTATTAGTGCCCCTATACACATAATGACACACATACAGTAGTACCCTGTTACACACATATGCTGCACATTATTAATGCCCTTATACAAATAATTACACACAGTGCCCCTTACACATATGTTGCACATTATTAATGCATTTTTACATGACACACATAATGCTCCTTACACATATTCTGAACAATACTGCACAACCAACCCACTCACATGCACACAGCACTCACACTGCCACTAACACTGTGACCTCTGCTTCTGCTTGGATACAGATGTGTCCTCATAAATCTTGCCTCAATGCTAACGTCAGGCACCTTTTTTTTATGAAAATGCATCTTATTTGCATTGGTATGTGGCTAGGATGCACAAGCAGCTTTTGCTGATTAAAATGATATGCAGCATGCCTATATACTGTGTGAGACTGTGGCTGTATTTGCATATGAAATGATACACACAGAATATAGGCATGCCGCATATCATTTTAATCAGCAGAAGCTGCTGATGCCCCTAGGCATATCAAATGCCCTAGGCAATTGCCTAGTTTGCCTATGCCTATGGCCGGCCCTGCTGAGGGGGCATACCCAGCGATCTGTGAGCAGCTGGCATGCCCCCTCTCCATCTGACTCTACTGAATAGACGATGTGCGCATGCGCACAGCGTCTATTCACCGTTGCCCTGCACGCGCAGGAGCCTCCCAACTGCCCCCCCCCCCCCCACCGCGGGACACTGCGGCCCGCGGGTGGGACAGTCCCCAAAAAATGGGACTGTCCGCGAAAATCGGGACAGTAGGGAGGTATGCTAATGGACAAACCCATGTTCTGCGTCAGACTGGCTGACCGGGGAAATGCTTCCGGTCCATTTATGCCGGTACAATGTTTAGCACCCGGTTCTCAGCATTTGCACTTGCAATCACCTGCAGGTAGCAGGTGTAAAGAGCTGGATACTTCTAAACATAGTCCTGGCATAAATGGACTGGAAGCTGTTACCCGGTCAGCCAGTTCTACACTGCCCATGTCGCACTGCAGGTGGAGCAGATGTAACATGTGCAGAGAGAGTTAGATTTGGGTGGGTTATATTGTTTCTGTGCAGGGTAAATACTGGCTGCTTTATTTTTACACTGCAATTTAGATTTCGGTTTGAACACACCCCACCCAAATCTAACTCTCTCTGCACATGTTACATCTGCTCCACCTGCAGTGCACATGGTTTTGACCGTTACTGAGCTTTTTGGTTTGCTAACAAACCTGAATAAGGCCCTTAATTGGCACCTCAATTAATTTGATTTAACCATCTGTGCTGAGCCATGGATATACCTTAAACCTCGACTGTTGGCGTGCCTCGAGGACCGCATTTGAGAACCTCTGGGTTACTGAGTGAAATGATTAGCACAGGTGTATTTAGATTTTCACCAAAGTGCGTAGATTAGGTGAACCAGATGGTGCCATGGGAGTGGTATTACCTTAGATCTCTAAATCCGGGCAGGTCGGGAAGACTGACAATGCATTCAAGTGTGGTTTTAGTAGCTTCTGCATATTGATATAGATCGCCTATTAAGATGGGGCACGGCAGATGCAAAAGTGACTTTTAGGCCACACAGAGGGAGTAATTTAGTCATTAGCACCAGCAGCTGTTTCTCCTGTGCGACTGACGGAGCTATTCAATTATTGCGCTTGTCGGGTGCCAACAGCTGCAGTCACCGGCATTTCAGCTCACACCCACCAGGGATGAAGAGCTGAAATGTGTAAAAATTAGACCTCTTTGGTCACCCAAACAGCACTTTTCACGATCGCATCCATTAGTTTAGTCGGGTTTAGCTGCTGTACCAGGTTAATCACGAAACTAATGGGCGCAATAAGCGCAATAACCAGCTTCAATTGAATATCACTCCTGTGATCTCACTTCACTTTAGATGGGAGATCGGATTGCAATAACAATTGATTTCTCCCCAGAGAGTCCTTAACCAGGATGCTGGCTTTATTGGTAAACAGCAGGTATAGGGTAATAAAAGAATACAGTGGTACTGTAAAGGTCAATGGCAGTAACCAGAAGTTGCCTTACAGAGGTCTCCTCTCTAAAGAGCTAAGGGGGTCATTCCGAGTTGTTCGCTCTGTATTTTTTTCTCGCAACGGAGCGATTAGTCGCTAATGCGCATGCGCAATGTCCGCAGTGCGACTGCGCCAAGTAAATTTGCTATGCAGTTAGGTATTTTACTCACGGCATTACGAGGTTTTTTCTTCGTTCTGGTGATCGTAATGTGATTGACAGGAAGTGGGTGTTTCTGGGCGGAAACTGGCCGTTTTATGGGTGTGTGCGAAAAAACGCTACAGTTTCTGGGAAAAACGCGGGAGTGGCTGGAGAAACGGGGGAGTGTCTGGGCGAACGCTGGGTGTGTTTGTGACGTCAAACCAGGAACGAAACTGACTGAACTGATCGCAGATGCCGAGTAAGTCTGGAGCTACTCAGAAACTGCTAAGAAGTGTCTATTCGCAATTCTGCTAATCTTTCGTTCGCAATTTTGATAAGCTAAGATTCACTCCCAGTAGGCGGCGGCTTAGCGTGTGCAAAGCTGCTAAAAGCAGCTTGCGATCGAACAACTCGGAATGACCCCCTAAGTACGGTGACACTCTTACACAGCAAAGATGGCTGCAAAGATGGCTGCAGCCTGCACATGTGCAGTATCACATCAGGACAGTGGTTGCACCTCCCGCAGACTCTGAGTCCTAGTGCACAGCATCAGTAGCGGATCTTGCCACGGGCAAGCAGGACTTTTGCCCGGGGCGCCGCCTTCCGGAGGGCACCGGCGCCATCCGGAGGGCACCGCACCACGGCAAGATCCGCATGGTCAGCTACGCCCCCTGTACAGTAGTAGCGCCGATGAAATGCAGTGCGGTGCGCGATGACGTCATCGCGCACCGCACAGCAAAGGTCCTCTCCACGAATACAGTGGAGAGGACCTTCAAAGAGAGGACCTTTACTGTGCGGTGCGTGATCACGTCATCGCGCACCGCACAGCAAAGGTCCTCTCCACGAAGGGAACTAGACGCTACGTGTCTAGTTTCCCTTCGTGGAGAGGACCTTTGCTGTGCGGTGCGCGATGACGTCATCGCGCACCGCACTGCATTTCATCAGCGCTACTACTGTACAGGGGGCGTAGCTGACCACGCCCCCTGTATGAAGCCACGCCCCTATTTCCCGCCTGGGGCGCAAAAATCCCTAGAACCGGCCCTGCACAGCATTTATGCACATAGAGGAGACAGCGCAGGGTGCTGCGGCTGTTCTCACAACATGAACACACAGTTTTTGCACCCTGTCCAGGGCCGTTTCTAGCCAATTTGGCTCCCAGTGCGAGATTACAAAATGCGCCCCCCCCATTGCTTAAAAAAAAATGTGCCACCCCCCCATAGCTATAAAAAGAAAAAGCATGCGTGCGCCAAAGGCGCGCTCCAGACAAGGGGACGTGGCCTGATTTAAATGGGTGTGGTCTCATTAAAGTGGGCGTGGCCTCATCTGATATCACCACCACAGGGAAAAAAATATAAAAATCAAAAGTCCCCATTTTACACATTACAGCAGGCAAGTGTCCCCATTTTACACAGTATGGCAGGCACGTGTCCCCATTTTAAACAGTGCGACAGGCAGGTGTCCCCATTTTACAGAGTGCGGCAGGCAGGTATCCCCATTTTACACAGTGCGGCAGGCAGGTGTCCCCATTTTACACAGTGCGGCAGGCAGGTGTCCCCATTTTAAACAGCACGGCAGGCAGGTGTCCCCATTTTAAACAGTACGCAGGCAGGTGTCCCCATTTTAAACAGTGCGGCAGGCAGGTGTCCCCATTTTACACAGCACGGCAGGCAGGTGTCCCCATTTTACACAGCGCGGCAGGCAGGTGTCCTCATTTTACCCAGTGCGGTAGGCAGGTGTCCCCATTTTACACAGTACGCAGGCAGGTGTCCCCATTTTAAACAGTGCGGCAGGCAGGTGTCCCCATTTTAAACAGCGCGGCAGGCAGGTGTCCCCATTTTACACAGCGCGGCAGGCAGGTGTCCCTATTTTACACAGTGCGGCAGGCAGGTGTCCCCATTTTACACAGCATGGCAGGCAGGTGTCCCAATTTTACACAGCACGGCAGGCAGATGTCCCCATTTTACACAGTACAGCAGGCAGGTGTCCCCATTTTACACAGTGCGGCAGGCAGGTGTCCCCATTTTACACAGTGCGGCAGGCAGGTGACCCCATTTTACAGAGTGCGGCAGGCAGGTGTCCCCATTTTCCACAGTGCGGCAGGCAGGTGTCCCCATTTTACAGAGTGCGGCAGGCAGGTGTCCCCATTTTAAACAGTGCGGCAGGCAGGTGTCCCCATTTTACAGAGTGCGGCAGGCAGGTGTCCCCATTTTAAACAGTGCGGCAGGCAGGTGTCCCCATTTTACAGAGTGCGGCAGGCAGGTGTCCCCATTTTAAACAGTGCGGCAGGCAAGTGTCAAGTGGGGGGGGGAAGGAAGGGAGAGAGAGAGAGACTACTTACATAGAAGATCTTCCCGCTCTTTGGGTCGAGCCACCTCACCTCCCTCGTGCCGGCCGCCTCCTCCTTCCAGGCTTTTCTTGAGTACTCCTGCTTGGGGAATGACGCGATTGCGTCGTGCAAATGCATAATTTCGCAAAACTCCGCCCCCCGAGCAGGAATGCTCGGGAAGAGGGAGAGATAAGGACACGCAAAGTGCCGCGACTCGCCCGCCGCTAGAAACGGCACTGACCCTGTCCATTATAACTAAGGTACCAGATATGTGCTGCCCAGCAGTAGCGGATCTTGCCACGGGCAAGCAGGACTTTTTCCCCGGGGCGCCGCCTTCCGGAGGGCGCCGCGCCATCTGGAGGGTGGCGCTCCATGGCAAGATCCGCTGCTGCTGTGCCCCCCGCTGCCCGCTCTGTCCCGCTGTCGCTGCCCCCCGCTGTGAAGGGAACTAGAAGCGTAGCGTCTAGTTTCTCTTCGTGGAGAGGACCTTTGCTGTGCGGTGCGCGATGACGTCATCGCGCACCGCACATCACTACTACTGTACAGGGGTCGTAACTGACCACGCCCCCTGTATGAAGCCACGCCCCTATTGCCCACCCGGGGCGCTGCAAACCCTAGAACCGGCCCTGCTGCCCAGCCTTGGGCTGGTTTTGAATACAGCAGTGGGAACCCACATACAAGATTTACCTGTTAAAGTGGAACCAGCGGGTCTAGAAATGAGGATATTTAACATCTTAATTTGCTTATTTACACTACAGTGCTGGCACAGGATCGATATGTTTTACCGGCAGACAGGATGCCGGCTGTCTTTACTGTGTGTGACAATGGCATCCCATCTATCGGAATCCCGGCTTGCTGCATTCGCCACGCTTAGGGCCCAGTGGCTTCCATCACTCGCCACAGGTTATATTCCCATTTCCCCCCCAGCGTGCACCCACCAACCAAGTGGGAATAACCTGAGGTGGTCGGGGTTCCGTCCGGCAGTATTTCACTGGCTGTTGGGATTCCAGAGTCAGTCTCCTGAATGCTGGGATCTTGACAGCCAGTATTTTAATTGCATCCCGCTGGTACGATTGGTCTGATCCCATTATTGCCACAACTTCTATAGAATATAATGGCAGAACAGCAGTGTTTCAAAAGGGATGCAGTTATGTGACCGACGGTCTTGCCGACACCGGGATCCTGACAGCCAGTATTTTAATTGCATCCCGCTGGTACTATTGGTCTGATCCCATTATTGCCACAACTCCTATAGAATATAATGGTAGAACAGCAGTGTTTCAAAAGGGATGCAGTTATGTGACCGACGGTCTTACCGACGCCGGGATCCAGAACGCTGAATAACCCGCCGGTCAGCATGCCGACCAACAGGGACTATTCCCACTCCTGTGTGTCCACAACACCCATACATTGAGCCCAGAGCCGGATTAACAATGGGGCGGGTGGAGCTGCAGCTCCAGGCCCCCCATTGAAATAGGCCCACAACGTCTGCTGTGCTGCCGTAGACAGGAAAAAAATATTTCCTGCTACAGCATGAAGGCTGCTAGTGGCCGTTTTAAAGCCCCGCATATTGAGAATCTGGCGGGCCAACCCCTTCTAGTCATCGGCAGATTAAACACTAGACATGGAAGAGGAAGATTCCGGCACTGCAGTGCAGCCGCCCCTTCCCCAGTTGCGCTGTACAGTATCTCGTTTTGGCACCTCCTTCACACCCTAGCATGGCACAACATTATCATATATGCTCCGCCCCCTCCATCGTACTGAAGCCTGAAAACGAAGCTAGCTCAGCTCCGTGAAGGCATGGCAGTCTGGCAGGATAACTGTTCTTGCTTTCCTGACACAGAGGAGTTGTCGCTCCTCAGTCCAACTGTGCTGGCTGCTGATCTGGATGCAGTGAGTGTCCTGATGGCTGCTGATTACTGAATCATTGATAAGAGTGTCCTTCCCTTCAGCCAGAGCCTCAGACAGTGCCCCTGTAGCAAAAAGGTACGGAGGCACATACAAAGGATTTTAATAATAATCAGTTTCACGTGTGTAAATATGTATAGTTGGAAGGAACACAGTATACAGTGTATAATATCACTATATATATATATATATATATATATATATATACAGGTTGAGTATCCCTTATCCAAAATGCTTGGGACCAGAGGTATTTTGGATATCGGATTTTTCCGTATTTTGGAATAATTGCATACCATAATGAGATATCATGGTGATGTTACCTAAATCTAAGCACAGAATGCATTTATGTTTTATATGCACCTTATACACACAGCCTTAAGGTCATTTTGCCCAATATTTTTAATAACTTTGTACATTTAACAAAGTGTGTCTACATTCACACAATTCATTTATGTTTCATATACACCTTATACACACAGCCTGAAGGTCATTTAATACAATATTTTTAATAACTTTGCGTATTAAACAAAGTTTGTGTACATTGAGCCACAGAAAACAAAGATTTCACTATCTCGCTCTCACTCAAAAAAGTCCGTATTTCGGAATATTCCGTATTTCGGAATATTTGGATATGGGATACTCAACCTGTGTATATATATATATATATATATATATATATATATATTGCTCAAAAAAAATAAAGGGAACACTAAAATAACACATCCTAGATCTGAATGAATGAAATATTCTTATTAAATACTTTGTTCTTTATATAGTTGAATGTGCTGACAACAAAATCACACAAAAATTATCAATTGAAATCAAATTTATTAACCAATGGAGGTCTGGATTTGGAGTCACACTCAAAATTAAAGTGGTAAAACACACTACAGGCTGATCCAACTTTGATGTAATGTCCTTAAAACAAGTCAAAATGAGACTCAGTAGTGTGTGTGGCCTCCACGTGCCTGTATGACCTCCCTACAATGCCTGGGCAATCTCCTGATGAGGTGGCGGATGGTCTCCTGAGGAATCTCCTCCCAGACCTGGACTAAAGCATCCGCCAACTCCTGGACAGTCTGTGGTGCAACGTGGCGTTGGTGGATGGAGTGGGACATGCTGTCCCAGATGTGCTCAATTGGATTCAGGTCTGGGGAACGGGCGGGCCAGTCCATAGCATCAATGCCTTCGTCTTGCAGGAACTGCTGACACACTCCAGCCACATGAGGTCTAGCATTGTCTTGCATTAGGAGGAACCCAGGGCCAACCGCACCAGCATATGCCCAAAGAAATGCCACCCCACACCATTACTTTCCCACTGCCAAACCGGTCATGCTGGAGGATATTTCAGGCAGCAGAACGTTCTCCTTGGCGTCTCCAGACTCTGTCACGTCTGTCACATGTGCTCAGTGAGAACCTGCTTTCATCTGTGAAGAGCACAGGGCGCCAGTGGCGAATTTGCCAATCTTGGTGTTCTCTGGCAAATGCCAAACGTCCTGCACGGTGTTGGGCTGTAAGCACAACCCCCACCTGTAGACGTCGGGTCCTCATACCACCCTCATGGAGTCTGTTTCTGATTGTTTGAGTAGACACATGCACATTTGTGGCTTGCTGGAGGTAATTTTGCAGGGCTCTGGAAGTGCTCCTCCTGTTCCTCCTTGCACAAAGGCGGAGGTAGCGGTCCTGCTGCTGGGTTCTTGCCCTCCTACGGCCTCCTCCACGTCTCCTGATGTACTGGCCTATCTCCTGGTAGCGCCTCCATGCTCTGGACACTACGCTGACAGACACAGCAAACCTTCTTGCCACAGTTCGCATTGATGTGCCATCCTGGATGAGCTGCACTACCTGAGCCACTTGTGTGGGTTGTAGACTCCGTCTCATGCTACCACTAGAGTGAAAGCACCGCCAGCTTTCAAAAGTGACAAAAACATCAGCCAGAAAGCATAGGAGCTGAGAAGTGGTCTGTGGTCACCACCTGCAGAACAACTTCTTTATTGGGGGTGTCTTGCTAATTGCCTATAATTTCCACCTGTTGTCTATTCCATTTGCACAACAGCATGTGAAATTGATGGTCAATCAGTGTTGCTTCCTAAGTGGACAGTTTGATTTCACAGAAGTGTGATTAACTTGGAGTTACATTGTGTTGTTTAAGTGCTCCCTTTATTTTTTTGAGCAGTGTATATATATATATATATATATATATATATATAGTGGAAAACAAAACAAGCGGCACTCTAAGTCTGTCTGCAAATCAAGTGTATTTCACTCAAGTAGTGATCCTATATATATATACATATATATATATCTCGGTTCATTTGATGTACATGATATTATGAAAGAATTTTTATTCATTTGTGTTACAAATGTTTACAACAATGTTATAAGATTCATTGTTGATTTTATGAATAAACGATTTTTAAATCCAATGTTTTGATGTTTTGAGGTGGTTTAGCTCCCATGAGAATTCTGTTTTTCTTCCATCTCATTTCTTGTACCTTTTCTGACAGGAGGTATTTTCTCAGTGGTTTGAGCTTCTTCGGATTTAGCGCACTAAAGGGTCTTAATTCTGTCTGTCTCTCTCTCTCTCTATATATATATATATATATATGTGTACATTAGATATATATATATATATATATACATACACAACAAATGTACCGGCTCTCCCATCAACCATATTCAATGTAGCGTCGGGTGCCCGTGCTATATAAGCAATTCACTTCTCCAAAGGCACAGCACTCCAGGCGACTTATAAATAACGACAGACAGCAGTGATACAGCAACGTTTCAAAGTTATTCACATTGTCCTCAGGCTGAGGACAATGTGAATAACTTTGAAACGTTGCTGTATCACTGCTATCTGTCGTTATTTATAAGTCGCCTGGAGTGCTGTGCCTTTGGAGAAGTATATATATATATATATACTGTATATACAGTGATATACTCGTGGATAAATTGTTTGCACCCTCACTAATTCATTTTCGGTTCCGGTTTTAAGGAGTGGTTTCCATATAGTAACTGTATATTATAGTCCTCGACCCATACATACTTTGAGCGATATTGATACTTATGGGTGGGATGTAAATTGTAAGCTTGAGAGCAGAGCCTTCCTATCTCTATGTCTGTCTGTTTTTACCCCGTTTCGTTCTATTACTGTTGTTCTAATTGTATAATTGTAAAGCGCAACGGAATATGCTGTGCTATATAAGAAACTGCTAATAAATAAATAAATAAATAAATGTACCAAGAATTTGCGGTACATCCCGCCACATTGATACTAATCGCATATGTACTAACATATGCGATTAGTATCACAAAGGCCAGCTCTCCCCGATAAGAGCTGTCCTTTGCGATGGCCGCATTTCTGGGTTTCGGCCCCAGAGCCCCTCTGCATGCGTCTGCCACGGGGGATGCTGGGAGGTATCCGATCGGATCCCTCTACAGCACGGATTTGGTGGCGTTACCCTCCACACTGGAAAGGCGGCAGCTGAGTGTTTTAGTACATATCATAAATGTGGTCAAAGCCTGCAAACTGGCTTTTGGACGCATTTTCACATTAGTACATCCCACCCAATATGTTTGAATTTTTTAGCCATTTTGTAACATGCCAGATAGAGGTATTTATCAGATAGACACTTACAATGTTTTTTAAGAGCTTTATACAACTATTTTTTTCTAGACCACATTCCCTTTATTGGTTTTGGTTAAAATCAGGGACGTGCAGTCAGGGGAGGCAGGGGAGGCAGTGCCTCCCTTGTCATTAATAAGTAAAATAATACAAAGAAGAAACTTCTGACATATGTTCTGTGTCATAAGTATCTGCTTTACTCTTTATATTATTTTCTCTAATGTCCTAGTGGATGCTGGGGACTCTGTAAGGACCATAGGAAATAGACGGGCTCCACAGGAGACATGGGCACTTTAAGAAAGAATTTAGATTCTGGTGTGCTCTGGCTCCTCCCTCTATGTCCCTCCTCCAGACCTCAGTTTGAATCTGTGCCCGGACGAGCTGTAAGAAAGTATTTTGTTAGGTTTTTTATTTTCAGGGAGCTCTGCTGGCAACAGACTCCCTGCATCGTGGGACAGAGGGGAGAGAAGCAGCCCTACTCTCTGAAGCTAGGTCCTACTTCTTAGGCTACTGGACACCATTAGCTCCAGAGGGATCGTACACAGGATCTCACCCTCGTCGTCCGATCCCAGAGCCGAGCCGCCGTCCCCCTCGCAGAGCCGGAAGACAGAAGCCGGGTGAGTATGAGAAGCAAAGAAGACTTCGAAATCGGCGGCAGAAGACTCCGTTCTTCACATGAGGTAACGCACAGCACTGCAGCTGTGCGCCATTGCTCCAAACACACCTCACATACTCCGGTCACTGTAAGGGTGCAGGGCGCAGGGGTGGGGCGCCCTGGGCAGCATATGGACCTCTGTTGGCAAAAGTATTCATATATACAGTTGGGCACTGTATATATGTATGAGCCCCCGAGGTGCGTCCTTTCTTGCCAGGGGCAGAGGAAAGAAGCTGCACAATACAGCTAGTTCCCATGAACAGAAGTCCTCCCCGGCTTCCACTAAATCCACCGCATGACGCTTGGGCTCCACAGGCGGAGCTAGGCCCGGTGGGGGCGCGTCTCCGAAATTTCAGCCACAAGTGGGTTCACTCGCAGTTGGATCCCTGGGCAATAGATATTGTGTCTCAGGGATACAAGCTGGAATTCGAAGAGATGCCCCCTCGCCGATACCTCAAATCGGCCCTGCCAGCTTCCCCCTTAGAGAGGGAAATAGTGTTAACTGCAATTCACAAATTGTATCTTCAACAGGTGGTGGTCAAGGTTCCCCTCCTTCAACAAGGAAAGGGTTATTATTTGACCATGTTTGTGGTACCGAAACCGGACGGTTCAGTCAGACCCATATTGAATTTAAAATCCCTGAACATGTACCTAAAAAGGTTCCGGTTCAAGATGGAATAGCTGAGAGCGGTCATTGCAAGCCAGGAAGGGGGGGATTTTATGGTGTCTCTGGACATAAAGGATGCATACCTTCATGTCCCCATTTATCCACCTCATCAGGTGTACCTCAGATTTGTGGTACAGGATTGTCATTACCAATTTCAGACGTTGCCATTTGGTCTCTCCACGGCTCCGAGAATATTTACCAAGGAAATGGCGGAAATGATGGTACTCCTGCGGAAGCAAGGGGTCACAATTATCCCATACTTGGACGATCTCCTCATAAAAGCGAGGTCAAGAGAGCAGTTGCTGATCAGCGTAGCACGTTCTCTGGAAGTGTTACGGCAACACGGCTGGATTCTAAATATTCCAAAGTCGCAGTTGGTTCCTACGACTCGTCTGCCTTTCCTGGGCATGATTCTGGACACAGACCAGAAAAGGGTTTATCTCCCGATAGAGAAGGTTCAGGAACTCATGACACTGGTCAGGGACCTATTAAAACCAAAACAGGTGTCAGTGCATCACTGCACTCGAGTCCTGGGAAAGATGGTGGCGTCATACGAGGCCATTCCCTTCGGCAGGTTCCATGCGAGGACCTTTCAATGGGACTTACTGGACAAATGGTCCGGATCACATCTTCAGATGCATCGGTTAATCACCCTATCCCCCAGGGCCAGGGTGTCTCTCCGGTGGTGGCTGCAGAGTGCTCACCTTCTCGAGGGCCGCAGATTTCGCATTCAGGACTGGGTCCTTATGACCACGGATGCAAGCCTCCGAGGGTGGGCAGCAGTCACACAGGGAAGAAATTTCCAAGGTCTGTGGTCAAGTCAGGAGACTTGCCTTCACATCAACATCCTGGAACTAAGGGCCATTTACAACGCCCTACGTCAAGCAGAGACCCTGCTTCGCGGTCAACCAGTTCTGATTCAGTCAGACAACATCACCGCTGTGGCTCATGTAAACCGACAAGGCGGCATAAGGAGCAGGGTGGCGATGGCGGAAGCCACCAGAATTCTTCGCTGGGTGGAGAATCATGTAAGCGTACTGTCAGCAGTGTTCATCCCGGGGGTAGACAACTGGGAAGCAGACTTCCTCAGCAGGCACGACCTCCACCCGGGGGAGTAGGGACTTCATCAAGAAGTCTTCGCACAGGTTGCAAGTCGGTGGGAACTGCCACGGGTGGACATGATGGCATCCCGCCTCAACAAGAAACTATAGAGGTATTGCGCCAGGTCAAGAGACCCTTAGGCGATAGCTATAGACGCCCTGGTGACACCGTGGGTGTTCCAATCGGTCTATGTATTTCCTCCTCTTCCTCTCATACCCAAGGTGTTGAGAATCATAAGAAAAAGAGGAGTGAGAACAATACTCATTGTTCCGGATTGGCCAAGAAGGACTTGGTATCCAGATCTGCAAGAAATGCTCACAGAGGACCCGTGGCCTCTTCCTCTAAGACAGGACTTGTTGCAACAAGGGCCCTGTCTGTTCCAAGACTTACCACGGCTGCGTTTGACGGCATGGCGGTTGAACGCCGGATCCTAGCGGAAAAAGGCATTCCGGATGAGGTCATTCCTACACTGATAAAGGCTAGGAAGGACGTGACAGCTCAACATTATCACCGTATATGGCGAAAATATGTTGCTTGGTGTGAGGCCAGGAATGCCCCTACGGAGGAATTCCAGCTGGGCCGTTTCCTTCACTTCCTACAGTCAGGAGTGACCTTGGGCCTAAAATTGGGTTCCATTAAGGTCCAGATTTCGGCCCTATCCATTTTCTTTCAAAAAGAGCTGGCTTCTCTACCTGAAGTTCAGACGTTTGTGAAGGGAGTGCTGCATATTCAGCCCCCTTTTGTGCCCCCGGTGGCACCGTGGGATCTTAACGTGGTGTAGAGTTTCCTGAAATCCCACTGGTTTGAACCACTCAAAACGGTGGAATTGAAATATCTCACGTGGAAGGTGGTCATGCTACTAGCATTGGCTTCGGCTAGGCGTGTGTCAGAATTAGCGGCTTTGTCACATAAAAGCCCCTATCTGGTTTTCCATGCGGATAGAGCAGAGTTGCGGACCCGTCCACAATTCCTGCCAAAAGTGGTTTCATCTTTTCATATAAACCAACCTATTGTGGTGCCTGTGGCTACTACTGACTTGGAGGATTCCGAGTTGCTTGATGTGGTCAGGGCTTTAAAGGTTTATGTAGCCAGAACGGCTAGAGTCAGGAAAACAGACTCTTTGTTTATCCTGTATGCTTCCAACAAGCTTGGTGCGCCTGCTTCAAAGCAAACTATTGCTCGCTGGATCTGTAACACGATTCAGCAGGCTCATTCTGCGGCTGGATTGCCGCTGCCAAAATCAGTTAAGGCCCATTCCACTAGGAAGGTGGGCTCTTCTTGGGCGGCTGCCCGAGGGGTCTCGGCATTACAGCTGTGCCGAGCGGCTACTTGGTCAGGTTCAAACACTTTTGCAAAGTTCTACAAGTTTGATACCCTGGCTGAGGAGGACCTTGTGTTTGCTCATTCGGTGCTGCAGAGTCATCCGCACTCTCCCGCCCGTTTGGGAGCTATGGTATAATCCCCATGGTCCTTACGGAGTCCCCAGCATCCACTAGGACGTTAGAGAAAATAAGATTTTACTTACCGGTAAATCTATTTCTCGTAGTCCGTAGTGGATGCTGGGCGCCCGTCCCAAGTGCGGACTTCTTCTGCAATACTTGTATATATACTTGTATATAGTTATTGCTGCAATAAGGGCTATGTTATTGTTGCATCAGGGTTGAACTGATGCTCTGTTGTTGTTCATACTGTTGACTGGGTAAGTTTATCACAAGTTATACGGTGTGATTGGTGTGGCTGGTATGAATCTTGCCCTGGATTTCCAAAATCCTTTCCTTGTACTGTCAGCTCTTCCGGGCACAGTTTCTCTAACTGAGGTCTGGAGGAGGGACATAGAGGGAGGAGCTAGAGCACACCAGTATCTAAATTCTTTCTTAAAGTGCCCATGTCTCCTGCGGAGCCCGTCTATTCTCCATGGTCCTTACGGAGTCCCCAGCATCCACTACGGACTACGAGAAATAGATTTACCGGTAAGTAAAATCTTATTTTAATCATTTTTACCCTCTAAGAAACAGTCTTAAATGTGTTTCGGAGGCACCCCGCAGTCTATGTGAAAGGGCCGGAAGAGGGGGGCGGGGCCAAGGATTGGGCAGTGAAAGCCCATTAAGAAAAGCAGCAGTAGCGGCACCTAATAGCAGTGCTGCTTTGACAGGGTCGTGTGTCAATGTGATTGGGTAGAGGGCAGGGCCTCGGAAATGGTCTCTGACAGTCCAGAGACCACTGTGTTTCTCCGTACCCCCTTCAGTAGCATTTCCCTCACCCGCCCCGTGTGTCTCCCGCTGTTCCCGCAGCGAGTGGGGTCAGGTCACTGCACCCCCCCCCCCCCACTCACACTTACCGCCGATCCATGTCCCCCCCCCCCCTCGCAGGCGCCCGGTCAGGATGACAGCTGCTGTGTGGATGGGACTGAGGAGCGGGACACGGTGGGAGCTCTACTCACACTTGCTCTGGCTATCTGTCTTAGCGCTGTGGCTCCTGTGTGACAGCTGCACAAGCTGCCGCGTCAGGGACGGCAGCGATAACTGGCATCGGCTTGGGGGCGGTAGCGGGCATCAGCTTGGTGGCGGTATGAATCCTCGGCAGGACTCAGCGAACATTATGGCTGCAGTGCCTCACCAGACACTGACCTCACCGCACGCCACTTGTTAAAATATGATAAACATGGGGGGTGTGGCCTAGCCTGTGAGCTGTGTGGAGGACATTCCGGGGAGCTCCTGTTTGCCCTGCTATATTGCCTACTTTAGCAGTGCTTTAGGGGGTCCTGAATCCCCCTGCTATCACCAGATTCCTCCCCCTACCATCTGGGATCGGACGGTCTGGGTTGCGGAGCTGGGGGGCCATTTTAAGGGCTTCTGCGGGTTGCGGCCTTCCCCTCCATACGAAGCAGGGGACTATGGTGAGATCTCCCCCCGACCGGAAGTGCGGCTGTGCTGGCCGCTCGGCGGCTGAGTTCAGAATCCTGTCCCTGAGAGGAGTGCGGCGGCAGCACCAGCAACGGCTCCCCCTGGGTCCTGGCAGCTGACGTCCGGATCGGGCACCAAGGACAGAGGTGGCCCCATGCGGCCGGTGAGTCCCCCCCCCCCCCGCTAGCTCACCCGCGAACCGTTCCTGAAGCCAGCCTGCGGCTGCGGAAGCTCCGTGTGTAGTGCGGGAGGGGCGGGAGTCTCCCGCAGTCGCTGG
Source organism: Pseudophryne corroboree (assembly GCF_028390025.1). NCBI lineage: Eukaryota > Metazoa > Chordata > Amphibia > Anura > Myobatrachidae > Pseudophryne > Pseudophryne corroboree. The sequence continues at coordinate 164,591,714 of NC_086444.1, read as the reverse complement.
GCAGCGGCTCCTCCCCCCTCATTTCGGCTCCTCTTTCTGGTGCAGACATGGAGGGCTGAAGCCTAGTAGAGATCCTGCACAATGGATGGCTGCAGGGGATCCCAAGTGCTGGCCCCCAGACGCCTGCCTCTCTTACCTGCAGCACTCTGCAGTGGAGGGGCTGACACTCAACAGCCCCCATATTTGCACACTGGGCTGATGTGCAATCTCTATTGTCTATTTAAAGCAGCCACTTCTGTTAGTTTAGCGCTGCTTATCCACCAACAGTATTATTAATATTCCCTAGTTTGGTCTCTCTATTTCCTAGAGCATATTGCTGTGGGGTTGGATCATCACACTTACAGTGCTGGTTGATTTCTCTATGCTGGGCCCGAATGGGCGGGTACGTGCACCAACCATCCCCAGGTATAAAATCTTGCACTGTTATGCCGGGATGTGACCTTCTCTAATAGGTGCCTCTCTCGTGCCTCCCTGCAGTCACTTTAGCCGTCACCCCTTCATTCACTCGCGGCTTGATTGCTTCTATGCTGGATTGAGGCCCCCGCTGCGCTCCCCCCTTTTCTACTGGTGTTGAAAGTTTCTCAAAGAAGTGTCACGTCATGCCCCCTAAGAAGCATAAAACCTCCAAACCGATCTCTCAGGTTGCCTTTTTTAAGCCTTCTCCTTATCGCAACAAGTCCCAGGAGTCTGGGGCCCTTGCTGCCGGATCGAGCCCTTCACCTGTGCGGTCCTCTCCTATTGCGACTACTTCTCCAACTCAAGACTCCCCTCCCTCGCCACGTCTGGAGGATGATGAGGCTTTAACAGTGGGAAACATGAAGCTTTTGTTACGACAGTTTAAGGATGAGGTGGCGTCCGAGTTTAGAACAATGTTGCAATCCTGCCAAAGCTCTATCGATGACTTAGGTGAAAGAACCGGGCAACTGGAAACAAAGATGGGTGAGGTAGTGGGCTCACATAACTCCCTCCTTGACTCTCATGATACCCTGGAGGGGGAAGTGGCCGCCCTACGAGATAAAGTGGCGGATTTGGAAGACCGCTCGCGCAGAAACAACCTTAAGCTCAGGGGGGTCCCTGAATCAGTTTCCAATAGCAGCTTGCATGACTATACCATGGAAGTCTTCAAGAAACTCCTGTCATCTGCCACCTCTTCAGATCTAATCTTGGACCGAATTCATCGGGTTCCGAAGGCCCGCAATGCTCCGGAGGGGTCGACAAGGGATGTCCTTATGAGAGTTTACTTCTTCCACTTTAAAGAGTCCCTACTCAAGGCGGCTAGACCTTCGTCCGCTACGGCTGAGGCCTTAGGCCCGCTTCAACTCTTTGGGGACTTGTCGCAGTACACTCTCACCAAGAGACGTTCCTTTCAACCTGTTACCATTGTCTTAGGAAAGCTGGAATCGTCTATAGGTAGGGTTTCCCCACGCGTTTGCTGATCTCTAGGGAAGGTTCCACCATTGCTGTGTCCTCAGTAGAAGACGGTATGAGACTTTTGCATAAATGGAATTTAGGGGGAGATCGCGGGACTGGCTCTCCGGACCACCGACTTCAGCAAGACTGGTCGACGGTTGAGTAATAGGGCCTTGCCTTTGTTATGTCCGTTTGCCAGGACCAGCCTTAGTTGAGCTGGTATTGCCTTTTCATGCTGTTTTGCTGCAAATTGCTACGGTTATTGCCTTTATTGCTCACTGACATTGAGTTTCTGTTATGGTTTTTTTTTCTATCTCCAGTTATAATTGCCTATGTACTGTTTAGAGTTCTGTTTTAGGAGATGTGGCTGCACGATATGTTTCAGTCTATTTCACAGCTACAGCTACTAGGATACTTTGTTTGTCCCTTAACCCGGTGTTTTGCTCAAAATGGCATCTCGATGTTGTCCTGCTGTTATTTGTTCTCTATGCCGTGAGATTGCTTGGATTTTTATTATCTAAATTTACATTTTTTCGGCTGCTTGACTGCGGGGAGGTTGGCCACTAACCTCTCTACTTAGTAGTGTGAGGCGCTGGATGTATTGGCGCCTTACTATGACTCTGTATCTTAACGGGGTCAGTTTCTTTCCTTTTCTTTGTGTCTTTTCTTTCTTTCCCCCCTGTTTGTTTCCCTTCTGTGTCTTGTCTCCCCCTTAATTATTGTTCTACTATGTCTCAGTGTTTAGGATACGGAAATTACCAGATATGCACATGTTGGACTGAGCGGTTGGTTTGCTTCCCGATTAGTCAGATATGGTCAAATTGGTGTCATTGAATGTTAAGGGATTGAATTCTCCGCAGAAGCGCAAGTTGGCTTTGACCTCCTTCCATAAAATGAAAGCCGATGTGGTTGCGATTCAGGAAACTCATTTTAGGAAATTAAACCCCCCTAGATTCCATGATAATTGTTTCCCTACCTGCTACATGGCGAATGGTCCCACAAAGAAGGCTGGTGTTGCGATATTAATTTCCTCGCATTGCTCTTTCACACTAGACTCCCAAATGGTAGACCCTGAAGGTCGGTACCTCATATTGTCAGGGCTTCTCGAAAATGCTAGGGTCACCCTAGTCTCATGCTATGCACCTAATTCTGGTCAAATGGCGTTTTGCAAGAAATTATGCTCTCTAATACAGAAACATGCACAGGGAACCGTTTTGATATTGGGGGATTTTAATATGGTCGTTGACCCTATCATGGATAGATCTCATCCTACTAGAGGTGCCTTGCCTAGATATTGAACCACCCCTGAGAGAAATACTGGCCTCCGTCACTTGCTGGGTGAATATGACCTTTATGATGCGTGGAGAACTAAACATCCCACGGTTAGGGACTATTCATTCTATTCGCATGTTCACTCCTCATATTCCAGAATAGATCTAGTTTTGACTAATAAAGATACGTTATCGTCTATTAGGGAAATAACTATATTGCCGATGACCTGGTCTGACCACTCGCCATTATTGGTAGTATGGGACGCAGAGGCCTGTAAAGTTTCACCAGGCCCCTGGAGGTTGGGGAATTTCTTATTTAGTCACCCTGAGGCTTACCTCGCCATACGCAGTTCCATACAGTTATATCTGGACACTAATAAACCAGAGGATACCTCAATCTTTAATAACTGGTGCTCCTTTAAAGCTCAAGAAAATAAGGGATCCCTTCTGCGCTCATCCAACAACAATAAACAGTAATGCAATAAATGATAGGTTCCCAATGGATAAGTCTATGACTAAATTATAGTCTCTTTTAGTTCTTATACAAAGCGGAAGTGCTGGATGTAGGGAGACTCAATGCATACCGTACTCACAAGGAGTCGTGGTATGTCCCGCATGTAGAGGTGTCTTAAGTCGCTTGGTTCTTCTTTACCTTCTCCGAGGTGGAAAGTTCTTATCCTCGTAGTTGGATGACCTTAAATGCAGAGATCTGACCCATCTGGCTCCGCTACCGGTTCGCCCTCCCTGCCGTCCCCGGCTGCTGCTGCTGCGGGCGGTGGCACTGACTGGACGGGTCGCTGTATCTCCGAGTTCGGAGATACAGCGACCCGTCCAGTCAGTGCCACCGCCCGCAGCAGCAGCAGCCGGGGACGGCAGGGAGGGCGAACCGGTAGCGGAGCCAGATGGGTCAGATCTCTGCATTTAAGGTCATCCAACTACGAGGATAAGAACTTTCCACCTCGGAGAAGGTAAAGAAGAACCAAGCGACTTAAGACACCTCTACATGCGGGACATACCACGACTCCTTGTGAGTACGGTATGCATTGAGTCTCCCTACATCCAGCACTTCCGCTTTGTATAAGAACTAAAAGAGACTATAATTTAGTCATAGACTTATCCATTGGGAACCTATCATTTATTGCATTACTGTTTATTGTTGTTGGATGAGCGCAGAAGGGATCCCTTATTTTCTTGTGCATTGTGTTCCAGGGTGATTGAGTGATCATCTGTTGGTATCCCTACTGCAGCTCTCTGAGGCGCAGCAGTCCTCTACCTCCCCTTTTTTAGATTAGTCCACTCCTTTAAAGCTGTAGTACGGGGATCGGCCATTCAAATAGCTTCGCGACTAAAACATTCTCAGCAACAGGAACGTATGTGGGCTGAAGGAGAAGCAGCCAGGTTGGAGTTGGCACATAAAGCTGATCCCCAAAATAGGTCTCTTTTTAAACTTTTACTAGCCGCCAGGGAGAAGGTAAATGTATTCTCTCTTCGGGATGGGCAACGTAATATTGCACGAGTAAACCAGAGGTTCTATGTGTTTGGCAATAAGGCGGGTCGTCTCTTGGCCCAAAAGTTACGGAATAGGCGAGCTAGGGCTAGAATCCATTATGTTTGTTCCTCCACAGGATCCAGGGTATCTGACCCTTATGATATCGCAAACACCTTTGCAGAATATTATTCCCAACTTTATAATTTGCAGTCTGACTCGGCTACTCCCCAGCTCATATAGGCTGAAATTCAGTCTTTTCTGAAGAAAATCTCCCTCCCGACGTTGGACTCCGCGACCTGCCTGTCCCTTAGCTCCCCTTGGACTATGATGGAATTAGAAGCAGCTATCGATACTCTCCCGAGAGATAAGGCCCCTGGGCCTGATGGCTTCCCGTCCAACTTTTATAAAACTTATAGAGCTGAATTGGCCCCAATGCTGTTGCCGGTTTTTAACGAGGCGTCGGAGGTGGGGAGGCTTCCAAGAGAAATGCTTGAAGCACAAATTGTTGCTATCCCTAAACCTGGTAAGCCTCCTACATCTGTTCAAAATTACCGCCCTATAGCATTATTGAACACAGACGTTAAGCTCTTTGCGAAGCTCATAGCTAATCATCTCTCCCCGCTTCTACCGTCTCTAATAGCTGCTGACCAGGTGGGTTTTGTTCCGGGCAGGCAGGCTCTGGACAACACTCGGAGAGTATTTGACGTCTTGGAGTATTGCAATGCACATAAAACCCCTCTTTTAATTCTTTAGTTGGACGCCGAAAAGGCGTTCGACAGACTCCATTGGGGATACTTGAGAGCTGTTCTGAGTAAATTTGGATTTATTGGGAGGTTTCTAGATTCAATTTTTGCTCTGTACTCCACTCCCTCTGCAAAGGTATTTGTTAATGGGTGTCTGTCAGGTAGATTCGCTATATCGAACGGCACTAGACAGGGCTGCCCATTATCGCCCCTTATATTTGCTCTAGCTATAGAGCCCCTAGCTGAAACTATTAGGTCTGAGGCGACAGTTACGGGCCCCGAGATAGGAGGATTGACTCACAAGATCAGCCTATTCGCAGATGATATTTTGCTTTGTTTGACTCGCCCTGTCACCTCCCTCCCAGCCTTCCATAGTATCCTTGATAAATATTCTAGAATTTCCTACTATAAATTAAACACTTCCAAAACCGAAGCCCTACCGATCCATATCCCGCCACGCACTCTGACTTTGCTCAAAGACAGATACAGATATGCTTGGCAATCGTGATCTATCAAGTGTTTGGGTATCCATCTCTCCTTGGACAGGGACCTATTTGATTGTAACTATGTACCCAGGGCCGGTTCTTAGTCTTGTGGCGCCCCGGGCAAAATGTGGGGGCGTGGCTTCAAATGGGGGCGTGGTCACACGCTGAAAGAAAAAATAAATAAATAAAAAGTATACTTACCATCCCCGTTCCTGATCCAGACCGCTGCAGACCCCCATCCGCCGGCGGCGCCGCTCTTCTCCTCTCTTCTCTTCGATCTATGGGAGAGACGTTATTACGTCTCTCCCATAGAACAGCATAGACACTAGAGGTCAATTATGACCCCTAGTGTCTGTGCCACTATGCTGTGCGGTGCGCGATGACGTCATCGCGCATCGCACAGCAAACTAGTGATGAGCGGGTTCGGTTTCTCGGAAACCGAACCCCCCCGAACTTCACGCTTTTTACACGGGTCCGAGGCAGACTCGGATCTTCCCGCCTTGCTCGGTTAACCCGAGCGCGCCCGAACGTCATCATCCCGCTGTCGGATTCTCGCGAGGCTCGGATTCTATCGCGAGACTCGGATTCTATATAAGGAGCCGCGCGTCGCCGCCATTTTCACACGTGCATTGAGATTGATAGGGAGAGGACGTGGCTGGCGTCCTCTCCGTTTAGAGTAGACTAGAGAGTAGTAGAGACACTTGATTTACTAATTTTGGGGAGCATATTAGGAGTACTACTTGCTGATAGTGTGACCAGTGACCACCAGTTTAATTAATCCGTTCTCTGCCTGAAAAAAAACGATACACAGTGTGACACAGTCACATACCATATCTGTGCTCAGCCTCAGTGTGCCCTCAGTGTGCTGCATCATCTATGTAATACTGTATATCTGACTGTGCTGAGTGCTCACTGCTCACACAGCTTAATTGTGGGGGAGACTGGGGAGCAGTTATAGCAGGAGTACATATTTTAACAGTGCACACTTTTGCTGCCAGAGTGCCACTGCCAGTGTGACTGACCAGTGACCACTGACCACCAGTATATTGTGATTGTCTGCCTGAAAAAGTTAAACACTCGTCGTGTGGTGTTTTTATTCTATAAACGCATTCTGCTGACAGTGTCCAGCAGGTCCGTCATTATATAATATATACCTGTCCGGCTGCAGTAGTGATATACATATATATTTTATATCATTATCATCCAGTCTATATTAGCACTGCAGCAGACGCAGTACGGTAGTCCACGGCTGTAGCTACCTCTGTGTCGGCAGTCGCTCGTCCATCCATAATTGTATACCACCTACCCGTGGTGTTTTTTTTTTTTTCTATCTTCTTGATACTAGTAGCTTACTTTAGCAGTCTGCAGTGCTGAGCTGACAGTGTCCAGCAGGTCCGTCATTATATAATATATACCTGTCCGGCTGCAGTAGTGATATATATATATTTTTTATATCATTATCATCCAGTCTATATTAGCAGCAGACGCAGTACGGTAGTCCACGGCTGTAGCTACCTCTGTGTCGGCAGTCGCTCGTCCATCCATCAGTATACTAGTATCCATCCATCTCCATTGTTTACCTGAGGTGCCTTTTAGTTGTGCCTATTAAAATATGGAGAACAAAAATGTTGAGGTTCCAAAAATAGGGAAAGATCAAGATCGACTTCCACCTCGTGCTGAAGCTGCTGCCACTAGTCATGGCCGAGACGATGAAATGCCAGCAACGTCGTCTGCCAAGGCTGATGCCCAATGTCATAGTACAGAGCATGTAAAATCCAAAACACCAAATATCAATAAAAAAAGGACTCAAAAATCTAAAATAAAATTGTCGGAGGAGAAGCGTAAACTTGCCAATATGCCATTTACCACACGGAGTGGCAAGGAATGGCTGAGGCCCTGGCCTATGTTCATGGCTAGTGGTTCAGCTTCACATGAGGATGGAAGCACTCAGCCTCTCGCTAGAAAAATGAAAAGACTCAAGCTGGCAAAAGCACAGCAAAGAACTGTGCGTTCTTCGAAATCACAAATCCACAAGGAGAGTCCAATTGTGTCGTTTGCGATGCCTGACCTTCCCAACACTGGACGTGAAGAGCATGCGCCTTCCACCATTTGCACGCCCCCTGCAAGTGCTGGAAGGAGCACCCGCAGTCCAGTTCCTGATAGTCAGATTGAAGATGTCAGTGTTGAAGTACACCAGGATGAGGAGGATATGGGTGTTGCTGGCGCTGGGGAGGAAATTGACCAGGAGGATTCTGATGGTGAGGTGGTTTGTTTAAGTCAGGCACCTGGGGAGACACCTGTTGTCCGTGGGAGGAATAGGGCCATTGACATGCCTGGTGAAAATACCAAAAAAATCAGCTCTTCGGTGTGGAAGTATTTCAACAGAAATGCGGACAACATTTGTCAAGCCGTGTGTTGCCTTTGTCAAGCTGTAATAAGTAGAGGTAAGGACGTTAACCACCTCGGAACATACTCCCTTATACGTCACCTGCAGCGCATTCATCATAAGTCAGTGACAAGTTCAAAAACTTTGGGCGACAGCGGAAGCAGTCCACTGACCAGTAAATCCCTTCCTCTTGTAACCAAGCTCACGCAAACCACCCCACCAACTCCCTCGGTGTCAATTTCCTCCTTCCCCAGGAATGCCAATAGTCCTGCAGGCCATGTCACTGCCACTGGCAATTCTGACGAGTTCTCTCCTGCCTGGGATTCCTCCGATGCATCCTTGCGTGTAACGCCTACTGCTGCTGGCGCTGCTGTTGTTGCTGCTGGGAGTCGATGGTCATCCCAGAGGGGAAGTCGACTCGTAAGACCACTTTTACTACTTCCACCAAGCAATTGACTGTCCAACAGTCCTTTGCGAGGAAGATTAAATATCACAGCAGTCATCCTGCTGCAAAGCGGATAACTGAGGCCTTGGCATCCTGGGCGGTGAGAAACGTGGTTCCGGTATCCATCATTACTGCAGAGGCAACTAGAGACTTGTTGGAGGTACTGTGTCCCCGGTACCAAATACCATCTAGGTTCCATTTCTCTAGGCAGGCGATACCGAAAATGTACACAGACCTCAGAAAAAGACTCACCAGTGTCCTAAAAAATGCAGTTGTACCCAATGTCCACTTAACCACGGACATGTGGACAAGTGGAGCAGGGCAGGCTCAGGACTATATGACTGTGACAGCCCACTGGGTAGATGTATGGACTCCCGCCGCAAGAACAGCAGCGGCGGCACCAGTAGCAGCATCTCGCAAACGCCAACTCTTTCCTAGGCAGGCTACGCTTTGTATCACCGCTTTCCAGAATACGCACACAGCTAAAAACCTCTTACGGCAACTGAGGAAGATCATCGCAGAATGGCTTACCCCAATTGGACTCTCCTGGGGATTTGTGGCATCGGACAACGCCAGCAATATTGTGTGTGCATTAAATCTGGGCAAATTCCAGCACGTCCCATGTTTTGCACATACCTTGAATTTGGTGGTGCAGAATTATTTAAAAAACGAGAGGGGCGTGCAAGAGATGCTGTCGGTGGCCAGAAGAATTGCGGGACACTTTCGGCGTACAGGCACCACATACAGAAGACTGGAGCACCACCAAAAAACGCCTGAACCTGCCCTGCCATCATCTGAAGCAAGAAGTGGTAACGAGGTGGAATTCAACCCTCTATATGCTTCAGAGGTTGGAGGAGCAGCAAAAGGCCATTCAAGCCTATACAACTGAGCACGATATAGCAGGTGGAATGCACCTGTCTCAAGCGCAGTGGAGAATGATTTCAACGTTGTGCAAGGTTCTGCAACCTTTTGAACTTGCCACACGTGAAGTCAGTTCAGACACTGCCAGCCTGAGTCAGGTCATTCCCCTCATCAGGCTTTTGCAGAAGAAGCTGGAGACATTGAAGGAGGAGCTAACACAGAGCGATTCCGCTAGGCATGTGGGACTTGTGGATGGAGCCCTTAATTCGCTTAACAAGGATTCACGGGTGGTCAATCTGTTGAAATCAGAGCACTACATTTTGGCCACCGTGCTCGATCCTAGATTTAAAACCTACCTTGGATCTCTCTTTCCGGCAGACACAAGTCTGCTGGGGTTCAAAGAACTGCTGGTGACAAAATTGTCAAGTCAAGCGGAACGCGACCTGTCAACATCTCCTCCTTCACATTCTCCCGCAACTGGGGGTGCGAGGAAAAGGCTCAGAATTCCGAGCCCACCCGCTGGCGGTGATGCAGGGCAGTCTGGAGCGACTGCTGATGCTGACATCTGGTCCGGACTGAAGGACCTGACAACGATTACGGACATGTCGTCTACTGTCACTGCATATGATTCTCTCCCCATTGAAAGAATGGTGGAGGATTATATGTGTGACCGCATCCAAGTAGGCACGTCAGACAGTCCGTACTTATACTGGCAGGAAAAAGAGGCAATTTGGAGGCCCTTGCACAAACTGGCTTTATTCTACCTAAGTTGCCCTCCCACAAGTGTGTACTCCGAAAGAGTGTTTAGTGCCGCCGCTCACCTTGTCAGCAATCGGCGTACGAGGTTACATCCAGAAAATGTGGAGAAGATGATGTTCATTAAAATGAATTATAATCAATTCCTCCGTGGAGACATTCACCAGCAGCAATTGCCTCCACAAAGTACACAGGGAGCTGAGATGGTGGATTCCAGTGGGGACGAATTGATAATCTGTGAGGAGGGGGATGTACACGGTGATATATCGGAGGATGATGATGAGGTGGACATCTTGCCTCTGTAGAGCCAGTTTGTGCAAGGAGAGATTAATTGCTTCTTTTTTGGTGGGGGTCCAAACCAACCCGTCATTTTAGTCACAGTCGTGTGGCAGACCCTGTCACTGAAATGATGGGTTGGTTAAAGTGTGCATGTCCTGTTTATACAACATAAGGGTGGGTGGGAGGGCCCAAGGACAATTCCATCTTGCACCTCTTTTTTCTTTCATTTTTCTTTGCGTCATGTGCTGTTTGGGGGGTGTTTTTTGGAAGGGCCATCCTGCGTGACACTGCAGTGCCACTCCTAGATGGGCCAGGTGTTTGTGTCGGCTACTAGGGTCGCTTAGCTTACTCACACAGCTACCTCATTGCGCCTCTTTTTTTCTTTGCGTCATGTGCTGTTTGGGGAGTGTTTTTTGGAAGGGCCATCCTGTGTGACACTGCAGTGCCACTCCTAGATGGGCCAGGTGTTTGTGTCGGCCACTAGGGTCGCTTAGCTTAGTCACACAGCTACCTCATTGCGCCTCTTTTTTTCTTTGCGTCATGTGCTGTTTGGGGAGTGTTTTTTGGAAGGGCCATCCTGCGTGACACTGCAGTGCCACTCCTAGATGGGCCAGGTGTTTGTGTCGGCCACTAGGGTCGCTTAGCTTACTCACACAGCTACCTCATTGCGCCTCTTTTTTTCTTTGCGTCATGTGCTGTTTGGGGAGTGTTTTTTGGAAGGGCCATCCTGCGTGACACTGCAGTGCCACTCCTAGATGGGCCAGGTGTTTGTGTCGGCCACTAGGGTCGCTTAGCTTACTCACACAGCTACCTCATTGCGCCTCTTTTTTTCTTTGCGTCATGTGCTGTTTGGGGAGTGTTTTTTGGAAGGGCCATCCTGCGTGACACTGCAGTGCCACTCCTAGATGGGCCAGGTGTTTGTGTCGGCCACTTGGGTCGCTTAGCTTAGCCATCCAGCGACCTTGGTGCAAATTTTAGGACTAAAAATAATATTGTGAGGTGTGAGGTGTTCAGAATAGACTGAAAATGAGTGGAAATTATGGTTATTGAGGTTAATAATACTTTGGGATCAAAATGACCCCCAAATTCTATGATTTAAGCTGTTTTTTAGGGTTTTTTGAAAAAAAACACCCGAATCCAAAACACACCCGAATCCGACAAAAAAAATTCGGTGAGGTTTTGCCAAAACGCGTTCGAACCCAAAACACGGCCGCGGAACCGAACCCAAAACCAAAACACAAACCCCGAAAAATTTCCGGTGCTCATCACTACAGCAAACGTCCTCTACATGAAGGGAAACTAGACCGTAGCGTCTAGTTTCCCTTCATGGAGAGGACCTTTGCTGTGCGGTGCGCGATGACGTCATCGCGCACCGCACAACTAAGGTCCTCTCAATGAAGGGAAACTAGACGCTACGCGTCTGGTTCCCTTCAAAGCGGGGGGGCACAGCAGGGCACTGCGGGGGGCACAGTGGCGGATCTTGCCCTGGTGCGGCGCCCTCCGGATGGCGCTGGCGCCCTCCGGAAGGCGGCGCCCCGGGCAAAAGTACCGCTTGCCCGTGGCAAGAACCGCCACTGTATGTACCTTTATTGAATGCATTTGAGAGATTAATTAAGGAATGGTTCCTCCATGAGATTTCCTGGCTGGGGCGTGTCTCTGCAACCAAAATGATACTGCTCCCTAAACTTCTCTACTTGGTCGGGCTATCCCTCGTAGCTTCCCCAAACCTCTCAGCGTTAGGGATAATAAAGTTTTATCCTCCTTTATTTGGAAGGGGTCCAGGCCCCGAATTGCTAGGCAGATCTTGATTTTGCCCAAGAATGTGGGAGGGGTAGCTTACCCTAGTTTAGAGGCATACCACTCCTCATGTCTTCTCAGTCAGGCTCGGGACTGGTTCACCACGAATAACACCAAGCCTTGGGTCCTTATTGAAAGGTCTTTCTTGGGGCTGATCGACATTAGAGATCTCTTTTTGTTACCTATCCATGGTGTTCCACAATGGCAGGGCCCAGGGGAAGCGATTAGAAGTACCTTGAAGCTTTGGCACTCAGTGGTGGCGTCTGACCCAACCATTTTGTTGCCGTCGGCCGATTTATCAATTAGAACTGTTGCCTGTACTATACCTAATCTCGCGCTTGACGTATGGACTAAGGCTGGGATTGTGAACTTGAGGGATCTCTATTCGAAAGGAGGTTTGGTGCCCTTCTCCAGCTTGCAATCCCGATTCCATATACCAAAACATGATTTCTTTAAGTACTTGCAACTGCGCCACTGGCTTCATTCTTGTGCTGGAGGGTCAGGAAGTCCCGTCCCCCTCCCTGCTTCTGTGTCTTCTAGATTATCTTCCCCTGGTCATAGGGGTGTGATATCCAAATGGTATCAATATATTGTCCTTCTGACTAAAAAGGGTAAAACTCCCTCGCAGCTTAAATGGGAAAGGGATCTTTCTATAGTTCTTCGAGAGAAGGATTGGGACAATATCTCTTCAATGTGTTTTAAGATTTCTAAATGTCTCCAGCACTCTAAAATGTATTATAAATTATGCCACAGGGCGTACTTTACTCCGCAGCGGCTCCATAGCATTTGGCCCTCGATTTCCCAACTTTGTTGGAGGAACTGTGGACAGGTTGGCAATATTCTACATATTTTCTGGGAGTGCCCGCTTTTGGGACCACTGTGGATGGAAGTGTTCTCCCTTCTGCGGGAGGTGTTGGGGATGGAGGTGCCACTGAATCCCATGTTTGCATTATTCCATTATTCATCATGTCCTCTACTGAACTGAGATAGATATGTGGCTGGCCACATCCTTATTTCCACTAAGGCAGCAATCGGACAACTGTGGAAATCACAGTCAGTACCTGTTATCCAAACTATTATTAATAACAGCCACAAACACTTCCTATTTGAAACAGCGGGAGGTGTATATTCTGTGTCGCCTCCCTCAACGCAGAGGAATTGGCTGAAATAGAGGGAATTTCGGGTTAGGCAGGGTCATACTATATTTGTCACTGATTCCACAGACCTGTCGCAGTTGCACTCCCCACACTCAGATTCTAACTGATAGTACCAGTCACCTATGTCTAATCCTCTATACCATTCCCTGGTTGTGCCGTATCTAGGAACACAATTATTGAAGAGCTTTGTCTTTATGTTCCCCCTTGTGTGTCTTGTCTTGTATCTTTTCTTATCCTTCTTCTCTTTCTGAATTCTTAGTTGTTTTCTCTGTTCTGTATCTGCTATGTATTTTATTTGTCTGTTGGTGTGGTGCCAAGATTAGGAGTAAGAGATGGACGAACTGCACGCTATGTTCTAAATATCAAAGTATTTTGTAAACTTTTGCAGTTCACTCAGGTTGGCTTCTTTTGTCGATATTTTCTGTGAAATGTACTGTACTTCTTGGTTTTATTTTTGTTTCTCTAAAAATTTAATAAAACCATTATTCAAAAAAAAATAAGAAAAATATGATAAACATACGGGATAAAGTATGTGATCCCGGTGTACGAAATGCCAACTGTCATTATATCGACATCCCATGCGCCAGAATGCCAGCGTCAGGGCGAGCGCATTGAGGCCCCTTGTGGGCTTGCTGCGCTTGTCCCACTGTGGGCACAGTGGTTAGTTTTGCTCGCCACAGGTTCTATTCTCCCTCTATGCGTGTTGTGGACATCCACAGAGGGAGAGTCACCTACCTCGCCGGTATTCCGGTGGTGAGAAAGTACCCCTGTAGGGATTACGGCATCGGTATTGCAACCGACAGGATCCCGACGAGCGGTATTTTAACCGCATACCAAACATACTTATATTAGTTTTAGTTTTCAGTTGCGGTTGCTCCCTTTGGTCTGCATCACAGAGCACACACATTAGAGAGGTTACCGGTAAGTACATTTCCTTATCTGCACCTTTAGTTAGGCTTTTATTACCAGTGGGTAACCGATGTGTCTGCCTGTCCCTAGAAGAGTGTTGTGTATCACTTCCGCTGCACCAGGGACACAGCAGTTGACTAGTTACACAGGGGTCTTGGGGGTGGGTAGACAAAGGAAGGAGACACTGAATGTTGTGTCCCAGTTGCAGCGGCCCCTGTGCAGACCACCCCCTAACACCCCGCCATGCTTGTCACATTCACTTTGACAGCACACAATAGGTCCTTCATAAATTTCAGCTCCAGGCCCATGAGGACCTTAATCTGGCACTGACTGAGCCCACTGCATGGCGAGTGCAACGAGCATGCAAGGAGCTTTGTTGCTCTTGCGCACCCCCCCCCCCCCCACCATGGCCATCTGAAAAGCCAGGATCCCGGTGTCGGTATGGTAACCGGTGGTCTCCCAACCGCCAGTCACCCGAACCCAACTCGTTTCAAAAATAGGATTTATTGGATCACCACTGGAAAGAGATTGCAGTGGGTGTTAGTTATTATTTATAGTATTTTCTGTGAATTAATAATAATAATAATTTTATTTATAAAGCACTGTTTTTCCAACAGGACTCAAGGCGCTTTACAAACATCAAAAACAATGCAAATAATACAGAAGATTTAAATAATACATCAAAAGATAAACCGCACAGACATAAAAGAAAACCTTGAGCACACAGAAAGAATAATGCATGATTGGTGTAGGAATTTTGGTTAATAACTTCCAAGGGTTGTGTATTCCACCCTCACAAGGTGCCAGGTGCGGCAGCCATCTTGGGCGCACTGCGTAGGATTACCCAGGGTGGAATAGTCTACCCCTAGAAGAGATAACACAAATGGGGAGATTGCAAAGTCCTAAAGTTCAAAGTAGTGATGAGCGGGTTCGGTTTCTCGGAAACCGAACCCCCCCGAACTTCACCTTTTTTACACGGGTCCGAGGCAGGTTAGAACCTTCCCGCCTTGCTCAGCTAACCCGAGCGAGCCCGAACGTCATCATCCCGCTGTCGGATTCTCGCGAGATTCGGATTCTATATAAGCAGCCGCGCGTCGCCGCCATTTTCTCACTCGTGCATTGGAGATGATAGGGAGAGGACGTGGCTGGCGTCCTCTCCGTTTATTGTAGAACTAGGGAAGTTGATTGGTTTATCGCTTTTGCTTAATTGTGGGGAGGATTGGGGAGCAGCTGTTAGGAGGAGTACAGTGCAGAGTTTTGCTGATAAGTGACCACCAGTTTTTATCCGTTCTCTGCCTGAAAAAAACGCTCCATACCATATCTGTGCTCAGTGTGCTGCATAATATATCTGTTCTGAGTGCTCACACTGCTTAATTGTGGGGACTGGGGAGCAGCTATAGCAGGAGTACAGTGCAGAGTTTTGCTGACAGTGACCACCAGTATACGTTGTCTGCCTGAAGAAAAACACTCCATATCTGTGCTCAGTGTGCTGCTTTATTGTGGGGACTGGGGACCACCAGTATAATTAATATTATTATTATATAGGAGGAGTACAGTGCAGAGTGCACTGCTGTACCTACCTCTGTGTCGTCATCCATTAAGTATACTATCCATCTACATTCTATACCTGTGGTGCATTTTAGTTTTGCAGTTTGCTGACAGTGTCCACCAGTATACTATATATAGCAGTACGGTAGGCCACTGCTGTACCTACCTCTGTGTCGTCACTCGTCATCCATTAAGTATACTATCCATCTACATTCTATACCTGTGGTGCATTTTAGTTTTGCAGTTTGCTGACACAGTGTCCACCAGTATACTATATATAGCAGTACGGTAGGCCACTGCTGTACCTACCTCTGTGTTGTCACTCATCATCCATTAAGTATACTATTATCCATCTACATTCTATACCTGTGGTGCATTTTAGTTTTGCAGTTTGCTGACAGTGTTTCACCAGTATACTATATATAGCAGTACGGTAGGCCACTGCTGTACCTACCTCTGTGTCGTCACTCGTCATCCATTAAGTATACTATCCATCTACATTCTATACCTGTGGGGCATTTTAGTTTTGCAGTTTGCTGACACAGTGTCCACCAGTATACTATATATAGCAGTACGGTAGGCCACTGCTGTACCTACCTCTGTGTCGTCACTCGTCATCCATTAAGTATACTATTATCCATCTACAGTCTAAACCTGTGGTGCATTTTAGTTTTGCAGTTTGCTGACACAGTGTCCACCAGTATACCATATATAGCAGTACGGTAGGCCACTGCTGTACCTACCTCTGTGTCGTCACTCGTCATCCATTAAGTATACTATCCATCTACATTCTATACCTGTGGTGCATTTTAGTTTTGCGCAGTAAATATAGTAGTAGGCCATTGCTATTGATACTGGCATATAATTTCACACATTAAAAAATGGAGAACAAAAATGTGGAGGTTAAAGGGAAAGATCAAGATCCACTTCCACCTCGTGCTGAAGCTGCTGCCACTAATCATGGCCGAGACGATGAAATGCCATCAACGTCGTCTGCCAAGGCCAATGCCCAATGTCATAGTAGAGAGCATGTAAAATCCAAAACACAAAAGTTCAGTAAAATGACCCAAAAATCAAAATTAAAAGCGTCTGAGGAGAAGCGTAAACTTGCCAATATGCCATTTACGACACGGAGTGGCAAGGAACGGCTGAGGCCCTGGCCTATGTTCATGGCTAGTGGTTCAGCTTCAGATGAGGATGGAAGCACTCATCCTCTCGCTAGAAAAAAGAAAAGACTTAAGCTGGCAAAAGCACAGCAAAGAACTGTGCGTTCTTCTAAATCACAAATCCCCAAGGAGAGTCCAATTGTGTCGGTTGCGATGCCTGACCTTCCCAACACTGGACGGGAAGAGCTTGCGCCTTCCACCATTTGCACGCCCCCTGCAAGTGCTGGAAGGAGCACCCGCAGTCCAGTTCCTGATAGTCAAATTGAAGATGTCACTGTTGAAGTACACCAGGATGAGGATATGGGTGTTGCTGGCGCTGGGGAGGAAATTGACAAGGAGGATTCTGATGGTGAGGTGGTTTGTTTAAGTCAGGCACCCGGGGAGACACCTGTTGTCCGTGGGAGGAATATGGCCATTGACATGCCTGGTCAAAATACAAAAAAAATCAGCTCTCCGGTGTGGAATTATTTCAACACAAATGCGGACAACAGGTGTCAAGCCGTGTGTTGCCTTTGTCAAGCTGTAATAAGTAGGGGTAAGGACGTTAACCACCTCGGAACATCCTCCCTTATACGTCACCTGCAGCGCATTCATCATAAGTCAGTGACAAGTTCAAAAACTTTGGGTGACAGCGGAAGCAGTCCACTGACCACTAAATCCCTTCCTCTTGTAACCAAGCTCCTGCAAACCACACAACCAACTCCCTCAGTGTCAATTTCCTCCTTACCCAGGAAAGCCAACAGTCCTGCAGGCCATGTCACTGTCAAGTCTGACGAGTCCTCTCCTGCCTGGGATTCCTCCGATGCATCCTTGAGTGTAACGCCTACTGCTGCTGGCGCTGCTGTTGTTGCTGCTGGGAGTCGATCGTCATCCAAGAGGGGAAGTCGGAAGACCACTTGTACTACTTCCAGTAAGCAATTGACTGTCCAACAGTCCTTTGCGAGGAAGATGAAATATCACAGCAGTCATCCTGCTGCAAAGCAGATAACTCAGGCCTTGGCAGCCTGGGCGGTGAGAAACGTGGTTCCGGTATCCATCGTTAATTCAGAGGCAACTATAGACTTGATTGAGGTACTGTGTCCCCAGTACCAAATACCATCTAGGTTCCATTTCTCTAGGCAGGCGATACCGAAAATGTACACAGACCTCAGAAAAAGACTCACCAGTTTCCTAAAAAATGCAGTTGTACCCAATGTCCACTTAACCACGGACATGTGGACAAGTGGAGCAGGGCAGACTCAGGACTATATGACTGTGACAGCCCACTGGGTAGATGTATTGCCTCCCGCAGCAAGAATAGCAGCGGCGGCACCAGTAACAGCATCTCGCAAACGCCAACTCGTTCCTAGGCAGGCTACGCTTTGTATCACCGCTTTCCAGAATAGGCACACAGCTGACAACCTCTTACGGGAACTGAGGAAGATCATCGCAGAATGGCTTACCCCAATTGGACTCTCCTGGGGATTTGTGACATCGGACAACGCCAGCAATATTGTGCGTGCATTACATCTGGGCAAATTCCAGCACGTCCCATGTTTTGCACATACATTGAATTTGGTGGTGCAGAATTATTTAAAAAACGACAGGGGCGTGCAAGAGATGCTGTCGGTGGCCCGAAGAATTGCGGGCCACTTTCGGCATTCAGGCACTGCGTACAGAAGACTGGAGCACCACCAAACATTCCTGAACCTGCCCTGCCATCATCTGAAGCAAGAGGTGGTAACGAGGTGGAATTCAACCCTCTATATGCTTCAGAGGATGGAGGAGCAGCAAAAGGCCATTCAAGCCTATACATCTGCCCACGATATAGGCAAAGGAGGGGGAATGCACCTGACTCAAGCGCAGTGGAGAATGATTTCAACGTTGTGCAAGGTTCTGCAACCCTTTGAACTTGCCACACGTGAAGTCAGTTCAGACACTGCCAGCCTGAGTCAGGTCATTCCCCTCATCAGGCTTTTGCAGAAGAAGCTGGAGACATTGAAGGAGGAGCTAAAACAGAGCAATTCCGCTAGGCATGTGGGACTTGTGGATGGAGCCCTTAATTCGCTTAACCAGGATTCACGGGTGGTCAATCTGTTGAAATCAGAGCACTACATTTTGGCCACCGTGCTCGATCCTAGATTTAAAACCTTCGTTGTATCTCTCTTTCCGGCAGACACAAGTCTGCAGAGGTTCAAAGACCTGCTGGTGAGAAAATTGTCAAGTCAAGCGGAACGTGACCCGTCAACATCTCCTCCTTCACATTCTCCCGCAACTGGGGGTGCGAGGAAAAGGCTAAGAATTCCTAGCCCACCCGCTGGCGGTGATGCAGGGCAGTCTGGAGCGAGTGCCACTGCTGACATCTGGTCCGGACTGAAGGACCTGCCAATGATTACTGACATGTCGTCTACTGTCACTGCATATGATTCTCTCACCATGGAAAGAATGGTGGAGGATTATATGAGTGACCGCATCCAAGTAGGCACATCAGACAGTCCGTACGTATACTGGCAGGAAAAAGAGGCAATTTGGAGGCCCTTGCACAAACTGGCTTTATTCTACCTAAGTTGCCCTCCCTCCAGTGTGTACTCCGAAAGAGTGTTTAGTGCAGCCGCTCACCTTGTCAGCAATCGGCGTACGAGGTTACTTCCAGAAAATGTGGAGAAGATGATGTTCATCAAAATGAATTATAATCAATTCCTCCGTGGAGACATTCACCAGCAGCAATTGCCTCCAGAAAGTACACGGGGACCTGAGATGGTGGATTTCAGTGGGGACGAATTAATAATCTGTGAGGAGGGGGATGTACACAGTGAAAGGGGTGAGGAATCGGAGGATGATGATGAGGTGGACATCTTGCCTCTGTAGAGCCAGTTTGTGCAAGGAGAGATTGATTGCTTCTTTTTTGGTGGGGGCCCAAACCAACCAGTCATTTCAGTCACAGTCGTGTGGCAGACCCTGTCGCTGAAATGATGGGTTCGTTAAAGTGTGCATGTCCTGTTTATACAACATAAGGGTGGGTGGGAGGGCCCAAGGACAATTCCATCTTGTACCTCTTTTTTCTTTCATTTTTCTTTGCATCATGTGCTGTTTGGGGACAATTTTTTGGAAGTGCCATCCTGTCTTGATTGACACTGCAGTGCCACTCCTAGATGGGCCAGGTGTTTGTGTCGGCCACTTGTGTCGCTTAGCTTAGTCAAACAGACACTTTGGTGCGCCTCTTTTTTTCTTTGCATCATGTGCTGTTTGGGGACTATTTTTTAAATCTGCCATCCTGTCTGACACTGCAGTGCCACTCCTAGATGGGCCAGTTGTTTTTGTCAGCTACTCTGGTCGCTTAGCTTAGCCACACAGCTACCTCATTGCACCTCTTTTTTTCTTTGCATCATGTGCTGTTTGGGGACTATTTTTTAAATCGGCCACCCTGCCTGACACTGCAGTGCCACTCCTAGATGGGCCAGGTGTTTGTGTCGGCCACTTGTGTTGCTTAGCTTAGTCACACAGCCACCTTGGTGCGCCTCTTTTTTTCTTTGCATCATGTGCTGTTTGGGGACAATTTTTTGGAAGTGCCATCCTGTCTTGATTGACACTGCAGTGCCACTCCTAGATGGGCCAGGTGTTTGTGTCGGCCACTTGTGTCGCTTAGCTTAGTCAAACAGCCACCTTGGTGCGCCTCTTTTTTTCTTTGCATCATGTGCTGTTTGGGGACAATTTTTTGGAAGTGCCATCCTGTCTTGATTGACACTGCAGTGCCACTCCTAGATGGGCCAGGTGTTTGTGTCGGCCACTTGTGTCGCTTAGCTTAGTCAAACAGCCACCTTGGTGCGCCTCTTTTTTTCTTTGCATCATGTGCTGTTGGGGGACTATTTTTTAAATCTGCCATCCTGTCTGACACTGCAGTGCCACTCCTAGATGGGCCAGTTGTTTTTGTCAGCCACTTGGGTCGCTTAGCTTAGCCACACAGCTACCTCATTGCACCTCTTTTTTTCTTTGCATCATGTGCTGTTTGGGGACTATTTTTTAAATCGGCCATCCTGCCTGACACTGCAGTGCCACTCCTAGATGGGCCAGGTGTTTGTGTCGGCCACTTGTGTCGCTTAGCTTAGCCACACAGCTACCTCATTGCACCTCTTTTTTTCTTTGCATCATGTGCTGTTTGGGGACTATTTTTTAAATCGGCCATCCTGCCTGACACTGCAGTGCCACTCCTAGATGGGCCAGGTGTTTGTGTCGGCCACTTGTGTCGCTTAGCTTAGCCATCCAGCAACCTTGGTGCAAATTGTAGGACTAAAAATAATATTGTGAGGTGTGAGGTGTTCAGAATAGACTGGAAATGAGTGGAAATTATGGTAATTGAGGTTAATAATACTATGGGATCAAAATGACCCCCAAATTCTATGATTTAAGCTGTTTTTTAGGGTTTTTTGAAAAAAACACCCGAATCCAAAACACACCCGAATTCGACAAAAAAATTTCGGTGAGGTTTTGCCAAAACGCGTCCGAATCCAAAACACGGCCGCGGAACCGAATCCAAAACCAAAACACAAAACACGAAAAATGTCCGGTGCACATCACTAGTTCAAAGTAGGGTTCCAACAAAACCATCAGGTCCATGTATTTTTCATCCCATCCACAAGCACACCAGATAAGGCAGCCATGTTTGGCGCACTACAAAGGTTCCACTGTGGGAGATGAGCCATACAAGGGCCAAATGCATGTATGGGAAAATTGACACGTGTGTAGGAGTATGATATTAAGAGTAATTAATAAATTATTAAATAGTGTTGGATTTTAGAAATTTGATAATATTTCAGAATCATCTGAATAGATTCCTGGGTGTAAACTTAGTAAATGGCAGCTTTTGCATGGCAAGTTTGGTTTTTAACATGATTGCAGTTTTACATTTTGGACTTAAACAATCGCCACCTCTTAGTAAATTTACCCCATCTCTATTAGGAAGCTTTCTCACTCTCAGGGGTAAATGTAATAGGCTCCGAGTTGCCAGTGGTCCAGGATTTTGTCTGAGAATGGGTATATTTTTAAAGTGGCAATCATTTACAAGGCAAAACCAACCGAACCTGAATCAGGCCCTGTGAGTGCTGTTTCACTACGTCTGCATTGAAAATAAGATGCAAAATGTAAAAAAAAAAAAAAAAAAAAAAAGCTGGTACACTACACCTCTCAGAGCGGCTCAGCAAAAAAGGCAAAAACTGAAAAATAATAAAGAAAACATGTCCATAATTTACTGCATTAAAAAAAAAAAAAAAAAAAGAAAAGCTGATCTAGGGACATAGATGTTATTTTCATCTGTATTTACAAAGAAGAAAACAATACTAGGAAACATCGTGTTCGGCAATAACTCATGCACACCATTAGATATTATTGGTTTAGGTCAGGAGAAAGTACATTTATGACTAAACAAGATTAAGACGGATAAAGCACCTGGCCCAGATGGTATCCACCCACGTTTGCTGATGGAAATACTAAAGGACCTCAATATGTACAGCTTGGAGCAGAGAGGGAGAGAGGATATAATAGAAGCTTTCAAATACATTAAGGGTTTTAGCAAGGTACAGGAGGAATACATAATAGGCTACATAAGAAGAGAACACTCTGTCTCTCCTGTATAGCCTTGAATAATTATCAAAGTATACAATAATAGTGCAATGGCAGGTATACACACAGTAATGTCTATTAACTTATAATCACGTTGTATCATACACCAATACTGGTACAACATATCCCATCCAATCCATACTCCACATTCATTATTCCTGACCGGCAGCAATTACTTAGAGCTTAAACTATCAGTACTGAATGCAATGTCGTACAATATCTCTAAACACAATTATAACTGGTTCATCTGTTATAAAACCTATAAATAAATAACAAGAAATACTGTGTCCTTCTCAGAGTGCGCTTACGTTGTTGTCCTTTATTCTTCCCTGTACAGGCCGTTGTTGGTGCACATACATATAAAAGTGGTGAATATTGCTGTATCCTGAGTCGACCCAAAATGGCATTGATGTCCCAGTTGCGGGGCCACTTACAATAAGTACTTCTTACATGGTGAGTATTGGTATACTACTGGAATAATCCTGTCCTGGGGCTATCATACTTGCAAAGTCAATTACTAAGACCCCTGAGTTCCTATGGTTTATGCAAACTTGGGTGTTACAGCAAGGAATGGCTGTAAAGGTTGTAACTGGTAGCAGATCTGTAAAAGGGTTACTCACTGTGGACCACTGTAGTTGGCATAGGTTCTCTGGTGCTGACAGTTCCAACTTTCAGTCTCTGCATCAGACTCTGTCCCCTGTCAGTTCACCGCACAGGCCAGTGTGTCTCTGGGGATCTGTGTGAAGTAGCCGCTCACCTGGCATCCAGCTGCCAGTCTCCCGCGTCCAGGGCCTGCAACGGAAATCTTGGGGCCCAGTACAGTGATATCTCTGGGCCCCCCTCAGATTAGATATATATATATATATATATATATATATATGTATGTATGTATGTATGTATGTGTGTGTGTGTGTGTACAAACGCAATGGATTTTGCTACGCTATATAGTAAACTGTTAATAAATACAGGTTGAGTATCCCATATCCAAATATTCCGAAATACGGAATATTCCGAAATACGGAATTTTTTGAGTGAGAGTGAGATAGTGACACCTTTGTTTTTTGATGGCTCAATGTACACAAACTTTGTTTAATGCACAAAGTTATTAAAAATATTGGCTAAAATGACCTTCAGGCTATGTGTATAAGGTGTATATGAAAGATAAATGCATTCTGTGCTTAGATTTAGGTCCCATCGCCATGATATCTCATTATGGTATGCAATTATTCCAAAATACGGAAAAATCATATATCCAAAATACTTCTGGTCCCAAGCATATTGGATAAGGGATACTCAACCTGTATATATATTTATATTTAATATTTATCCACACTACCAACCGAGTGGGAATAGAACCTGTGGCGAGTGATGCTCGCCACTGGGCCAGTAGTGTGGCGAGTACAGCGAGCACACAAGGGGACTCGCTGCCTCGCTCCTGGTATTCCGGCAGGTGGGATGCCGCTGTCGGTATACTGACAGCCGACATCCCATCTGCCGATACATCATACCAGACCCCTAACACACCGTTCCGGATTAAACCCCTAGGCAGTTGAAATCTCGAGGCCCCTCTTGCAAATGATCTCCTAATATGTTTTTACCAAACGACAGTCTATGATCTGGAAACTGTAATGTGAATCTGGTTTCTATGATTTATGTACTTTAAGTTGTTAATGGGAACATTACAATAATACACTCTATAGACTCTTTAATGTAAAGTTTTTATTTCTTTCAGTTGATTATTTCTATCTTTTGGAAACAAAGGCCCTCATTCCGAGTTGTTTGCTCGCTAGCTGCTTTTAGCAGCCGTGCAAACGCTAAGCCGCCGCCCTCTGGGAGTGTATCTTAGCTTAGCAGAAGTGCGAACGAAAGGATCGCAGCGCTGCTACAAAAAAAGATTGTGCGGTTTCTGAGCAGCTCCAGACCTACTCCTAGCTTGCGATCACTTCAGACTGTTTAGTTCCTGTTTTGACGTCACAAACACGCCCTGCGTTCGGCCAGCCACTCTCCCGTTTCCCCAGGCACGCCTGCCTTTGTATCTGGCACGCCTGCGTTTTTCCACACACTCCCCGAAAACGGTCAGTTACCACCCAGAAACATCCACTTCCTGTCAATCACTCTGCGGCCAGCAGTGCGACTGAAAAGCGTCGCTAGACCTTGTGTGAAACTACTTCGGCTGTTGTGAAAGTACGTCGCGCGTGCGCATTGCGCCGCATACGCATGCGCAGAAGTGCCATTTTTTTGCCTGATCGCTGTGCAGCGACCCAAAACAGCTAGCGAACAACTCGGAATGACCACCAATATAAGAAAGCTTGATTATAATTTTCTTTCAAGATCAAATCAATATTCTTTTGATCAGTTGTTGCGGGGCCCCTAAAAGGCCAATGCCAGCAGCTGCTTCAATAGATAATACAATTCTCAGATGTATAAAACAGTGCATAGAAGTGTTAGATGTCGGTAGCAGTCCTGCTATTATGCAACCACTTGTTACACTGCATCTTGAATGTGAGGTAGGGTTTTGAGCGCCTAAACTGAGCACCTAATCTAAGTATAAGAGCCTCATAAGAGATCTCAAGAGGGTTCATTGGCAGGCTGTTGAAGGGAAGAAAAGGGGTTACACTGTAATGTAACTGAACTTGTTAATTAAAAAAGTCACATTAGAGTTGACCTAATTAAGGTCTACAAATATGTTCAAGAACAATACAATGATATGTCTGACAAGCTGTTTGCACACACGCACAGGAACACTGGAGTAAATGTAACTGAAATCATGTTTTACACATCAACATAGACAAGGGTTTAGAACTATGCGCATAGACAGTCTTTGGAATAATTTGCTGTAGGAGGTAATTGCAGAATCACTGGATGGATTTAACAATGAATTTAACAGCACACTTTTCTTACAGGGATTGGAAGCAATAAGTATACAGTAATTAGCAAATTAAGCCACTGGAGTGATTGATTGATTGATTGATTGATTGATTGATTGATCCATGTATGGGATAAAGAAATGGTGAATTCTCCTGCTGTATTTGTTTTGTCTGCTGGATTAAGATATATTACATTTATAAATGTTTGAATTTGATGGACTTGAATCTTATACCATCTTTTTTATATATTCATGTAATGCCAGGATTGGAAACACAATGGTGATGATACAGAGCAAGATCTATGCCAATATGTATAAAATCGATCTGCGCATTTCTTTATATGTGGCCACAAGCCTAAAAGTCTGTGCAAATTCGCATGATTCTGCTACTTACTGATTTTTGTGCATGGAGAGGCGACATGCGGGCAGGAAGTAATGGAGTAAAGGTGTGCTCACATAATTAAACTGATGCAGGCAGACCGGCAAACAGTTTCTGCATCACAGATGCTGATAGGAGCTTTCTTTGTTTCTTGTGTAGACAGGACCATAAATAGTGTGGCGTTGCATTACCACTATGTGCTGGCATAATGTGTCTACTGTGTGCATAATGTTTAAGGGGCACTACTACTGTGTGAGGAACATTACTATTGTGTGGCATAATGTGTAAGGGGCACTATTACTGTGTTGCATAATGTGTAAGGGGCACTATTACTGTGTTGCATAATGTGTAAGGAGCACCACTACTGTGGGCATAATGTGAAAGAGGCACTACTGCTTTGGGCATAATGTGTAAGGGGCACTACTACTGTGGCATAATGTGTAAGGGGCACTACTACTGTGGCATAATGTGTAAGGGGCACTACTACTGTGGCATAATGTGTAAGGGGCACTATTACTGTGTGACATAATTTGTAAGGGGCACTACTACTCCAGGGACTGCAAATTGACAGAATTGCAGGCGATGATGATGACAGGCATTGAACCAATCAAAGGGATAGGGTGGACTGAGTCGCAAGCAAGGTGGCTGTTAGTTGTGGGCAGCCGCGCTAGACTAATTTACTTCTTAATGCTATTTTGAATATCCAATAAACTACTGCAGGGTAACATGGGTGTGCAAGCAGAAACTTGTGCTGTGCCCTGACTTTATGCCGGCCACTGCAACTGTCATTGTTAGTATATGCCCTTGTGCCAGCTGCATGCTAGTTGCAAGAGATCTGCCAGAAACAGGCTTCCCTCCTTGTATGCATGACTATGAAACGTCCACAAGTCAGATTGGGTGTATGATATTAATTTGTCCCCACCCCAAAATACAGCCAACATTTAGCTCAAATACAGTTAGATGGTGGCAACACTGTGCCTAAAATGAATTGGTATTACATAGAAACATAGAATTTGATGACAGATAAGAACCACTTGGCCCATCTAGTCTTCACCTTTTTTACCATATTGATAAATGTGTCACATAAAATGTGATTAAAATATGATAGTATTAACTGATATGTATATAATACTGTATATACAGTATAATGACATGACTCTAGCACACAATAGAGGTAAACATTCACTTATATTCCTTTATTGTAAACAAAAAGCCTTCTAGGGGAATTCCACTGGCTATTGCAATTTATACCTGCTTCCTAATAAGTGACCTATGTTTACATAACGCGTTCTGCTCCCTATTAAGAGGATTAAGAATTCTTCCAGGGGGAAACAGCTCACCATTAACATCACCTCATTTCATGTGGACACAGCCCACATTTTCTACATGGTACAAAAATGTATTGACAAGCAACCTACATTTTTATTGGTCCCTTTCCTTTGTCCCCACTTTTTCCTTCCCTACGGAAAGCCTGCACCTGGTTAAAATAAAATAAAACAAAATAACAAAACACAATGATTTGGCATCAACCATACTGTATTTCTGTTTCTTTTTTTTTTTTGTCCATCAGCCTCACTTGTCTTATTTTGCCTGGAACATATATATATATAATTTATTTAGCACTCAAGCATCTGCAAGTAAAAATTGGATGCATCTGTGTACAATTGATATAGCTACAAACCATTAATAATTAACAATTTCATCCCCATCAAATCCACCTTATCAGACAGTTCCAACCTTGTAACCAGTCTCATACTTCACTTCTTGATCCAAAGCTTATGGTAAATTATTTAAAAAGTCCTTAGAGATTTGTTGCTTTATGAAGTTAAAACCGGTACCCATATGCTGTGAATTAGGATATAGAATTGAAAGGTAATCTTGAAAATGTTATTGGGGGAAAATATACACAACAAAAACATGTGGACAATATAATAAAACATTAAAGACTAAGTCACAATAATAGGACCTCATAAAACAAGCAGAACCCTTCACATGGCTCATTTATAATAAGTCCCTTAAGAAATGCAATGCTGCTGAGTTTTCATCAGAGAGAAACAGAATGTTTTGGAACCCACTTACCAGGCACATTCTGTAGATATGTTGCTTGTGCATGTATACAAAGTAAAAAATTGTTTACCATATATACATTAACTCTATTTGTAGAATTCTTCCCAGGATGCTAATAGTCTGTAGCCCTCATACATGTTCCTCTGAGCAGGCTAAGACAAGTGCTGTGAAATGACAAGATTGGCAAAAAAAGTTTTCAAGAGATAAACACGCCAAGTCTGGGCAATTAGAATTCTTGAGAGACCAGATTTCGATTCCAGTCAGTCAGGCTAAGGTAGGTCTTGGTTTACCCAGAGTGGTGCAGTAACTGGTTCCTAGTAAAGATGTGAGAGTTCAGTTTCATGAAAACTGAACCCACCCAAATATTGCATATACGAGTACTTCCGAGCCCTGGCTTGGGTTTTCCCAGCATGCTTGGATTCCAAAATGAGGCAAAATGTCAAATTCCTGGCATTGGTTCTCATATGTTTTGGATGCAATAAAAGTCCCTCCATGTGGTTTAGGCTCCATTTCAGACCGGATGTCAGAAGGTTAGGGTGGGCTATCATTGTCAGTGAAAGACTGTGAGGTCACTGGCATATTTATAATGGGTGCAATTTGTTTGGGGCATATGTGCCTCAGTACCAGGAGGGCCCACACCGCACATACAGCACCCACCTCTCCAAAGTACCCGTGACAGTAAGAGCACAAATCATCACCAGGAATTTTGTTTTCTACAACTTGTGCGTTAATAATATAAGTGCTGTGAGTTGATATGGATCACAATCAGTCTGTGGAGGAGCAGGAGCAGCAACCAAGTACTAGTGCTGTGGCTGCTGCCAGTTATTATGATATAAGTACTTTAACATCTACTAATGCAGGTGCTCAAGGGCATAGATGGTTTAAGTCAGGACATCTGAAATCAAAACAATATTACACAGTGTTAAAGAAAAAAACATCACCTCTAATAAAAGGGAAAGTTTACTGCTGAAAAACATGAAATTGCCAACATACCATACACAACATGCAAGGAAAGGTGCAACCTTTGCCAAAAATTGGTGGAAACAATATTGTGAGCTGTAAGGTGGTCAAAATAGAAAGAAACGATTGGATTTACATGATTTTAGCTGTTTTTATCCAAAACCAACATACAAGAGGGTGGTTTTGCAAAACCAGAACCAAACCCAAAACATGAAAATTAATCTAGATCTAAAACCAAAACACAGGGTTCAGTACATATCTCTACTAAGAACACTGTGTCAGACTGCGAAGGGCTGTGAGGTGCAAGCATTACTGTGGCACTATAAGGGTTAGTGGGAGGGTTCCATCTTGCACCACTTATGACTAGATTTAGGAGGAAAAACATGGTATTAGCCCTTGCAGGCAGGCTCTCTGGTGCACATCACACATGTACTACAGGGGTGTGTTACACAATTAGTAAACTGAGGGGGGGGGGTGTTGCAAGTATGGACATCAGGTCAGCCTCCTAATATTTGTTAGTGTAAGTTAGGCTAATTTGGAGTTTGCAGCAGTCCAAGTATTCGTTTTCTTGGCTTTTTTTTCATCCCTTGTCAGGAATCCTTGGCTATTATCATTATATTATTTTATGGCCTTTTCTCAGTTGCTGCAAAACAGATAGTTGTGATTTTCTTTAAAATTTTCGAAATTAATCAGATTAATCAATCAATCAATCAATCAATCAATCCTTTACTTGCCTGCCACTACATACTCCACCCCTATTTCCCTGTACTGTCCTAGGGACTCTTCTTTTTAAAACATTCTTTCTATGGGGTGGTTTACAGTAGTTTGTTAAATTGCCATCCTGTCTGCCACTGCTGTGCCGCAATGGGACTTATTCAAGTCCCGACAGATCTGCAGCACATATTGCAAAGTACCGATTTTTGGTACTCTGCGCATGTGCAGTATGGGTCTTCATTGGCGAATGCAAGGCAGCATCAGACTTTCAGTGATTGACAATCTGATGCAGTTTGAGGGTGGAGAGGCGGCATTGATGCCTTTGTTTCTCCAAAAGGAGGCATGTCACCACCATTGCAGTGAAGGGATGAGACCAGGATATCAGTCAGAGGATGGGATTTCTTGACCTTTTGGTAGTTCCTGCAGCGATCCCATGGTGACGCAGATGATCCGATACTGCATGACTCCTCCTGCTGCATTACCTTATTAGTACTATCGCTGCTACTTCTATGTAAGCATCAGCAATAACACCTCCAACCACATCTGAATAAGGCCCAATGTTTCATAGATGTGCCATTTTCTTAAAGTAACTGCCATTTGTTTATGCTGCTGCTTTGACTCTTCGTTTAGCCAGACAGCCTTTGGTCTATATTGATGAATAATATTGTAAGGTGTGAGGTGGTCAAAATTGACTGGAAATGACTGGACATTAATGTTATTGAGGTAAATAATATTGGAGGAGCAGAAACAGGCCCAAATTACACAAGTTTAGCTGTTTTAAGCAAATTTTAAAAACAATATCCTGATCCAAAACCACAACACAATCGGGTGGTTTTGCCAACACCAGAAAATAAAAACAAAACACAGAGGGTGGTTTTGTCAAAATCAAAACCAAAACATGGGGCTCGGTGCACATCTCTAGTTCCTGGGGATAGACAGCCAATTGCAATGCCAAATATGGATCTCTAATGACATAACTGTGGAAGTACATTACAAGATGTCCCCTTCAGTGTGTCCCTGTACTGTACTGCAATAAAATGTGTGCCCCCAGTATAGTAAAAATGTGATCAGGCATTTTTCCTGGACCCCTAAAGGAAGCAATTGTTAGACCTCTTCTTAAAAAACCTAATTTAGATCCCGACTGCATGACCTACTATAGACCGGTATCAAACCTTCCTTTTTTAGGAAAGGTTATTGAGAAAGTAGTTGCAAATCAACTGGAAACCTGTCTGACAACCCATGATATTTATGATCCATTCCAATCAGGATTCAGGAGAAGACATAGCACTGAAACAGCCCTGGTGTGTGTGTTAAATGATCTTCTGAAGGCAAGAGACAGAGGTGACTGTTCAATATTAATTAGAGATGAGCGGGTTCAGTTTTACTCGGATTTACTCGGTTCTCAAAACGGCATCTTATTGGCTCATGGATGTCTCGTGCTTTGGATAGCCAATAAGATGCCATTTAGAGAACTGAGTAAAACCGAGTAAAACCTGAACCCGCTCATCTCTAATATTAATCCTTCTGGATCTTTCTCTAGCATTTGATACCATGGACCATGGGCACCTGATTGAGTGACTGATATATTTTTGTGGACTGCATGGCACAGTCCAAAGCTGGTTCAAATCATTTCTCACAGACAGGTCACAGAGAGTATCATCTGGAGTATACTCATCACCATCAGTGCCATTGCCATGTGGTGTCCCACAAGGTTCTATATTATCCCCCATGCTTTTTGCAGTATACATGCTCCCGCTGGGTGAAATAATCAGGCGCCATGGCCTGGTTTACCACTGCTATGCAGATGATACACAACTGTACTTGTCCTTTGATCCAGGCACTGATAAACCAATAGCAACCCTAAATTGCTGTCTAGCTGGGCTCCAAGAATGGATGTGAGCCAGTTGACTGTGACTGAATCCGGATAAAACAGAGGTCCTTATGATAGAACCGCAACATCAAAGGACAAGAATGCAGCATAGCCAACCAACTGGACTTACACTCTGGGATTCAGAAATACAAACCACTGATCGTGTGCGTAATCTAGGCATTGTCCTGGATGGTGGCTTAACACTTAAACATCAGATATCAGCCACAATCAAATCCTCATTCTTTCACATGAGGAACATAGCCAGAATCAAGCACTTAATTCCCTCAGATGATCTGCCAAAAGTCATACATGCATTTGTATCATCTCGATTAGACTACTGTAATGCCCTCTACCTTGGTCTCCCAGCAAAAGAATTGCACCGCTTACAGCTGGTTCAAAACACAGCTGCCAGTCAGTTAACCAACCAGCCCCGTTCTAGCCACATAACACCCATACTCTACTCCCTTCACTGGCTGCCTGTAAGATGGCGAATCATCTTCTAGATTCTCTTACTGAGTTTCAAAGCACTACATGACCAAGGCCCAAGGTACCTGAAGCAGCTTCTGATCCCATACTGCCCCACTCGATTACTGCGATCTGTAGATGAAGGACTTTTAGCAGTACCTAGAATCTCCTGTAATTCATCTGGGGGTCGAGCTTTTAGTCATGCGGCTCCGACTCTATGGAACTCGCTTCCCCGCACAGTGCGAGAGGCCCCAACTATAGAATCCTTCAAAAATAGACTTAAGACTTTACTGTTTACTCAAGCATTTCCATAATGTCCCTTTAGTATCTTCATGCTTCTGTATTTTATGAAAAGCTGTTCTGTACCTCATTATTTTCTGTCCTATATTATGCTATGTATCTGTTAAAAGGAGCGCCATATAAATAAAGTTATTATTATTATTATTATTATTATTATTATATTGCAATACCCCCACCCCCACCCTCTGTATTAAAAAACATTATCATGGCCCCCATTGTTTAAGATAATTATAGTGGTCCCTATAATTATCTTATAATTTTGCTGACACATACAGTATAGGGGTTAGTCAATTAGAATTAACGGCCACAAAGTGCCGGCGACACATCACGGCAACCAACATTGCTCGCTTTCCCTCACACCCTTTGCGGTGCACAGGAAAATGTGAGATGTTCTGCAGCTTATCTGCACATGTATGCCCAGTATGGAGACTAGTGCTGTAGTTAGTTGCGCATGTGCAGGCTCTCCAGTCCAGCATGCACTAATCTGGAAGACAGTCCGCGATTGGAGAAAAGCCTTACCAAGGCTTGTTAGTGGTTAATCTCAATGCCACAACCACTGTCCAAGTCATACTTGCCTACTTTTGAAAAAGCATTTCAGGGAGATGTGACAGTCACACCTATCAGTGCGGACGTGTACTGCTACATCCAAATGTAAATGAGCCCCAAAGTTAGTAAGATCTACTTGTTGAAGAAAATACTCTTATATTTTGCAGAATTTGTTTGTGTATTGTGCTTTACAAGAGGTTCCATATACTGTAAGTGGCCATGAGAAACTTTATTTAAAATGCATTTAGCCATAGGGATCATTGTGTCTCATAACCAATGCAGGGAAATGACACTGATGTTCCCATTTTAATGTATGTACAGTATCTGTGATTTATTCCAACCCCCCCCCCCCCCCCCCTTCCCAAGAATGTAACAGCTGCATAATGGGGTTAAGGTGCAATTAGGGAGATTGCCGGACTATTCAGGGAGTCAGGGAGATTGCTTCTATTTCAGGGAGTCTCCTGCAGAATGAGGGAGTGTCGGCAAGTATGGTCCAAGTTTGTCCAAAGTGCATTTATTCCACTCATAAGGTGTGTGTGATTACTACATAGTAACCAAGACGATTTACCTCTGATGCACAGTGTACACCATGATGTGCTTGTCTTCGTTTTCTTGTCTCCATACTGCAATACAGCTAGAGAACTGTATCTAACTACTGTACAACAAACTATTACATTGAGGTGCTGAAGGGTGCTGGGAAACCCTCCCTTTCTTTATTGACTATTTTGGGAGCCCAGACTGAAGGGCTTCATTGCCTGGCTGCGACTCGCTACCTCTTCCACTGTTATTTCTGCTGGCGCAGGTCCACAAACAGACTTTCTTAACAATTAAAATATGTATCGTTAATCCCCAGAGGGCTATTACTTAATATTGTATTCCACTGAAAGAACATGTGTTTAGGCACATGCACTGTGAATCTAAACTTGTCAGTAATATTTTTATAGACCTACTTTTATTCTTATATAGGTTCACCAGATGGATATAAATAAATATATTTATATAGCTCTTAGCCTACACAGTGCCGGAAAATAACGACTTCTCAAAAGAGATAAATAACATAACATCTGGTACCTACATAGTTGTTTGTGCTACATAATGCAGCTGATGTTATATGCTATTGTCTACATGGCGTTTATATATTTTATCACACATACACTGAGTACAATGTAGAACTATTACTGACAAGTGACAACATACGTAATAATAAATGTAGAAAATCAGGAATTGGTTTAGCAATGTAGAGCAAATAGGGGAGCTCCTTGCTCACCTCCCAGCACTGAATAGATACTGTGCGCACGGCATCTATCACTCGCTGCTTTGTAGGGCAGCGGGTGATCAAAGCCTCTCCAACTGCTCCCCCGCGGTAGGGACAGCGGGACAGTGTCCGAATAGCGGGACTGTCCCGCTGGATTCGGGACAGTTGGGAGGTATGGATCAGTGGGGCAGATGTATTAAGCCTGGAGAAGGCATAAAGAAGTGATAAAGCAGTGATAAGTGCAAGGTGATAACGCGCCAGCCAATCAGCTCATAACTGTCAATTTACATATTGGAGCTGATTGGCTGGTGTGTTATCACCTTGCACTTATCACTGCTTTATCACTTCTTTATGCCTTCTCCAGGCTTAATACATCTGCGCCATTATGCTATAATCAGTAATGGTCCTGAGGCAGATGCAGAGAATGGTGTTGAACAATGAAGAAATACAAATAAAAGTCCTAGTTTGTTCATTCTGCTGAGGGAAACTTTAAAATTAAGTATATTAATTGTGTAATAAAAACAGAAGCAATTTCCCTGCATACCAAATACACAGAGGCCTACTGTATGTAAATACTGTAGCTCAGCTAATATGCCTTCAGCATTGCAGATAAACGTGGATTTCAATAACTGACCACTAAGTGAGAATATAATGTACACTTAATATAATATATTTGTGTCACAGTTGCCCACCCTCCCAGACTGTCTGGGAGATTACTGGAGTCACAATTGTGTTAGCAAAGCTCTCGCATCCTGTGCCCCATAGTTGAAAATGCTGGCTGCACACTGTGCATCTGTGTGTTGCTACACAATGCAATGTGAAGACTTTGTGGATCGCAACCAATGTCACAATGCCTCCTGACCTTTGCTGGTAGATATTAAAATAAAAAGAAAGTTATTTTTAAATGAGAATCATGGACTAAGAGGCATATTTTTTTTAACTTTTCTTTTACTAAAATAATGTGAAAGACAGTGTTTTCACACCCTTGTCACATTTTTTAGCATCACCTGAATACATTTAGTATCACCAGAAATCCTGCATTATGCTTACTCTATGTGTCCTAGGTATTCATTTTTTTTGTCTGTGGGGTTTGTGTATTGTTGTATTAATCTTCTGTATTTTGGGCCTAATTCAGTAAAGACTGCAGTTTCTGCTAAAAAGCGGTTTCTGCGATCAAATAGTTGCAGCCCAGAAATAGAGAAAAAATGCCCATCTTAAAAATTGCAATGGTAAGCCATTGCTCCTGATCTCAGCAAGTGGCCAGGCGATAGCTTGTGGGTCTGGGGTTATGTTAGGAGCCATTTGGAATATGAACT